>NC_133653.1:177833792-178433792 GCF_009905375.1 Apium graveolens
ATGCTAAAAGCGATTTGAGATTAAGTTCTAGGGATTTTGATCCGCTAGATAGTTACACAAGAACAACAACAGAATTTTTAGTGGATTGGATTTAACAATAACTGCTAGAAATAAATGCTCTGAGAATTTTACAATAACTTCTCTGCTTCTGTTTGTTTTGTGTTCTTCAGTGGTTGGCTGTGTATTCAATTGTATTGACAAAATGATCTGCTTCTGTTTGTTTAAGTAAACAGATCACTCGAATTGAATCAGCCTGACATTCGGCAAGACTGTTACGACCGGCATTTTATGTAATATTATTTGTGAATTTGGTATAATATTAAGTCAAATGAAAATATATTCAATGATTGTACGTTTGTGTGAGTGAAAATTTCTGCATTATAAATTTGCTTTGGGTAGTATATGATTTTTCAAAGCAAGAGTTTATTTAATTTCTTTATTTTTGATTTATAAGGAATATTCTAAGCTTTGGAAAAATCTTCTTTTAAAAGGCATTTTGATCACAAATTTTGAAAATGATTTTATAAAGTCTCTAAAAATACAAGTTATTTTATGGTATAAATTTTATAATTTTTGAACTTGTATTTTATTTTATAAAAATAAATCTTTACAAATTTTATTTGTTATAATTATCAAATTACATGAATAACCTTGCATGCAAACTCTCTTTCTATTCTCTCAAAGGGCAAATAAGACTTTTCCAACCCCACTAACTCATTTGATTATTACCAAATTACTACCTTAGCCTTGCATGCAAAATGGCCTAACTTTAGCCAAGGGACATTTTTGTAAGTTCTCACTTCCACTCATTACTTGTCAACCAAATAGCATAAAACAAACAAATCAAAGTGGAGAGAAGTCATTCATCATTTCACACTCCAACACACCACAAAAATTTCTCTCTTCCCCTCCCTCCCTTTTGCTCTCGGCCGAACCCCATTTCCCCCACTCCCTTCCATTTTTCATTCCATTTCTCATCTTCCCTAGTGTAATTCTTTCACCTATATTTATTTTATATACTTCCCAAGAGTTTTGTGATTTGGAAGATGAAGTTTCATGGTTGCATGTGTAGTTTTGTGTGATCTCCAAAGAGAAACTCTTGATTCTTGTGAACTCAAGAGCTCTCTATGAGATATATTATGTATATGTGCTAACTAAGTGTTTTATGGAGATATCATGCTTTAAAATCTTTTGCATGCTACTGAAATCTCATTATAAATTTATGTTTAGCCATGCATGCTAGTTTTAAGACATTAAAATGATGATCAACCATGTTTTGCATGCTATTCTTTTCGAAATCATGTTATTATCTATAAAATTCGAAATAGATGTGCTTAAATAGATTGTTTCCATGATGAATTTCTTATTAATACTTAAAAGGAGTTATATTTCATAATTATTAAGGATAAGTATTAGGTGCAAGTCGATTTTGCAAGCATTTACAGCTTTATGCCTAGCCGAAATCTTGTTATGTGCTTTCCATGAGTTGCATGTTATATATTTAGTTGCATGTTGTTGTTTTTAGGCATGGATGATCTCACCCAATGTTATTTTGAGAATAAAGGAGTTAGTTCAGTAGATTACCATGTATAAGTCTTGGTTTAAGTATTGAGTTTTTGTTAGTTGAGTTGTCAAGTCAAAACCTTGGAAAAATGAGAGTTATAGTTTCTGCAGAAAAATCAGTTTAATACCCTGAGGTTTAGAGTGAGTTTTGACCATGTCATTGATGTGCACTTTGAGGCCCAAGCTACCAGAAGTTAGTATGGGGAGTATATAATAGGTTTTAGGAGTTGGTTGGAGGTTTGCATGTCATTTGGTTAGGTGCACAAGTAGAATAACAAAATCTGTCCAGCAGGGGACAGTTTTGTTGCAACTTAGAAATAGGGAGATTTGGCCATGTCATGGGTAGGCCCTCATTAGGCCCAATTGGGCCTTAGTTAGAGGGTATGTCAGAGAAGTTTTTCCAACCATAGTTCATAGGATATGAGCTAGAACCATGTGTCACAAGTTAATTCAAGTCAGGGCATTTTCTGCCCAGAAAAACAGGGGAACCTTGGACTTTTAGCTTAGGCCCAAGAAGGCCCAAGCCAGGCCTTTGAGCCACATCAAGCTTGTGAGATGCCCTTAGGTCAGGAGAGTCTTGTGTAAAAATTTTGAAGAAAAACTTGTAGTTTAAGAGTGTCTAATGCACTCAAGAAACCTTAGTTACCATTCTGAAATTTGCACCAGTGAGCACTTTCACTTATCACATAGTTTTAGAACACTTAGAAGTGAGTATTAGGTCAACCACCATAGTTGTAAGATAGTATAAGGTCAGTAGAGAAAAAGGCACAAGTGAGGGTCAATAGGTTTTGGATAATTTAGGAAAGGCACATTGAGTTAGGAAGCCCAAATTTGAAGACTTTGTTTAGTTAGCGACCAAGTGACTTAAGTGGTGAGTCGAGATCATCCAAGCCTAGTGTGGCATTATGGTGTATATGATGTTATTTGGTATTAATATACGATATGTGATTATGTGGCTACGTGTGTACATTTGAAAATATAATGGTGGATATGAATTAAGTGCGTATAGGCCTAAGTGCCATCCATGTTTAATTTCGGGTTGTAAATAGGTTAAGATGGTAAGAATATATTATAATGAGGATTATTATTATTTATGTAGGATCTCGAGACGAGGGAAAACTTGCCATAAAAGTCGAGTGAAGCTCCAGTTGTTGCTCCTACCAGTCAGACCAGACCAGTCTATCTCAAGGCAAGTGATTCAACTTGACCTTCGTATTTACTGTAAACAGTTCATATATATATCGATGCAATTATCCTGAGTCATTTTGATATATTTAAATCAAGCGTATCTTTTGTTTATCTTTGAGTTACATAGAGATGCCATGAACCCTCGAGTACGTATTGCAAGTAGTTCAAAAGTCTTTCATGATAGTTTAATGCCATGATAAAATAGAGATTTGTTATAATACCTTATTGATCCTTTTGATTATCATGCTATTGATCCCTGAGAAATCTTGATATTGCACCCTGATGCTTTGATTCAACTCTTGAAATAACCTCGATAGAAACTTTATCTTGATACCTAAAAGCCAATCATTTCTTAAATTCATTCATGATTGTTTGATAACCCTATCCTTACCCTAAAAGCTTGATACCCTGTTATATCTTGAGCTGATGATCACTTTCTTTATATTTTAACACCTCTATCCTATTGGAACCAGTGATGCTTATCTTCTTGATGTTCTAATACCTATACCTTGTCTACAACCATTGCTTTAAGCCTAGTTTGGCATTACTCTTTCATATTATCCAATAGCCTTGCTCAATTTCCTTGTCAAAGTTCTTGTTTATGGAAACCTCTCAATTACCCTAATATAGTAAAGTCTAGTGGATCATGGCCCTGAGATTTAGTGTCATATTTCCAGTGTTTCAAGTTGATCTATAATCCCTTGATAAAAATGATTACAGTCGAAAGAGATTTTGTCATAAATCGGCATCAGTTTTTAAAATGATTAAAATGTGGATTTTTCAGTCCCAAAGGGGGATAAATGTTTTCTTTGAATGGTGGATCTGGACTGAGACGCGAGTCCTTTCCACACTTATATTAGGCTTAAAAGTTGCCTAGGGATTCCCAATAATGTTTTAGAACCCAGCGAGGTTCGGGATTACTTCGCGGCTGATCACCGGCTGTAATCCGTAGCGTCATAAAATGATTTTGATTAAGAATGATTTTAAAATTGTTTTGATGCAAGCATAATGATGCCAACTCACATAAGTTTTATCTCTCGTTATCATTGATTATGTCTTTCCATTGTCATTCCTAAAGGTATATCTCGATTTATGTTTTGCGTTGTACTATTAGCACTTGTTGAGCTTTTGGCTCACTTCTTGCTTTACCCTTATATTACAGCTAGCAGCTATGGTTAGATTCAAGCAGACTGCCCGTAAGACCTGTGATGCTGATGCTTATGTTCGAGCTCAGGTAGAATAAGTAATAATAGTTGTGTGAGGACTCGGTATTTGTAATCAGATGTAATAGTTGGTAGTGTTGGGCTGTTCCAAACCCTAAACTGTAAGATCTTGGATTTTGGTTGTGTATTCTTCATTAAAAAGATGTAATAGCTATATTTATTTCGCTATTTAAGTTGGGGGTGTGACAGGTTTTGGTATCAGAGCTACGGTTTAGAGTCCCTGGACAGCCCAAATAGGTTATAGGATTTGTGTGTAGGTTATAGATATTATGCGAGAGAGTAGGTTAAGTAAATTATTATTAATACTCCTCTTATTGGTTGTCAGCAAAGGGCGCATTCCTCGTCATCCTCTGGGTCGGACGACACTATTGCTTTCTCCGTGTATGCTGAGTTGAGGCGCGAGTTCGACATGCTTCAGGGCAAGTACGACCGACTGATAGACCGACTGAAGAACGTGTATCCGGACAGCCGAAACTACGAAGGGAAGCCCAAGGAGCAGATGATTGCGAGACTTGAGACCTTGGTTCAGTACGTCAACACTAAGCTTGAGGAGATGCCAGCACACCGGGACCGTACCAGCCAGTATGTCATTCAGATGGTGGCGGATGAGCTCCAGAGCATTGTGAAGACGCTTCGAGAGGAAAAGACTACCAAGCCCCAGTTCAGATGGAGTGGAGCCTTAGTTCTTTCCATTTACCTTTCATGTTGTTGTACTATCAGACTCTATGGAATCCCCAGTTGTTTCCGTCTTTCCTTTAAATAAGCCTGTTATTCCTAGAATTCAGACTATGTCCCAATCCTATGTACTGTGACCTTTAAAAATTTCAATAATTATGTGCTATTGTTCCATTTGCTCTCAACTGTTATTTTATGTTTTTATCATCATATCTGCTTAATTTGGAAACTTGACCCCATATGTAAATGAGAATGCCATGCGATACCCTCGAATCATTTTATCATTCATATCTGTTATGACACAACTCTTATTTCAGGATCATGCCTCCCAAAAAGAAGAACCCAACAACCACCTTCACCACAGACCCAAATATTCTTCGACTACTGGAAACCTTGCAACAGCAAACCAATGCTATAGCTCAACAACAACTAACCCTTCAACAACGAATTGAAAACCAAGATAACCGTGAGCCACACCAACCACCTGAACCACCAGTACCACCTAGACAAATTGTCACTTTCAAAGCTTTTCAGAATGTGAATCCACCTGTATTTCATGATACCACTGATCCAGTGATAGCAAACACCTGGATCAAGGAGATGGAAAGGGCTTTTGAGTTGGTACAGTTAGGAGACGATCAGAAGATGCCGTATGCCACTTACTTCTTGAAGGGAGAAGTCATCTATTGGTGGGAATCAGTAAAAGCTATGGAAGTCACTCAGCAGGTTTCTTGGGAGAGATTTAAAAAGTTATTTCTGGACAAGTATTACCCTAAGTACATGCAGAATCAGATGGAGCTAAAATTTCTTGAGTTGAAGCAAGGGAACATGACTGTATTGGAGTATGAGAAGAAGTTCACTGAGTTGTCAAGGTTTGTGACAAAGTATACCAGCACTGAGGAGGAAAAAGCAAAGAAATTTCAGCAAGGATTGGAGCCTTGGATCAGAGATAGGGTGGCTATGTTTGAGCTTGAAACTTATGCGGGAGTAGTACAGAAAGCTGCTCTGATTGAGAATAATGGGATGCAGTCAAGGAAAGAGAGGGATAACAAGAAGAGGAAGGTTCCATTTTATGGAGAAAAGTCTGAAGCTGGAAGTTCGCAAGATCGGAATGTAAAGAGGATTGGTTTCCAGAAGGGCGGAAATTTTCAAAGGAAGGGAAATTTGGGCAAAAGGCAAGAATCAAAAGGGAACAATCAGGCAAGCCAAGGGCAAGTTGGAGAAAACAGGTTCCAGAGGCCAGAATGCAAGCACTGTGGAAGAAGGCACCCCGGAGTATGCAATAAGCTGAGTATGACCTGTTATAGGTGCAATCAGAAGGGACATTTGGCAAACGAGTGCAAGATGCCGAAGCCAGGAGTTACGTGTTACAAGTGTGGGAAGACTGGACACATGGCTAGGGAGTGTAAGGCAACAGGACCAGTCAGAGCTCTGATGAACGTGGCAAGTACCAGTGCAAGCGTGCCAGCTGAGGTATTGGCGTTACCTCCACCACCCGCACCAACCCCGCAAGCAACAGCAAGGACATTTGATCTAAAGATGAAAGATGCTGTTCAGAATTCTGAGGTGATAGCAGGTACACTTTTACTCAATAATGTCAAAGCTAAAGTATTGATTGATTCGGGAGCAACAAGATCTTTCATATCAGAATCTTTTGTTGATAAGCTCCAATGTGATAAAACGGTTATGAGTGAGGTAGTAAATGTGGTAATTGCGAACCAAGAGAAGATTCCTGTGAATCAATTTTGTCCAAAATGTGAGATTGATATTTCGGGATATAAGTTCTCAGCCGACTTGATACTCTTCAAGCTGGGAGAGTTTGATATAATTTTAGGAATGGATTGGTTAGGAGAGAATAGCGCTCAGATAAATTGTAAGACCAAGAGAGTGTATTTAAAGACGAAGAGTGGAGAGAAGGTAGTATTTAAGGGGCAGAGGCAAGGGCAACTATTTCTTACAATTATTCAGGCTAAGAAGTTACTTAGAAAAGGTTGTGAGTCGTTCCTAGCATATGTAGTGGATTCAGAGAGAGGCAGCCCCAGCATGGAAGATATTCTTGTAGTTAATGAGTTCCCCGATGTGTTTCCCGACGAACTAC
This sequence comes from Apium graveolens, assembly GCF_009905375.1. Lineage (NCBI taxonomy): Eukaryota > Viridiplantae > Streptophyta > Magnoliopsida > Apiales > Apiaceae > Apium > Apium graveolens. The sequence continues at coordinate 177,840,540 of NC_133653.1, forward strand.
CAGGCTTACCACCAGATCGACAAATTGAGTTCGAGATCAACCTTGCTCCAGGCACGGAACCAGTTTCAAAGGCTCCGTATAGGATGGCACCAGCAGAAATGAAAGAGTTGGCGAGCCAGCTACAAGAATTATTGGATAAGGGAGTGATACGACCAAGTACGTCGCCATGGGGAGCACCTATTCTCTTTGTGAAGAAGAAAGATGGGAGTATGCGTCTATGCATAGATTACCGGGAGTTGAATAAAGTAACGATCAAGAACCGCTACCCGCTACCAAGGATAGATGACCTTTTTGATCAGCTAAAGGGAGAAAAATGCTTTTCGAAGATTGATTTGAGATCGGGATACCATCAATTAAAGATCAAGGAAGAAGATATTACCAAGACCGCATTTAGGACCAGATATGGGCATTATGAATTCCTAGTAATGCCGTTTGGATTGACCAACGCTCCGGCCGCATTTATGGATCTGATGAATCGAGTATTTAAGAAGTATTTGGATAAATTTGTCGTGGTATTTATTGATGACATCCTTATTTATTCTAAGTCGGAAGAAGAACATATGCAGCACCTCTGGATAGCATTGGAGATACTCCGACAAGAGAAGTTGTATGCCAAGTTTACCAAATGTGAGTTTTGGTTAAAGGAAGTTCAATTTTTGGGGCATGTTATTGGAAATGAGGGAGTTAAAGTGGATCCGGCGAAGATTGAGGCAGTTATGAGTTGGGAGAGGCCAAAGACTCCTACGGAAGTGCGAAGTTTTCTAGGATTGGCCGGATACTATAGAAGATTCGTCAAGGATTTCTCGAAGATCGCCACGCCATTGACCAAGTTAACCAGAAAGAATCAAAAGTTTGAATGGAGTGCAGAATGTGAAAATAGCTTTCAAGAGTTAAAACAGAAGTTGGTAACAGCTCCGGTGTTGGTACTTCCAGATGATCAAGGGAATTTTGTAATATTCAGCGACGCTTCACATAAGGGTTTGGGTTGTGTGTTGATGCAACACAGTAAGGTTATAGCATATGCGTCAAGACAGTTGAAGCCGCACGAGTTAAAGTATCCGACGCATGACTTGGAACTAGCCGCCATAGTGTTCGCACGCAAGATTTGGAGACACTATCTCTATGGAGAGAAGTGTGAAATCTACACGGATCACAAGAGTTTAAAGTACATTTTTACTCAGAAAGAGCTCAATATGAGGCAGAGGAGATGGCTGGAATTGATCAAGGACTATGACTGTTCGATAAATTACCATCCTGGAAAGGCGAACGTAGTGGCCGATGCGCTAAGTCGGAAGGAGAGATTGAATATGATGATAACATCAAAAGAGTTATCTGAAGAAATCGGAAAATTTGAATTGGAACTTTGTGCTTATGGGAAAGTCAAAGAAGTTTGTCGTGCAATGACCTTTCAGCCAACACTAATGGAAAAGATAAAGAAGTGTCAAGAGGAAGTAATGGAAAAAGAGAAAAATCAGTTATCTGGAGAAGAGATTAATACAAAAAAGGATGAGCAAGGAATACTAAGTTTTCATCCAGAATATGGATTCCTCATGTACCTGAAATAAAGAATAAGATCCTCCATGAAGCCCACCATTCGAAATTTTCAATCCACCCGGGAAGCACCAAGATGTATCAAGACTTAAAGAAGAACTTTTGGTGGCCAAATATGAAGCGAGACGTGGCAGAATGGGTTGCAAAGTGCTATACTTGTCAGAAAGTAAAGGCAGAACATCAACGACCAAGCGGATTAATTCAGCCCCTGAAGATTCCAGAATGGAAATGGGAAAATATCGCTATGGACTTTATAGTAGGACTACCGCGAACAAAATCCGGACATGACGCAATATGGGTTATAATTGATCGTCTTACGAAGTGGGCGCATTTCCTTCCAATAAATGAGAAGTCGTCACTGGACAAGTTGGTTCATCTGTATGTGCACGAAATCGTATTAAGGCATGGAGTACCCGTATCAATAGTTTCAGACAGAGATCCCCGATTTAACTCGAGATTCTGGAAGCAATTCCAGGAATGTCTTGGCACGAAGTTGAATATGAGCACGGCGTATCACCCGCAGACTGATGGTCAGAGCGAAAGGACGATTCAAACAATCGAAGACATGTTGCGCAGTTGTGCAATCGATTTTGCAGGAAGTTGGGACGACCACCTGCCATTGATTGAATTCTCATATAACAACAGCTATCATTCCAGTATCGGCATGCCACCATATGAAGCTTTGTACGGGCGAAAATGTAGATCACCAACAAGTTGGGATGAAGTAGGAGAAGGAAGAATTCTCGGCTCAGAATTGGTACAACAGTTGCATGACTCAGTCAAGTTAATTCAGAAAAGGTTGCTTGCTGCTCAAGATAGACAGAGGAAGTATGCGGATCCAGCGCGTAAGGATGTTCAATTCCAAATTGGCGAAGCTGTGTTGCTAAAGGTGTCACCTAGGAAAGGTTGATGAGATATGGCAAGAAAGGAAAGTTAGCACCTAGATACATAGGTCCTTTTGAGATTTTGAGTCAAGTAGGAAAGGTGGCCTACGAGTTGGCCTTACCACCTCAGTATCGGCATGTGCATAACGTGTTCCATGTGTCGTTACTTAAGAAATATAATCCTGATACTAGCCATGTGATAGAATATGAACCCGTAGAAATTCAGGCAGACCTGTCATTTGTGGAGCAACCGGTTAAAATACTCGACTGGCAAGTAAAGAGTCTTAGAAATAAGTCAGTAAAGTTAGTAAAAGTACTTTGGAAGAACCCTAAGGTCGAAGAGTCGACTTGGGAGTTAGAGTCTGATATGCGTTCCCGGTATCCTCATCTGTTCTCTTAGATTCTGGGGACAGAATCCCTTAAGGGGGAGAGGATGTTACGCCGGCATTTTATGTAATATTATTTGTGAATTTGGTATAATATTAAGTCAAATGAAAATATATTCAATGATTGTACGTTTGTGTGAGTGAAAATTTCTGCATTATAAATTTGCTTTGGGTAGTATATGATTTTCAAAGCAAGAGTTTATTTAATTTCTTTATTTTTGATTTATAAGGAATATTCTAAGCTTTGAAAAAATCTTCTTTTAAAAGGCATTTTGATCACAAATTTTGAAAATGATTTTATAAAGTCTCTAAAAATACAAGTTATTTTATGGTATAAATTTTATAATTTTTGAACTTGTATTTTATTTTATAAAAATAAATCTTTACAAATTTTATTTGTTATAATTATCAAATTACATGAATAACCTTGCATGCAAACTCTCTTTCTATTCTCTCAAAGGGCAAATAAGACTTTTCCAACCCCACTAACTCATTTGATTATTACCAAATTACTACCTTAGCCTTGCATGCAAAATGGCCTAACTTTAGCCAAGGGACATTTTTGTAAGTTCTCACTTCCACTCATTACTTGTCAACCAAATAGCATAAAACAAACAAATCAAAGTGGAGAGAAGTCATTCATCATTTCACACTCCAACACACCACAAAAATTTCTCTCTTCCCCTCCCTCCCTTTTGCTCTCGGCCGAACCCCATTTCCCCCACTCCCTTCCATTTTTCATTCCATTTCTCATCTTCCCTAGTGTAATTCTTTCACCTACATTTATTTTATATACTTCCCAAGAGTTTTGTGATTTGGAAGATGAAGTTTCATGGTTGCATGTGTAGTTTTGTGTGATCTCCAAAGAGAAACTCTTGATTCTTGTGAACTCAAGAGCTCTCTATGAGATATATTATGTATATGTGCTAACTAAGTGTTTTATGGAGATATCATGCTTTAAAATCCTTTGCATGCTACTGAAATCTCATTATAAATTTATGTTTAGCCATGCATGCTAGTTTTAAGACATTAAAATGATGATCAACCATGTTTTGCATGCTATTCTTTTCGAAATCATGTTGTTATCTATAAAATTCGAAATAGATGTGCTTAAATAGATTGTTTCCATGATGAATTTCTTATTAATACTTAAAAGGAGTTATATTTCATAATTATTAAGGATAAGTATTAGGTGCAAGTCGATTTTGCAAGCATTTACAACTTTATGCCTAGCCGAAATCTTGTTATGTGCTTTTCATGAGTTACATGTTATATATTTAGTTGCATGTTGTTGTTTTTAGGCATGGATGATCTCACCCAATGTTATTTTGAGAATAAAGGAGTTAGTTCAGTAGATTACCATGTATAAGTCTTGGTTTAAGTATTGAGTTTTTGTTAGTTGAGTTGTCAAGTCAAAACCTTGGAAAAATGAGAGTTATAGTTTCTGCAGAAAAATCAGTTCAATACCCTGAGGTTTAGAGTGAGTTTTGACCATGTCATTGATGTGCACTTTGAGGCCCAAGCTACCAGAAGTTAGTATGGGGAGTATATAATAGGTTTTAGGAGTTGGTTGGAGGTTTGCATGTCATTTGGTTAGGTGCACAAGTAGAATAACAAAATCTGTCCAGCAGGGGACAGTTTTGTTGCAACTTAGAAATAGGGAGATTTGGCCATGTCATGGGTAGGCCCTCATTAGGCCCAATTGGGCCTTAGTTAGAGGGTATGTAAGAGAAGTTTTTCCAACCATAGTTCATAGGATATGAGCTAGAACCATGTGTCACAAGTTAATTCAAGTCAGGGCATTTTCTGCCCAGAAAAACAGGGGAACCCTGGACTTTTAGCTTAGGCCCAAGAAGGCCCAAGCCAGGCCTTTGAGCCACATCAAGCTTGTGAGATGCCCTTAGGTCAGGAGAGTCTTGTGTAAAAATTTTGAAGAAAAACTTGTAGTTTAAGAGTGTCTAATGCACTCAAGAAACCTTAGTTACCATTCTGAAATTTGCACCAGTGAGCACTTTCACTTATCACATAGTTTTAGAACACTTAGAAGTGAGTATTAGGTCAACCACCATAGTTGTAAGATAGTATAAGGTCAGTAGAGAAAAAGGCACAAGTGAGGGTCAATAGGTTTTGGATAATTTAGGAAAGGCACATTGAGTTAGGAAGCCCAAATTTGAAGACTTTGTTTAGTTAGCGACCAAGTGACTTAAGTGGTGAGTCGAGATCATCCAAGCCTAGTGTGGCATTATGGTGTATATGATGTTATTTGGTATTAATATACGATATGTGATTATGTGGCTACATGTGTACATTTGAAAATATAATGGTGGATATGAATTAAGTGCGTATAGGCCTAAGTGCCATCCATGTTTAATTTCGGGTTGTAAATAGGTTAAGATGGTAAGAATATATTATAATGAGGATTATTATTATTTATGTAGGATCTCGAGACGAGGGAAAACTTGCCATAAAAGTCGAGTGAAGCTCCAGTTGTTGCTCCTACCAGTCAGACCAGACCAGTCTATCTCAAGGCAAGTGATTCAACTTGACCTTCGTATTTACTGTAAACAGTTCATATATATATCGATGCAATTATCCTGAGTCATTTTGATATATTTAAATCAAGCGTATCTTTTGTTTATCTTTGAGTTACATAGAGATGCCATGAACCCTCGAGTACGTATTGCAAGTAGTTCAAAAGTCTTTCATGATAGTTTAATGCCATGATAAAATAGAGATTTGTTATAATACCTTATTGATCCTTTTGATTATCATGTTATTGATCCCTGAGAAATCTTGATATTGCACCCTGATGCTTTGATTCAACTCTTGAAATAACCTCGATAGAAACTTTATCTTGATACCTAAAAGCCAATCATTTCTTAAATTCATTCATGATTGTTTGATAACCCTATCCTTACCCTAAAAGCTTGATACCCTGTTATATCTTGAGCTGATGATCACTTTCTTTATATTTTAACACCTCTATCCTATTGGAACCAGTGATGCTTATCTTCTTGATGTTCTAATACCTATACCTTGTCTACAACCATTGCTTTAAGCCTAGTTTGGCATTACTCTTTCATATTATCCAATAGCCTTGCTCAATTTCCTTGTCAAAGTTCTTGTTTATGGAAACCTCTCAATTACCCTAATATAGTAAAGTCTAGTGGATCATGGCCCTGAGATTTAGTGTCATATTTCCAGTGTTTCAAGTTGATCTATAATCCCTTGATAAAAATGATTACAGTCGAAAGAGATTTTGTCATAAATCGGCATCAGTTTTTAAAATGATTAAAATGTGGATTTTTCAGTCCCAAAGGGGGATAAATGTTTTCTTTGAATGGTGGATCTGGACTGAGACGCGAGTCCTTTCCACACTTATATTAGGCTTAAAAGTTGCCTAGGGATTCCCAATAATGTTTTAGAACCCAGCGAGGTTCGGGATTACTTCGCGGCTGATCACCGGCTGTAATCCGTAGCGTCATAAAATGATTTTGATTAAGAATGATTTTAAAATTGTTTTGATGCAAGCATAATGATGCCAACTCACATAAGTTTTATCTCTCGTTATCATTGATTATGTCTTTTCATTGTCATTCCTAAAGGTATATCTCGATTTATGTTTTGCGTTGTACTGTTAGCACTTGTTAAGCTTTTGGCTCACTTCTTGCTTTACCCTGATATTACAGCTAGCAGCTATGGTTAGATTCAAGCAGACTGCCCGTAAGACCTGTGATGCTGATGCTTATGTTCGAGCTCAGGTAGAATAAGTAATAATAGTTGTGTGAGGACTCGGTATTTGTAATCAGATGTAATAGTTGGTAGTGTTGGGCTGTTCCAAACCCTAAACTGTAAGATCTTGGATTTTGGTTGTGTATTCTTCATTAAAAAGATGTAATAACTATATTTATTTCACTATTTAAGTTGGGGGTGTGACAAAGACAATCCAAAATGAACTAGCAAGACAATCCTTTGAACTGGTAGAACTTTCGGTAGGACAATTACTTGACTTGGAAAGACTATCGGCAGGACAATAGAATGACTTGGTAGAACTATCCAGAAAGACTTGGTAGGACTTTCGGTATGACAATCCAATTGTCATACCAGTTCAAATCTGTTTTGCTGATTTTCTTTTTGAATATAAATCCAAAATCATTTCTGAAAAATGCATAATATTAATTCAGAATTAATTAACCAATTAATTCAATTAATCAATAAATTAATCTTTGCAGATTTAATTTATTTTCTTAATTAATTTAAATGACTTAATTAATTAATAGAGAATTAATACTACTCTTGAACAACAACCACTCTTCTGATAATCTTCTGAAAATCACTGAATCCATTTCACCACTTGAATGTTGACACTCGATGTACTGTCTGGTTCATGAATGACTAACTTCTGTGATGTTTCTCCAAGTCTTGATTTTCTTCAGATTAAGTTCCTGTAATTAATTGATACCCTGACGAGATCTCTGTCACTTGGTTAAATCTACAATCTTGATTTATATCACTGAGGCTTGATCAATTACTTGAGCTTCTTTCAGTGAATCTTCAAGTCTGTAGATGAACAATATTCCTCAACCCTTTGACAGATGTTACTTTGTGAGATCTCTCCGACGATAGATCCACTATTTACTTATTACATTCTTATTTGAGTTGAGTTAAATCCTCGAATAAACAAATAGGCTTAACATATGCCTTTCAATCTCCCCCTATTTGTTTGTTAGACAATAACAACAAATACCTAGAGGATAACTCAACTAACAAATAAGAAAAAGATATAAACAGTAATGCAAAGTAAATAGCAAAAAAGTTCTGGATTATATTTAACATTTTCCAGATTCCAAAAGAAATTTACAAGTGAATACAAGATAGATGTTCCTCTAGCCTGAAAATATAACTATATTAGTCTATCTTGATTCATAAAGCTCTAATCATATTACATTGAGTTTTGAGCTAATTGACTTCAGTTGTCTTCTCTTCTGACTTCACCTTCTTCTAAATCTTGAAGCAACTCCTTGTCAAAGACACGATCCTTTTCTGAAGTGAAGCTTGCTGGTCTGACTGGTTGAACTCCAACTGACTTCAGCTTATTCTTGAACTGATTGTACCTTTTAATATTCTTTTCACAATAAGCTTGAATCAAATCAGCAGCTTGAGTCTTCAACATGGATGAGTATCCAGCAGTTCTTAAATGATGTTCCATCCAGACCAGATGCTTAGCTGAGTAGTCTTTAAGAGATTGTGCATCTAGCTGACAGATTTGAAGACAATAAGACTTAAAGAATCTCACCTGATGAGGATTGTTGACCACTTGAGGACTAGCCCTGCTGGCAAACTCTTTAAGCCTTTCTCGAAGAACTTCATTCAATTCTGAGCTTCTTTTTACTTTGTTGAGAAGAACCCAAATCTCTGACAAAGAATGATTCTCAAACAGATGAAGTGACACCTTGAAAGATCCTTCACTCTGACAATATACAAAAATGCTCATCTCATTTAGGGATCTGTCAAAAGCAGCTGTGATCCTTGCGACTTCAGTCTTGATAGCATTCATGTACATGTCATTGTTAGGATTTGAGATTTCCAGCTTGTCAAGAAGATGTAGGAACTGCCTATCATTGTTAGTGCTCAGCTGAGGCATATCAAGTACTTTCCTAGCCTCATCCCATTTTTCACCAATCTTCAGTCTTACATCTCTTCTCCTTTCTTTGGCTTTAATGTCATGAAGACGTTGCTTTTCAAGAGTTTCTATTCGTTCAATGCTTTTTCTCATGTCAATGATCTGGGATACCTTTTTGAGTTCATCTTCTTTTCTTTCCAAGTCTGATTGATGTTGCTGAAACTCTTTCTCAAAGATAGGATCAACTGTAACTTCCTCTTCCCATTCTCCAAAATCACTTTCCTCTTCAGCTTCATATAAACCATCTTTATCTTCCAAGACTGGTTCAGTGGGAATGTCAAAAATATCAAAGTCGTCCTGTTCTCCACTGTAGTAGACATCATCAGCCTTTCCTTTGTCTCCAGCAGAGGTATCTTTTTCTTTTCCCTTTCCACTACTCCCTTTCTTCTCCCCCTTAGTTGAGGGATCCTCTACTGACTTTCCTTTAGAACCTCCATGACCTCCATCACCTCCAGAGCCTGAGCCTCCACCAGAAGGCCCTTCAAAGTAAGTTCTTTGTTCTTCATTAGGGCAGTGAGAATTCTTGATCATGAAATACAAGTGTTTCATCCCTTCATTGAGATGTTCCATGCCCGTTTCTATCTTTAGAAATCTGGAGGAGTCCAGTGAATGATTCATTTCAACCAGGTCTTCAAGAGAAGTCATTCTTGTATGTAGAGAGCAGAAGTTAGAAATGTCATCAGTTGATAAAGTTGGAGTTTCCTGAATGGAATTGAGCTTTGGTATGACAGTGGTCTTGAGATCTGAGATATCATTCCTGATGAGTGCCAGCTGATTGTTGACAGAGGTGGAAGAAGAAGACCGTTCAACCACTTGTGCTTTCAATGATTTAGCTTCAGCTTGGCTTTTAGCAAGTTCTTCTTTTAAAGCAGCAATTTGAGCTAACAGGTTTTCAGTGTTTGTGTCTGTGTGTGCTCTCACCTGAATTTCACTCGTGTTTGGTTCACTCACCTCACGTGCTTGTGTTTCTCTCAATATAATTGCTTGTGAGGAGTCTTCCTGTTGTTGTTCTTCTGTACCTACAATTAAAATCACCCTAGCCTCTTCAAGAGAGGTCAGTGGTGGTGCAATGGGAATTCGCGAGTCCCGATCCTCAGTCAAACCTATCATTTCATGTGAAATAGATGTCTGAATTGCTTCAGGGATAGATTGACCGAGTTGCCCTCCACTTTCTCCAGATAAATCTGCGAGTGGAGAATCCCGTGAGGGAGCCAGAGGTGTTGAATCTGGGAGGGGAGAAAATGACTCTATTAAAGGTGGCTGAGAGTCAGATTTTCCCTCAGAAGCATGTGACTGCTCTTCTGCCGTACCTATGGCAGGCACTGTAACCGACTCTATGTGCAATCCTCGCTCTGTGTCCTGAGTAACATCTGTAGGTATGTATGGTTCCATTGTGAGTAATGGAATTGTGCTTGACTCAGTACAGGATGCCATGGCCTTATGGCGAATTTCAATAGATTCATCCTGTTGAGAGGATGTTTCTAGTAACTGTTCAGTGGCCATTTCAAAGTCCATGTCCTGTTGGGAGGACAAGGATGGGCTTTCAGATGCCTCAGTAAATGTTCTTCTTTTCTTCGGAGGAGGCAGAGCTGAGGGTTCATTCACATCCACCAATACACTACTTCCTATTAACCTTCTGGGTAACATTTTAGACAGTGGGGGAGAGGTTGAGATAGGTTGTGACTCTGTGTTTGGCTCTATGACCTGGGATTGAAGCTGTGGTTCTACAACTTCATGGTCAGTCCTATCAACCACTGGGGGTCTTTCAACAGAAGTAGGAATGGAGTGAGAGTGAGGAATTACTACCTGTAATGGAAGAGCATCTGATGTTGGAGGAGCCTGGGTGGCTTGAACCACCGGAGGTTGAGCTTGCTGTTCATGACCGGGAAGATTGAAAATAGGTAAGGGAATATAAGTGGCCATGAAAGCAGATACAAGTACTGAAACTTGCATGAATTTGAAAGTTGTGTCTTGGCGGGTGTAAATCTTTTTGCTTACAGGAGGGGGTTCGGTTACTGCGGAGTTAGCAAAAAGGGCTTTGTGCTCAGGTGTGAGAAGATGATCTCCTATAAGCATGAGAAAATGAGCATAGTAACACGAGACCCTACGATTTGTAGAATGATCACGTAAAGCAGTAGTGAGACGTCTCAAGAGAATGGGTAAAAGTAGTTTGCCAAAATTGATCCTTTGATTGAAAACAACCGCAAGACCAATATACTGAAGAGTGAAAGTGATGTTCTGAAAGTTGGATTTAGTGCAGTTGGCAAACACTTTAGAAAGAGTATCGAAGAAAATGTCCCATTCAGACACCAAATTGGATTTTGAAAGTTTGGTTAAATTGATCACCCCCTGATAGTGAATAGCATGGAAAAAGTTTGAAATATCATTTTCAGAGGGCAAATTACAGAAATTGTCCATAGGAAAATTTAAAGCTTGATTGACGACTGTTTCATCAACCACATACCGTGTGTTTGCCACGGTGAATGAAAACGATTTAAAATCATCGGCCACAGTAGAGGTTGTGCAAATCAGTCTTAGCAGATCAACATTTAAAATCACATTTGATTTAATAGCAGAGCTAACAATCGAATGGTCATTTAAAAATTAATCCACGGCTTAAATTTTTCTACATCACATTTATCTGGATTAAAATAACCAACAAGATTATGCGAAACAATTTGGAAATTGAGAGCCATTTAAAAATAATAATAAGACACACACTTTCAGAATTTTAAGAATAATATTAAGAAAATTTGAATTAATTAAATTAATTTAATAATTCGAATTAAATCAATTATAATCGAAAAATTTAGAAAGTAATGTATCTCGTTAAAATTCTTAATTCGCAATAACAGATCTGAAAAACTCACAATACACAAAACAAAATTGAAATACCAAAAACACAAGACACAATAACAATCAGATTGTTTTGGGGGAAAAATGATTGATAGAAATAACTGAAATAAAAAATTGGGCAGCACTTCACTCCTGTATGTATACAAGTGTATGTATATATCAGAAGAGTGTGCTGAGTAAAAACTCGAGCAAGAGGAACAATGGTGACTGTTGATTTGATCGAACAGAGGAGAGAGAGAGAGAGAGAGAGAGAGAGAGAGAGAGAGAGAGAGAGAGAGACTGTTGAAATTTGAAAAACAAATTGAACTGAACTGATGAAAATTAAAAAAAACAGACACAAAAACGATTAAGTAGTATAACTGGTATGACAATCCGGGATTGTCATACCGATTGTCATACCAGCTTAAAGACAGAAAAAACATAAAAGAAATAAAATTAATAAACACTAAATATATATAACTGGTATGACAATCTGATAGTCATACCGATTGTCATACCAGTATAAAATAAAAGAAATATATATATATATATATAAGGTTTATAACTGGCAAGACAATTGATAGTCATACCGATTATCTTACCAGTATAAAACTATACTGATAACCAAAATAACACAATTATATACTGAAATGACTTTCAGCAAGACAATTTCAATTGTCTTGCTGATTGTCATTTTGGAAATAAAACAATTATAAACAGAATTAGTATGTTCATATTTATATATATATGTACTGAAATGATTTTCAGCAAGACAATTTTAATTGTCTTGCCGATTGTCATTCCAGTAGAAAGACAATTATATACTTACAAAAAATATTTATAAAAACAAAGACAATATTTCAGAATTAATTATTTTTATTCCAAAAATAGATTTTTGTTGAATTTTAGAAAATAAAATTCATAGAAAAATATTTTTAGAGAAAATAAAATATTCTGAGATATTTGAAATTAACAAGTAGAGTAAATAAAACAGATAAGATAATATAAATTTCATAGAAATAAGCAGGAAATATTGGAAAATGATAAAATAAATTTGCAAATGAATTTTTTATTTATGAAAAATTCATTTGTAAATTCACTCAAGAACAGATTTGAGATATTCAAAAGTTTAATCACTAAAGCTTTTCAACATACCCAAATTACCAACTAATTTGGTAAATGTGGATTCATCAAGAGGTTTAGTGAAAATATCTGCTATTTGTTCTTCTGTTGGAACAAAAAATAGTTCAACAGTACCATTCATGACGTGCTCTCTAATAAAATGATACCTGATGTCAATGTGCTTTGTCCTCGAGTGCTGCACAGGGTTGTTGGTGATGGCTATTGCACTTGTATTGTCACATAAAATAGGAATTTTGTTCAATACAGAGCCATAGTCTCGTAGCTGGTTCCTAATCCACAAGATCTGAGCACAGCAACTTCCAGCAGCAATATATTCAGCCTCGGCCGTTGAGTTGGAAACTGTTTGCTGTTTCTTGCTGTACCACGAGACTAGTCTGCTACCTAGGAATTGACAACTCCCTGAGGTGCTTTTCCTATCAACAACACTTCCTGCATAATCTGAATCTGTATATCCAACAAGATTAAAACTAGATTCTTTAGGGTACCAAATACCTAGATTTGGTGTTCCCTTAAGATATCTTAAGATTCGTTTAACAGCAACGAGATGAATATCTCTAGGATCCGCTTGGAACCTTGCACATAAGCATGTAGCATACATAATATCTGGTCTACTTGCAGTAAGATAGAGTAATGAGCCAATCATACCTCTGTAGCTCGTGACATCTACCTTAATGGAGTTTTCACATGGTACAAGCTTGACATCTGTAGTTGACGGAGTCCTTGCTGATGCAGAATCCTCTAGATTGTACTTTTTGAGGAGTTCTTTGAGATACTTGGATTGACAAATAAAAGTTCCATCTAACCTTTGATTTACTTGTAATCCAAGAAAGAACTTCAGCTCTCCCATCATGCTCATTTCAAATTTGCTGTGCATTAACTTAGCAAATCTCTTGCAGAGATTATCATTAGTAGACCCAAATATTATATCATCCACATAGACTTGGACTAATAGAGTATCATTCTTATGTTTTTTAGAAAAGAGAGTTTTGTCTATGACACCTCTAATAAAGCTATTTTCAATAAGAAATTCAGAAAGAGTGTCATACCATTTTCTCGGAGACTGTTTGAGTCCATAGATAGCCTTGAAAAGAAAGAAGACAAAATCCAAATGATCTGGATCTTCAAAACCAGGAGGTTGCTCTATATATACCTCTTCATCCAGCTTTCCATTCAGAAAGGCGCTCTTGACATCCATTTGATAAACTTTAAAGTTTGAGAATGCTGCGAATGCCAGAAATATCCTGATGGCCTCAAGTCTAGCCACTGGAGCATAGGTTTCATCATAATCAATGCCTTCAGCTTGAGAATACCCTTTTGCTACCAGTCTTGCCTTGTTTCTTGTAACCACACCATCTTCATCTAGTTTATTCCTGAATACCCACCTAGTACCAACAACTTTCTTGTGTGTAGGTCTAGGTACCACTTTCCAGACTTGTTGACTTTCAAACTGATTGAGTTCATCTTGCATAGCAATCACCCAATCTGGATCAGTCAGTGCTTCCTCAATCTTCTTAGGTTCCATATCAGAAAGAAATCCTGAGAACAGACACTCATTTTGAGTAGCACGTCTAGTTCTGACTCCAACATCTGGATCACCAATAATCAACTCAAAAGGATGAGCTTTATTCCAGACAGTCTGTCTTGGAAGATTTGATCTTGATGATTCGCCTTGAAATTCATTGGGATGTTGTGTCCTACTACATGATCCTTCAGCATCTCCCCCTGAGTTGTTGCCATGTTGACTTGAAGATTCTCCGTCAGTAGCAGTGGTATCTCCATTGTTGCCAAAGTTTCCATCACTATTACCTTGAGTATCATCATGATTAACAGGTTCTTCACCAGCAACAACCTCAGGTTCTTGACCATGTTCTGATTCTGAATCTGACATATCATCAAACTTCAGTTTCTCAGAAGGATCTTCAGTTTGGATACTAGGGAGTTTAGTGTCATCAAATGTAACATTGACACTTTCAATTACTTTATGTTGATCAATGATATACACTCTGTATGATCTTCTTCCATATCCAACAAAAATACCCTCATATGCCTTTGCCTCGAATTTACCACGACGATCATCTCCATCCTTGAGCACGAAGCATCTGGCACCAAATACATGAAAGTATTTGATAGAAGGTTTCTGTTCATTCAAAATCTCATAAGGAGTTTTTATGAAGTCTTTGTTGATTAGAGTTCGATTCTGAGTATAACATGCAGTATTGACAGCTTCAGCCCAAAAGTACATTGGAAGACCTGATTCACTTAACATCATTCTTGCGGCTTCAATCAATGTACGATTCTTCCTTTCTACCACTCCATTTTGCTGAGGGGTTCTAGGAGCTGAAAATTATCTGGTAATCCCTTTGTCTGTACAAAATCCATTGAGAAGTGAATTCTTTAATTCTGTTCCATTATCTGACCTTATTGCTCTAACAGGGACATTAGAATCTAACTCAATCATCTTGATATGATCAATCAAAACTTGTGGTGTTTCATCCTTAGAGTGAAGAAATAAAACCCACGTATACTTAGAATAGTCATCAACTATTACAAGACAGTAACACTTCTTTGACATCGAAAGGACATTAACTGGTCCAAATAAATCCATATGCAATAATTGCAGAACACCAGTTATAGAAGATGTGTCAGTGCCTCTGTGACTTGCTTTCTTTGACTTTCCTTTCTGGCAAGCCTCACATAGCCCTTCTGGGGAGAATTCCAGCTGTGGCAGACCTCTGACCAATTCTCTTTTGACAAGAGAATTCATTGTTTTGAAATTGAGATGAGAAAGTCTCTTGTGCCATAGCCAACTCTCATCTGACGATGCCTTTGCATAGAAACAATTGACTTCAGGATTGCTTCCAGAGTTCATGTCAGCTACGAACAGATTTCCTTTCCGGATTCCCATCAAAGAGGGTTTTTCACTTTTCTTGTGCAGAATCTGACACTTCAGCTTGTCGAATAAAACATTGTAGCCGTTGTCACAGAACTGACTAATGCTAAGCAGATTGTGTTCAAGTCCTTACACAACATACACATTTTCAATGATAACATTTCCAGCTAGCAAACAGCCATATCCCTCCGTTAATCCTTTGCTGTTATCTCCAAAGGTAACCACTGGGCCAGCTTTCTCAACCACATTTGATAGCAGGGCTCTATCTCCGGTCATATGTCTTGACGATCCGCTGTCAAGAATCCACACTACCGGTTGTACCTGTTTAATGCCCTGCAATACAAATGGATTAGACCTTCTTCGGAACCCAAGCTTGGCTGGCTCCGGCATACTTGTAAAATTGGCCTTTATCAGGCAAAACAACATTCTTAATTTTAATATTCTCAATTTTCTCAAAGACTGGACATTTGACCTTGTGAACAGCCTTGACAAATTTCTGTTTAGGCTTAGGCACAAATGTCTCCTTTCTAGCTTTAGGAGGACTAGCAGTCTTAGACCTATCCTGCTTTCTATTATTCACATGCTGACGAGGAGTAGTCTTATCATTAGAAACAAGCTTACCATTAAAATAAGCATACATCAGATTAAAAGCACAAGACATACAATCAGGAACACCACATGCTTTATGAGAGGGATTAACAATAGGCAACTTATGCATGGTAGACATGGCATTTGTGTTATCCAACTCATGTGTGTCTGAGTTAGTCTCAGTTGCTTTCACAACCTTGACTGGAACTTTTGACACACTTGACTTGGAGACAGCTTTCTCATTAGCATTATCTTCAGCACGGATTACTTCTTGAATAATAAATAAGGTCTCATCAAATGGTTCAGCAATTGATTCTTTATAGAGGGGTTCATCAACACCCTTAAGCACATGTGGTACTTCCCTGCCTTTAGCACAGACATGAGGAGGGGAGTTTATGCCTAATTTTCCAATAGCAGTATTGTAATCATAACCTATTCCAGATGTTTGATTAACAGCTTGCTTATTCAAAAACTCTTTGGACTTCGAACAAGAATTAAAGTAAGCTTTAACCTTAGCCTCAAGACTGGTGATCCTGTCTTTGAGAATAGTTTCAAGTTGTCTATAACAGTCAACTCTATTCTCTAGAAAAGATACTTGTTCTTTTAATTTATCTTGATTAATGTGCACAAGTCTTAATTCATTGACCTCTTTCTCAAGGTCTTTAATTTGTTGATTTAACAATTCATTATCACGACAAACACAATCTAAGGAACCTCCTAGATGATAAACTAATTCAGCATCAGTAAATTTTACCTCTTTTCTTGACGATGAGGTGTTTGGATCACTAGCCATGAGAGCAAGATTCCTAACTTCTTCATCTTCATTGTCAGTATCATCCCAGCTTCTTCCCTTTGCCAGGTAAGCCCTTTCAGATTTACTCTTCTGATGTAAGAGTTCTTCCTAACTTGTTTTGGCTTCCTGCATTCTGTGGCAAAGTGTCCCAACTCATTGCAGTTGAAGCATCGAATGGTGCTTCGATCAACCATCCCTGTTTTATATCCACCACTGCTGGTGTTAGAGGATGAAGATCCACCTTTCTGGAATCTGTTGTAGTTGGACTTGTACTTGAACTTGGGATTCCTTTTGAATCTGACATTTAAGAATCTCTTGACAATCAGGGCCATTGACTCATCCTCCAATTGCTCCAGTTCTTCCAAGGAATAAAAATCATCTCCTGATTCATTTGTAGTAGGAGGATCAAATTCTGCTACTATCACATTTTCTTCAACCTTGGAAGACTGTACCATTCTTTCTGACTGTTGAGATTGTTGATGTTGTTGATCTTCAGCTACTAGAGCAGTAGACGTGCTGACCACTCTTCCTTTCCCGTAAACTTCCTTCTGCTGAATCTGCTCCAACTCATAAGTCTTTAACACACCATAGAGCCTTTCCAAAGAAATCTCACTCAGATCTCTTGCTTCTCTTATGGCAGTAATTCTATGTTCGAGATGAGTTGGCAGTGTTAAAAGGAACTTTTTGTTGACCTCCCTGATGGAATAGTATTTACCATTAATGTTCAGGTTGTTGATCAATATATTATACCTCTCAAACACTTCAGTGATTCCTTCTCCTGGATTGGATTTAAAGTATTCATACTCAGAGGTTAGGATTTCTAACTTGTTCTCCCTAACTTCCTCTGTGCCTTCATTAATAACCTCAATAGTTTCCCAGATTTGTTTGGAATCTTTACAATTCATCACATGTCTATTCATCAAGGGATCAAGGGAATCTACTAAAATTAATTGAAGGCTAGCATCCAGGGAGGCTTCTTCTTTTTCAGCAGGAGAAAAATCCTCAGGATCTTTCACATAATTTCTTGCTTTGGTAATCACCACATCATTTTCTATTACCTCTGGTTCAATAACCATCGGAATTTTAGGACCCTTCTTTAACACTTCCAGGTATTGGGAATTTGCAACTTGTAAAAACAATAGCATCTTCTTCTTCCACATAACATAATTTTCTTTATCGAATAGTGGAATTTTAATGGTTCCAACTTTTTGTGTAGTCATTATGAATTTTTGAGTGAATAAAAAATTCAAGGAGTGAAAGAAACACAAAAGTCTAGGATCTTGATTTGTACGTTAATCAGAAGGCTCTGATACCAATTGTTAGGTCCCAATATGTTTGTAGAAGGGGGGTTGAATACAAACTATACCGTTTAATCGAATAAAATGCGGAATAAAAATTGAAACAAAATTCAAGTTAAATAAAACTTTTATTAAACTTGAAATGTGTTACAACAACGGTATCTGTTACAAGGAATTAATCTCAAATTAATTATCACAAATTTAGAATAAATTCGACATGAACTTTTTCTATTTTTGCAATAATTAGAATCAAATGCTAAAAGAGATTTGAGATTAAGTTCTAGGGATTTTGATCCGCTAGATAGTTACACAAGAACAATAACAGAATTTCTAGTGGGTTGGATTTAACAATAACTGCTAGAAATAAATGCTCTGAGAATTTTACAATAATTTCTCTGCTTCCATTTGTTTTGTGTTCTTCAGTGGTTGGCTGTGTATTCAATTGTATTGATAAAATGATCTGCTTCTGTTTGTTTAAGTAAATAGATCACTCGAATTGAATCAGCATGACATTCGGCAAGACAATCCAAAATAAACTAGCAAGACAATCCTTTGAACTGGTAGAACTTTCGGTAGGACAATTACTTGACTTGGAAAGACTATCGGTAGGACAATAAAATGACTTGGTAGAACTATCCAGAAAGACTTGGTAGGACTTTCGGTATGACAATCCAATTGTCATACCAGTTCAAATCTGTTTTGCTGATTTTCTTTTTGAATATAAATCCAAAATCATTTCTGAAAAATGCATAATATTAATTCAGAATTAATTAACCAATTAATTCAATTAATCAATAAATTAATCTTTGCAGATTTAATTTATTTTCTTAATTAATTTAAATGACTTAATTAATTAATAGAGAATTAATACTACTCTTGAACATCAACCACTCTTCTGACAATCTTCTGAAAATCACTGAATCCATTTCACCACTTGAATGTTGACACTCGATGTACTGTCTGGTTCATGAATGACTAACTTCTGTGATGTTTCTCCAAGTCTTGATTTTCTTCAGATTAAGTTCCTGTAATTAATTGATACCCTGACGAGATCTCTGTCACTTGGTTAAATCTACAATCTTGATTTATATCACTGAGGCTTGATCAATTACTTGAGCTTCTTCCAGTGAATCTTCAAGTCTGTAGATGAACAATGTTCCTTAACCCTTTGACAGATGTTACTTTGTGAGATCTCTCCGACGATAGATCCATTATTTACTTATTACATTCTTATTTGAGTTGAGTTAAATCCTCGAATAAACAAATAGGCTTAACATATGCCTTTCAAGTTTAAAGATCACAACAAAACGACAAGATGAAGAAGAAGGATATTGGAGTCAAGATTCCTTTTCTAGATAAAGATAATTACCATAATTGGAAGGTAAAAATGCATCTTCATTTACTTTCTCAAGATGATGCCTATGTAGATTGCATAGAAAGAGGCCCTCATGTACCAATGAGAGCTGCAACTGGAAATGAGCCATCTGTCCCCAAGCCAAGGCATGAATGGTCTGATCCTGATATTGAACAAGTCAGGAAAGATAAAAAGGCCATGAATATCCTGTTCAATGGAGTTGATGGTGACATGTTTGACAACATCATCAATTACAAAACTGCCAAGGAAGTTTGGGATACAATACAGATTATCTGTGATGGCACTGAACAAGTCAGGGAAAATAAGATGCAACTGCTAATTCAACAATATGAGCACTTTCACAGTGAAGATAGTGAGTCTCTCACTGATATATTTAGTAGATTTCAAAAACTACTAAATGCTTTGAAGTTGCATGGATGGGTCTATCAGACAAAAGACTCCAATATTAAATTCCTTAGATCTCTTCCAAAGGAATGGAAACCTATGACAGTCTCATTGAGAAACTCTCAAGATTATAAGGAGTTTACTTTGGAGAGACTGTATGGCATCCTGAAAACTTATGAGCTTGAAATAGAGCAAGATGAGAGGATGGAGAGAGGAAAGAAGAAAGGAGGATCCATTGCACTAGTTGCTGAGTTAGAGAAAGAGAAGGAGATGAAGATGGAAGCTGTTGAATCAACTTCAAAGGTCTGTGAAAACAAGGGCAATGGGCTGGTAGCAGAAAATGAAGATTCTTTGAGCCAAGATAAAATGGAAGATATTGATGAACATCTAGCATTTCTTTCCTGAAGATTTGCCAAGCTCAAGTTACAAAAAGAACTTTGGAGCAGCCAAGCCAAATAAAAACATGGTGGATAAATCTAAATTCAAATGTTTCAAATATGGCTTGGCAGGGCACTATGCCAGTGAGTGTAGAAAGACAGATTCCAACAAAAAGAAGTTTGAGCCTGTGGATTATAAACAGAAATACTTTGAGTTACTCAAATAAAAGGAAAGGGCTTTCATTATACAGGAGAATGACTGGGCAGCAGATGGTCTGGATGAGGATGTCAACTATGTCAATCTAGCCCTAATTGTAACACCCCAGTCCCACATCGAGGAGATTTGAGAATTCTGTTCAGTTTATAAGGCAAAGTACTACTACTATGTGCACCAACAAATCATTATCTCTTGGGGGCCTGTGGTGGGCTTGTCGTAACCCAAGTTGCCTGCACTCGGGACAGTATGCTTCGGCTTATTTCGGACTCGGAATCGGGACTTGACCCGGTTTTCAAAAAAGGCTCGGGATTTGACCCGGGTTGTCACATATATGGTATCAGAGCCGACTCTCGAAAGCTTGATTCGTCAAGTTGCCGGAGGTGGGGTCATGAAGGCTGGTGGTATTATCCCACAATGGCAAGAGGTCCGAAGGTGGGGACACGAAGCCAGCTGGTATTATCCCACAATGGCTAGGGAAGAACGATCCGGGCCTATGGGCTGTTTGTTCGGGCCTGACGAGGACGTCAGGAGTTTAAGTGGGGGAGTTTGTAACACCCCTGTCCCACATCGAGGAGATTTGGGACTTCTGTTCAGTTTATAAGGCGAAGTACTACTACTGTGTGCACCAATAAATCATGATCTTTTGGGGGCCTGTGGTGGGCTTGTCGTAACCCAAGTTGCCTGCACTCGGGAAAGTATGCTTCGGCTTATTTCGGACTCGGAATCAGGACTTGACCCGGTTTTCGTAAAAGGCTCGAGATTTGACCCGGGTTGTCACACTAATGGCCAAGTCTGATGAAATAGAGATAAGTTCTTTAAGTAATCAGGTAATCACCACTAACCTTGCACATTTATCTAAAGCTGAGTATAATGATGCTATAAATGACATGTCTACAGAATTATATCATTTGTGTGTTACACTTAAGTCTCTTACTAAGGAAAATGCTAAAATCAAAGAAAATAATTTATTTTTAAATGAGATGAATAATGTGCTAGAGTCTCAGTTCATTGAATTTGAAAAATTAAGAATTGAGTGTAAAATCGCTAAGGATGAATTAACTGAGTCCT
Source organism: Apium graveolens (assembly GCF_009905375.1). NCBI lineage: Eukaryota > Viridiplantae > Streptophyta > Magnoliopsida > Apiales > Apiaceae > Apium > Apium graveolens. The sequence goes on from NC_133653.1 coordinate 177,862,012, forward strand.
TGAAGAAAGAAGAGATCTTAAAGAAGCAGCTTGAATGAGAACATGAGGTAATTAAGGCATGGAAAACATCTAGAGATGTTCATGCTCAAATCACCAAAGTTCAAGGTATTGAGTCCTTTTGTGATGCAGCCTCGAAGAAGAATAAGGAGAAGCTAGAATCCAATTTGGTTGAAGGATTGCTAAAAGATGTAGACTCGACGGATGATGAGGTTCATCCGTCTGATAACAAAAAGGATTATCCGTCGAGTGATATAAATCCTCATCCGTCGACTGTGAGCAAGCCTGTGAGTAAAGCCAAACTTGTCAAGTTAAATGAGAAATATGGATCAATTTCCAAGAATTTTGTTCCAGGAGAATCCATTCAAGTTAAGAAGGAGAAAAAGGCTAATGTTGGTCATATGACTGTCAAGCAATTGAGTGACATACTTGAAAAGATTGAGGTTAAAACAAAGGCTAAAAGGAAAAATAATAGAAATGGTAAAGTAGGAATTAGCAAGCATAACAACTACACACCTGATAAATATGCCCCAAGAAAAATCTGTGTCAAGTGTGGTAGTGTAAATCATTTGTCTGTTAATTACAAAATTTCCATGCCTACTTCCATATCTGTGCCACCTCATTTTCCCAACATGAATGCCATGCCTTCTATGCCTATGAATGCTATGTCTACACAGAATATGAATGCACAGTTTGCTAATATGTCATTTGCACCTAATCCTTATTATGCTGCATTTAGTATGCCACAAATGCCATTTAGCATGCCTTACTGGAATAACATGTTTACTAACAGCATGCCATTTCCTATTAATCAAAATATGCATGATAATTCTGTTGTAATGAATGGTTTTAAAGGTTCAACTCAAATGACTAAGGATGAATCTGATATTCCCAAGTCAAATGAGATAAAGCCTAAGAAACAGAAAAAGAAAGCTAACAAGGCAGGACCCAAGGAAACTTGGGTACCAAAATCAACTTGATTTGATTTTGATGTGTGCAGGGAAACAGAAAGAATCTATGGTACTTGGATAATGGTTGTTTAAGACACATGACTGGTGATTCTACCCTACTCACAGAGTTCAAGGAGAGAGCTAGCCCAAGTATTACTTTTGGAGATGATAGCAAGGCTTATACTATGGGATATGGCTTGATTTCAAAAGACAATGTCATCATTGAGGAGGTTGCCTTAGTGGATGGACTCAAGCACAATTTGTTGAGTATCAGCCAGCTTTGTGATAAAGGTAATTCAGCAACCTTCACCTCAGAAGCTTGCGTTGTGACTAATAAGAGGAGCAACAAAGTGGTTCTCACTGGTGTGATAAAATGAAATGTGTACCTAGCTGACTTCAACTCATCAAATGCAGAATCTGTTACTTGTCTTCTCAGAAAAGCAAGTCAGGATGAAAGTTGGTTATGGCACAAGAAGCTATCCCATCTAAACTTCAAGACCATGAATGAACTAGTGAAGAAAGAACTGGTTAGAGGCATTCCTCAAGTGGAGTTTTCTAAGGATGGATTGTGTGATGCCTGCCAAAAAGGAAAGCAGAGCAAAGCATCATTCAGGAAAAAACTTGATTCAACAATTGAAGAACCTTTGCAACTGCTACACATGGATTTGTTTGGACCAGTCAATGTGTTGTCCATCTCAAGGAACAGATTTTGCCTAGTAATTGTAGATGATTTCTCAAAGTTCTCTTGGACATATTTCCTAAAGTCTAAAGATGAGGCTAGTGAAATCATCATCAATCACATAAGGCAAGTCAATAATCATCCTGATTTCAAAGTTAGAAGAATCAGGAGTGATAATGGAACTGAGTTCAAGAATTCTGTCATGAGAGCATTTTGTGAAGAAAATGGGATCCTGCATGAGTTTTCAGCAGCAAGAACTCCACAACAAAATGGAGTAGTAGAAAGGAAGAACAGATCACTTATTGAAGCTGTAAGGACAATGCTTGAAAAATCTAAATTACCAACATATTTCTGGGCTGAAGCTGTAAATACTGCATGCTACACTCAGAATATTTCTCTGATTAATCAAGCAAAATGCATGACTCCCTATCAATTGTTCAAGAACAAGAAGCCAACTCTAAATTTTCTTCATGTCTTTGGCTGCAAATGCTATATCCTGAGAAATCAAACTGATCAGAATGGGAAGTTTGATGCTAAAGTAGATGAAGGAATTTTTGTTGGATATGTTGTTGGTAAAGCATATAGAGTCTACAATCTAAGAACCAACATTGTTGTGGAATCAATACATGTTGTGTTTGATGATAAAAAAATTGAAGGACTGCAAGATGGAGATTACCATGAAAGCCTCAAATTTGACAATGTGGAGATGGTTAGTGATGACAGTGATGATGAAAGTGATCAAGAAACAGTATCAAAGGATAATGCAGAAAAATCCACCACAAATGAAGCACAAAATTCAACATCTGTCGAGATGCAAAATGCTTCATTTATCGGGAGACAATCTGCCTTATCTGTTGGGAGACAACCAGCTTCATCCGTCGGTACTCAAAATTCACCATCCGTCGGGTCATCAAAAGAAGCGGAAAGTCAGAATAGATCACTTACAGAAAGTTCCCCTTTCTCAAATCAAATATCCATTAACTCAGGGGAAGTTTCTAACAATCAAAACTCAATCACACATCAAGACAACAATGAGGCCTCTTCATCTAGAGCTAATCTACCTTAACAAAGGAAATGGATAAATGATCACCCCTTTGAGCTCATCATTGGTGATGTATCTTCAAGAGTTCAAACAAGGAGAGCAACTCAAGAAGAATGTCTATACAACAGCTTTCTTTCCAAGGAAGAACCAAAGAAGGTAGAAGAAGCTTTGTTGGATCCTGATTGGATTTTAGCTATGAAGGAGGAGCTAAACCAATTTGAGAGGAATAAGGTATGGAAGCTGGTGCCCAAGCCTAAAGGAAAGAATCCAATAGATACTAAATGGGTATTCAGAAATAAGATGGATGAAAATGGCATAGTAGTCAGGAACAAAGCTAGATTGGTTGCTAAGGGCTATTATCAACAAGAAGGAATAGATTTTGATGAAACATTTGCTTTTGTTGCAAGACTTGAAGCCATCAGAATTTTCTTAGCCTATGCAGCCCATGCCAATTTCAAAGTCTATGAACTGGATGTCAAAAGTGCCTTTCTTAATGGAGATTTAGAGGAGGAAGTCTATGTCAGTTAGCCTCCTGGTTTTGAAGATCCAAATTTTCCAGAAGATGTTTACTATCATTTGAAAGCACTTTATAAACTGAAGCAAGCACCTAGAGCCTGGTATGACACTTTGTCAAAGTTTCTTTTATAGAATCGCTTCACTAGATATGCAGATTATGCAGGTTGTAGAATTGATAGAAAAAGTACAACAAGAACCTGTCAATTTCTAGGAAACAAGCTTGTGTCCAGGTTCAGTAAAAAGCAAAACTCAGTTTCTACTTCTACAGCTGAAGCTGAATATATTGTTGCTGGTAGTTGCTGTGCACAAATTTTGTGGATGAAAAACCAATTGCTAGACTATGGTCTGCAAGTGGAAAGAATTCACATTTTCTGTTATAACACAAGTGCAATTACCATCACTGAAAATCCAGTACAACATTCAAGGACAAAGCACATAGACATCAATTACCAATTCATAAGGGAACATGTAATGAATGGTACTGTGGAACTATATTTTGTTCCAAGTGAAAAGCATCTTGCAGATATATTTACCAAGCCACTGGATGAATCCACCTTTTCAAGGTTGGTAAGTGAGTTAGGTATGCTTAATTATTCTTAAATCTTTTCAGATATTTTGCTAGTTATAATGCAGCCAGAAACTTAATTGATTTTTCAGTCTTGGATGAAATTTTGGCTAAGTCAAAATTTACATCTCGACGGATGATCATTATCCATCGAGTTTGATCATCCGTCGGTATACATTTCATTAATAAAATCAATTACTTTTCTGGAATATTTTATAAATCGATGAATAACTGATTTATCCTCATCCATCGAATTGTCTGAATCTTAGCTGTTAATTCCCTGAACTTTATCCATCGAGTATACTTACAGTTTATAAGTATAACACGACGGATAATTGAAGGAATTTTTATAGTTTATTTTTAAACAACTATTTTGGGCAATTCTTATTGGTTACTTTATTTTACTTTATTATTTTTTGACAGTTATTTTTGAGATAGTATAAAAGCTTAGTTCATTTCCATTACTTTTCTTTTATCATTCTCAAATCATCTGCTCTAAATTCTCTCTTTCTCAAAAGCAATTACCATCTCTATCTCTGCAATTTCCACTCTCTAACAATGGCACCAGTAGTCAAGATCATGTCACAAACTGGATACATCTATGAGAAAAACAACTTCACGGCTCTAGTAAACAAGGGGATTCAACATTCAAGTGACTACCACAAAATGATGGATTTTGTGAAGAACTATAAACTCAGCTATGCAATGCTAGAATCACCCACCATCTTCTGTGAGTTTGTTGAAGAGATGTGGACGACTGCTACATACAACTCTACTGATAAGACCATTGTTAGGTTCCAATATGTTTGTAAAAGGGGGGTTGAATACAAACTATACCGTTTAATCGAATATAATGCGAAATAAAAAAGTGAAACAAAATTCAAGTTAAATAAAACTATTATTAAACTTGAAAGGTGTTACAACAACGGTATCGTTTACAAGGGATTAATCTCAAATAAATTATTCCAAATCTAGAATAAATTCGACATGAACTTTTTCTATTTTTTGAAATAAAAAGATCAAATGCTAAAGGCAATTTGAGATTAAGTTCTAGGGATTTTGATCCGCTAGATAGTTACACAAGAACAAGAGAAGGATTTCTAGTGGTTTAGATTTAACAATAAATACTAGAAATTAATGTCCTGTAATATTGCAGTTGAAGATAATAAGTTCTCTGCTTTCTTTTTGTTCTGTGTTCTTGAGTTGGTTGAGATATTCAATACTGTATGTTGAAAGATCTGCTTCTGTTTAATAAGTAATAAAACAATCCAATTGAATTGTACTAGCAAGACAATCCTTTGATCTAGCAAGACAATCGGTGAGACTATTGATTGAACTGGCAACACTATTGGCAAGACAATCCTTTGAGCTGGAAAGACTTTCGGCAAGACTATCTAAAAGAACTGGAAAGACTTTCGGTATGACAATCCAATTGTCATACCAGTTCAAATGTTTGTCTTGCTGAATTAATAATGAATATTAATTCAAAATCAATTCTGTAAATTCATAATATTAATTCAGAATTAATTAACCAATTAATTCAATTAATCAATAAATTAATCTTTGCAGATATAATTTATTTTCTTAATTAAATTATATGACTTAATTAATTAATAGAAAATTAATACTATTCTTGAACAGCAACCACTCTTCTGACAATCTTCTGAAAATCACTGTAAATTATGAATCAATTCCACCACTTCAATATTGACATTTGATGTACTGTCTGGTTCATGAATGACTAACTTCCGTGACGTTTCTTCATGTCTTGACTTTGATAACATGATTTTCTTCAAATTAAATCCCAGTAATTAATTGATACCCTGACAAGATCTATGTCACTTGATTAAATCCACAATCTTGATTTATATCACTGAGGCTTGATCAATTTCTTGAACTTCTTCCAGTGAATTAAGTCATCAAGTCTGTAGATGAACAATATTCCTTAATCCTTTGACATATGTTACTTTGTGAGATCTCTTTAATGATGGAACCACTATTTACTTGTTACATTCTTATTTGAGTTGAGTTAAATCCTCAAATAAACAAATAGGCTATGACATATGCCTTTCAATCTCCCCCTATTTGTTTGTTAGACAATAACAACAAATACCTAGAGGATAACTCAACTAACAAATAAGAAAAAGATATAAACAGTAATGCAAAGTAAATAGCAGAAAAGTTCTGGATTATATTTAACATTTTCCAGATTCCAAAAGAAATTTACAAGTGAATACAAGATTGATGTTCCTCTAGACTGAACATATGACTACATTTGTCTATCTTGATTCATAAAGCTCTAAGCATATTACATTAAGTTTTGAGCTAATTGAATTCAGTTGTCTTCCCTTCCGAATTCACCTTCTTCCAAATCTTGAAACAACTCCTTGTCAAAGACACGATCCTTTTCTGAAGTGAAGCTGGCTGGTCTGAGTGGTTGAACTCCAACTGACTTTAGCTTATTCTTAAACTGATCGTACCTTTTAATATTCTTTTCACAATAAGCTTGAATCAGATTAGCAGCTTTAGTTTTCAACTCAGATGAGTATCCAGCAGTTCTTAAGTGATGTTCCATCCAGACAAGATGCTTAGCAGAGCAGTCTTTAAGAGATTGTGAATCGAGCTGGCAGATTTGAAGACAGTCCGACTTAAAGAATCTTACTTGAAGGGGCAAGTTGACCACTTGAGTACTAGCCCTATTAGCAAACTCTTTTAGCCTTTCACGAAGGACTTCATTCAGTTCTGAGCTTCTTTTGACATTGTTGAGAAGAACCCAAATCTCTGATAAAGAACGATTCTCAAACAGATGAAGTGATACCTTGAAAGATCCTTCACTCTGACAATATACAAATATGCTCATTTCATTTAGAGATCTGTCAAAAGCAGCTGAGATCCTTGAGATTTCAGTCTTGATAGCATTCATGTACACATCATTGTTTAGATTAGAAATTTCCAGCCTGTCGAGAAGATGTAGAAACTCCCTATCATTGTTTGTACTCAGTTGAGGTATATCAATAACTCTTCTTGCTTCATCCCATTTTTTACCAATCTTCAGTTTGACATCTCTTCTTCTTTCTTTAGCTTTAATGTCATGAAGACGTTGCTTTTCAAGAGTTTCTGTTCTTTGGATGTCTTTCCTCATGTCAATGATCTGAGATATCTTTTTAAATTCAGCTTCTTTTCTCTTCAACTTTGACTGCCGCTGCTGGAACTCTTTCTCAAAAACAGGATCCACTGGTGCTTCCTCTTCATAGTCTACAAAATTACTTTCCTCCTCAGCTTTAAAGAAACCATCTTTATCTTCAAAGACTGGTTCAGTGGGAACGTCAAGAATATCAAAGTCATCTTGTTCTCCACTATAGTAGATCATCAGCCTTCCTTGTCTCTCCAGCAGAAGAATCTTTTTCTTTACCCTTTTCACTTCTCCCTTGCTTCTCCCCCTTAGTTGAGGAATCCTCTACAAATTTTCCTTTAGACCCTCCATGACCTCCATTACCTCCAGAGCCTGAGCCTCCACCAGACGGCCCTTCAAAGCAGGTTCTTTTTTCTTCATTAGGGCAATAAGAATTTTTAATCTTAAAATACAAGTTCTTCATCCCTTCATTGAGATGCTCCATGCCCGTCTCTATCTTTAGAAATCTGGAGGAGTCCAGTGAATGGTTCATTTCAATCAGATCTTCAAGAGAGTTCATTCTTTTATGGATAGAGTAGAGGTTTGAAATGTTTTCGGCTGATAAAGTTGGAGATTCCTGAATGGAGTTAAGCTTCGGTATCACAGTGGTCTTCAAATCTGAGATATCATTCCTGATGAATGCCAGCAGATTGTTGACAGAGGTGGAAGAAAAAGACCGTTCAACCACTTGTGCTTTGAATGTTTGAGCCTCAGCCTGACTTTTAGCAAGTTGTTCTTTCAGACTAGCAATCTGAGCTAACAAGTTTTCAGTGTTTGTGTCTGTGTGTGCGCTCACCTGAATATCTCTCGTGTTTGGTTCACTCATCTCACGTGCTTGTGTTTCTCTCAATATAATTGCTTGTGAGGAGCCATCCTGTTGCTGGTCTTCTGTACCTGCAATTGAAATCACCCTAGCCTCTTCAAGAGAGGTCAGTGGTGGTACAATGGGAATTCGCGAGTCTCGATCCTCAGTCAAATCTACCTTTTCATGTGAAATAGATGTCTAAATTGCTTCAGGGATAGATTGACCGAGTTGCCCTCCACTTTCTCCAGATAAATCTGCGAGTGGAGAATCCCGTGAGGGAGCAAGAGGTGTTGGATCTGGGAGGGGAGAAAATGACTCTATTAGAGGTGGATGAGAATCAGATTTTCCCTCTGAAGCATGTGACTGCTCTTCTGCCGTAACTATGGCAGGCACTGTAACTGACTCAATGTGCACTCCTCTCTCTATGTCATGAGCATCATCTATTGGTATGTATGCTTCCATTGTGAGTAATGGAAGTGTACCAGACTCAGTACAAGATGCCATGGCCCTATGGTGAATTTTAATAGATTCATCCTGTTGAGAGAATGTCTCTAGTAACTGTTCATTGGCCATTTCAAAGTCTATGTCCTATTGGGAGGACAAGGATGGGATTTCAGATGCCTCAGTAAATGTTCTTCTTTTCTTGGGAGGAGGCAGAACTGAGGGTTCATTCACATCCAGAAACACACTACTTCCTACTAACCTTCTCGGTAATATTTTTGACAGTGGGGGAGAGTTTGAAACAGGTTGTGACTCTGTGTTTGGCTCTATGACCTGGGATTGGAGCTGCGGTTCTACAACTTCATGATCAGCCCTATCAACCACTGGGGATCTTTCAACAGAAGTAGGAATAGTTTGAGAGTGAGGAATTATTACATGCAGTGGAAGAGCATCAGATGTTTGTGCTTGGGTGGCTTGAACCACTAGAGGTTGAGCTTGTTGTTCATGACCGGGAAGATTGAAAATTGGTAAAGGAATGAAGGTGGCCATGAAAGCAGATATAAATACTGGAACTTGCATGAATTTGAAGGTAGTGTCTTGGCGTGTGTAGATCTTTTTGCTTACCGGAGGGGGTTCAACTACTGATGAGTTAGCAAAAAGAGCCTTATGCTCAGGTAAGAGAAGATGTTCTGCTATAAGCATAAGAAAACGAGCGTAGTAGCACGAAACCCTACGATTCGTAGAATGATCACGCAAAGCTATAGTGAGATGTCTCAGAAGAATGGGTAAAATTAGTTTGCCAAAATTGATCCTTTGATTGAAAACAACCGCAAGACCAATATACTGCAGAGTGGAAGTGATGTTGTGAAAGTTGGATTTAGTATAGTTGGCAAACACTTTGGAAAGTGTATCGAAGAAAATATCCCATTCAGAAACCAAATTGGATTTAGACAGCTTGGTTAAATTAATCACCCCATGATAGTGAATGGCATGGAAAAAGTTTGAAATCTCATTTTCAGAGGGTAAATTACAGAAATTGTCGATTGGAAAATTTAACGCTCGATTGATGACCGTTTCATCAACTACATACTGTGTGTTTACCACAGTGAATGAAAAAGATTTAGAATCAGCGGCCACAGTAGAGGTTGTGCAAATCAGTCTAAGCAGATCGACATTTAATAGCACATTTGATTTAATAGGAGAGCTAACAATCGAATGGTCAATTAAAAATCTAATCCACGGCTTAAATTTTTCCACATCACACTTTTCTGGATTAAAATAACCAACATGATTATGCGAGACAATTTGGAAATTGAGAGCCATAAAAATATAATAAAACATACACTTTCAGAATTTTAAGAATTAAATTAATAAAATTCGAATTAAAAAAAAATTAATAATTCGAATTAATCCAATTATATCCGAAAAATTTAGAAAGAAATGTATCTCGTTAATGTTCTTAACTCACAAAATCAGATTTGCAAACTCACAAGACACAAAACCAAATTAAAATACCAAAAAAACTGATTTGAGAAAGAAAAAAAATGAACTGAAATAGTTAAAAAAAATTGGCAGCACTCCTCCCTGTATGTATACACACGTATATGTATATATAACAGTTAAGTGTGCTGAGTAAAAACTCGAGCAAGGAAGAAATAACAATGGCGGTTCATTTGTTTGAAAAGAAGAGAGAGAGACAGCGGTTAGAAGAAAGAAAAAAAAGAGGAGGCTGTGTTGAAATTGATTTGAAAACTATACACACAACTGAGTCTAAGTACCACAACTGGTATGACAATCCGAGATTGTCATACCGATTGTCATACCAGGCAAACGGTTTGATTGATTTTTTTTAAAAGAAACTAAAAATAACTGGTATGACAATCTGATAGTCATACCGATTGTCATACCAGTATAAAATAACATAAATTTTTTTACCGAGTAAACTAGAAAGACAATCGATAGTCATACTGATTATCATTCTAGTACAAAATAAAAAGAAATATATATATGATATAAGTTTTATAACTGGCAAGACTATTGATAGTCATACCGATTGTCTTGCCAGTATAAAACTATATAGAGTATTAAAATTAAACACATTTAAACTGGAATGACTTTCAGCAAGACAATTGCAATAGTCTTGCCGATTGTCATTGCAGTTATATATATATATATAACTTAAAAAAATAGAAAAGAGAATACATAAAATATTAAAAATTACAGAAAACCTAAATAATATTAATAATTACAGAATAGACAAATAAAGAGTAATAAAAATATGGCAAAAATGCAGAACATATTTATATAAATAAAATAATTAGATTTAATTCTATTTTAGTCCAAAAATAGATTTCTTTTGAATTTTATCAACTAAAATTCATAGAAAAATATTTTTAGAGAAAATGAGATATTATGAGATATTTTAAACTTGACAAGTCGAATAAATAAAGAAGATAAGATAATAAAACTTACATAGAATTAAGCAAGAAAAATGATAAATATGATAAAATAAATTTGCAAATAAATTTTTCATTCATGAAAAATTCATTTGTAAATTCATTCAAGAACAGATCTCAGATATTAACTAGTTTAATCACGAAAGCTATTCAACATACCCAGTTTACCAACTAATCTGGTAAATGTGGATTCATCAAGTGGTTTAGTGAAAATATCTGCTATTTGTTCTTTTGTTGGAATAAAAAATAGTTCAACAGTACCATTCTTGACGTGCTCTCTAATAAAATGATACCTGATGTCAATGTGCTTGGTCCTTGTGTGCTGCACAGGGTTGTTGGTGATGGCTATTGCACATGTATTGTCATATAGAATAGGGATTTTGTTCAATACAGAGCCATAGTCCCGTAGCTGGTTCCTAATCCACAAGATTTGAGCACAGCAGATTCCAGCAGCAATATATTCAGCCTCGGTCGTTGAGTTGGAAACTGTTTGCTGTTTCTTGCTATACCATGAGACTAGCCTGCTACCAAGGAATTGATAACTCCCTGATGTGCTTTTCCTATCAACAACACTTCCTGCGTAATCTGAATTTGTATATCCAACAAGGTTAAAACCAGATTCTTTAGGGTACCAAATACCTAGATTTGGTGTTCCCTTAAGATATCTCAAGATCAGTTTAACAGCAATGAGATGAATATCTCTAGGATCCGCTTGGAACCTTGCACATAAGCATGTAGCATACATAATATCTGGTCTACTTGCAGTAAGATAGAGTAACGAGCCAATCATACCTCTGTAGCTTGTGACATCTACCTTAATAGAGTTTTCACATGGTCCAAGCTTGACAGTTGTAGATGACGGAGTCCTTGCTGATGCAAAATCCTCTAGATTGTACTTTTTGAGGAGTTCTTTGAGATACTTGGATTGACAAATAAATATTCCATCTAACCTTTGATTTACTTCTAATCCAAGAAAGAACTTCAGCTCTCCCATCATGCTCATTTCAAATTTGTTATGCATTAACTTAGCAAATCTCTTACAGAGACTATCATTAGTAGACCCAAATATTATATCATCCACATAGACTTGGATTAATAAAGTATCATTCTTATGTTTTTTTGAAAAGAGAGTTTTGTCTATGACACCTCTAGTAAAGCCATTTTCAATTAGAAATTCAGAAAGAGTGTCATACCATTTTCTCGGAGACTGTTTGAGACCATAAATAGCTTTGAAAAGAAAGTAGACATAGTTCAAATGATCGGGATCTTCAAAACTATGATGTTGCTCTACATACACTTCTTCATCCAGCTTTCCATTCAGAAATGCACTCTTGACATCCATTTGATAAACTTTAAAGTTCGAGAATGCTGTGAATGCCAGAAATATCCTGATGGCCTCTAGTCTAGCCACTGGAGCATAGGTTTCATCATAATCAATGCCTTCAGCTTGAGAATACCCTTTAGCTATCAGTCTTGCTTTATTTCTTGTAACCACACCATCTTTATCTAGTTTATTCCTGAATACCCACCGAGTACCAACAGCTTTCTTGTGTGTAGGTCTAGGTACCAGTTTCCAGACTTGTTGATATTCAAACAGATTGAGTTCATCTTGCATAGCAATCACCCAATCTGGATCAGTCAGTGCTTCTTCAATCTTCTTAGGTTCCATCTCAGAAAGAAATCCTGAGAACAAACATTCATTTTGAGTAGCACGTCTAGTTCTGACTCCAACATCTGGATCATCAATAATCAACTCAAAAGGATGAGCTTTATTCCAAACAGTCTTCCTTGGAAGATTTGATCTTGATGATTCGCCTTGAAATACATTGGGATGTTGTGTCCTACTAGTTGATCCTTCAACATCTCCCCTGAGTTGTTTCCAGGTTGACTTGATGATTCTTCGTCAGTAGCAGTGGTATCTCCATTGTTACCAATATTTCCATCACTATTACCTTGAGTATCATCATGATTAATAGGTTCTTCACCAGCAACAACCTCAGGTTCTTGATCATTTTCTGATTCTGAATCTGACATATCATCAAACTTCAGTTTCTTAGAAGGATCTTCAGTTTGGATACTAGGGAGTTTAGTGTCATCAAATTTAACATTGACACTTTTAGTTACTTTATGTTGATCAATGATATACACCCTGTATGATCTTCTTCCATAACCAACAAAAATACCCTCATATGCCTTTGCCTCGAATTTACCACGATGATCATCTTCATCCTTGAGCACGAAGCATCTGGCACCAAATACATGAAAGTATTTGATAGAAGGTTTCTGTTCATTCATAATCTCATGAGGAGTCTTCATGAAGTCTTTGTTGATTAGAGTTCGATTCTGAGTATAACATGCAGTATTGACAGCTTCAGCCCAAAAGTATATTGGAAGACCTGATTCACTTAACATAGTTCTTGCAGCTTCAATTAATGTACGATTCTTCCTTTCTACCACTCCATTTTGCTGAGAGGTTCTAGGAGCTGAAAATTGTCTGGTAATCCCTTTGTTTGTACAGAATCCATTGAGAAGTGAATTCTTGAATTCTGTTTCATTATCTGACCTTATTGCTCTAACAGGGACATTAGAATCTAACTCGATCAACTTGATATGATCAATCACAGATTGTGGAGTTTCATCCTTAGAGTGAAGGAATAACACCCACGCATACTTGGAATAGTCATTAACTATCACCAGACAGTAACACTTCTTTGACATAGAAAGAACATTAACTGGTCCAAATAAATCCATGTGCAATAATTGAAGAACACCACTTATGGAGGATGTGTCAGTGCCTTTGTGACTTGCTTTCTTTGACTTTTCTTTCTGGAAAGCATCACACAGTCCTTTTGGGGAGAATTTCAGCTGAGGTAGACCTCTGACCAATTCTCTCTTGACAAGAGAATTCATTGTTTTGAAATTGAGATGGGAAAGTCTCTTGTGCCATAGCCAACTCTCAGCTGAAGATGCCTTTACATAGAAATAATTGACTTCAGGATTGCTTCCAGAGTTCATGTCAGCTACGAACAGATTTCCTTTCCGGATTCCCATCAAGGATGGTTTTTCACTTTTCTTGTGCAGAATCTGACACTTCAGCTTGTCGAATAAAACATAGTAGCCGTTGTCACAGAACTGACTAATACTAAGCAGATTGTGTTCAAGTCCTTGTACAACATCCACATTTTCAATGATAACATTACCAGCTTGCAAACAGCCATATCCCTCAGTTAAACCTTTGCTGTTACCTCCAAAGGTAACCACTGGGCCAGCTTTCTCAACCACATTTGATAGCAGGGCTCTACCTCCGGTCATATGTCTTGACGATCCGCTGTCAAAAATCCACACTACCGGTTCCACCAGTTTAATGCCCTGCAATACAAATGGATTAGACCTTCTTCGGAACCCAAGCTTGGTTGGGTCCGACATACTTGTAAAATTGGCCTTTATCAGGAAAAACAACATTCTTAACTTTAATATTCTCAACTTTCTCAATGACTGTACATTTGACCTTGTAAACAGCCTTAACAAATTTCTGTTTAGGCTTAGGCACAAATATCTCCTTTCTAGCTTTAGGAGGACTAGAAGTCTTAGACCTATTATGCTTCCTATTATTCACATGCTGACGAGGAGTAGTCTTATCACTAGAAACGTGCTTACCATTAAAATAAGCAAACATCAAATTAAAAGCACAAGATATGCAATTAGGATCACCACATACTTTATGAGAGGAATTAGCAACAGGCAAATTATGCATGGTAGGCATGGCATTTTTGTTATCCAACTCAGGTGTGTCTGAGTTAGTCTTAGTTGCTTTCACAACTTTGACTGGTACTTTTGACACACTTGACTTGGAAACAACCTTCTCATTAGCAAGATCTTCAGCACGTATTTCTTCTTGAATAATAAAGAAGGTCTCATCAAATGGTTCAGCAATTGATTCTTTATAGAGGGGTTTATCAACACCCTTAAGCACATGTGGTACTTCCCTACCTTTAGCACAAACATGAGGAGGGGAGTTTATGCCTAATTCTCCAATAGCAACATTGTAATCATAACCTACTCCAGATGTTTGATTAATAGCTTGCTTATTTTAGAACTCTTTAGCCTTAGAGCAAGAATTAAAGTAAGCTTTAACCTTAGTCTCAAGACCGGTGATCTTGTCTTTGAGAATAGTTTCGAGTTGTCTATAACAGTCAACTCTATTCTCTAGAAAAGATACTTGTTCTTTTAATTTTTCTTGATTAATGTGCACAAGTCTTAATTCATTGACCTCTTTCTCAAGGTCTTTGATTTGTTGAGTTAACATTTCATTATCACGACGAGCACAATCTAAGGAGCCTCCTAGATGATAAACTAATTCAGCATCAGTAAATTTTACCTCTTTTCTTGACGATGAAGTGTTTCCATCAATAACCATAAGAGCAAGATTCCCAACTTCTTCATCTTCACTGTCAGTATCATCCCAACTTCTTCCCTTTGCCAGGTAAGCCCTTTCAGATTTACTTTTCTGAGTAGAATTATAAGAGTTCTTCCTTACTTGCTTTGGCTTCCTGCATTCTGTGGCAAAGTGTCCCAACTCATTGCAGTTAAAGCATTGAATAGTGCTCCGATCAACCATCCCTGTTTTGTATCCACCACTGCTGGTGTTAGAGGATGAAGATCCACCTTTCTGGAATCTGTTGTAGTTGGACTTGTACTTGAACTTGGGATTCCTCTTGAATCTGACATTGGAGAATCTCTTGACTCATCTTCCAATTGCTCCAGTTCTTCCAAGGAGTAAAACTCATCTCCTGACTGATTTATAGTAGGAGGATCAAATTCTGCTACTATCATATTTTCCTCAGCCTTGGAAGACTGTACCATTCTCTCTGACTGTTGAGATTGTTGTTGTTGTTGTTGTGGTTGTTGTTGTTGTTCTTCAGCTACTAGAGC
The DNA here is from genome assembly GCF_009905375.1 of Apium graveolens. NCBI lineage: Eukaryota > Viridiplantae > Streptophyta > Magnoliopsida > Apiales > Apiaceae > Apium > Apium graveolens. Next base: position 177,877,567 of record NC_133653.1, read on the forward strand.
AGTAGACGTGCTGACCACTCTACCTTTCCCGTAGACTCCCTTCTGCTGAATCTGCTCCAACTCATAGGTTTTTAGCACACCATAGAGTCTTTCCAAAGAAATCTCATTCAGATCTCTCGCTTCTCTTATGGCAGTGATTCTATGTTCAAGATGAGTTGGCAGTGTTAAAAGGAACTTTTTGTTGACCTCCCTGATTGAATAATATTTTCCATTTATGTTCAGGTTGTTGATCAATGCATTGTACCTCTCAAACACTTCAGTGATTCCTTCTCCTGGATTGGATTTAAAATGTTCATACTCAGAGGTTAGGATCTCTAACTTGTTCTCCCGAACTTCCTCTGTGCCTTCATTAATCACCTCAATAGTTTCCCAGATGTGTTTGGAATTTTTACAGTTCATCACATGTCTATTCATCAAGGGATCAAGGGAATCAACTAAAATTAATTGAAGGCTGGCATCCAAGGAGGCTTCTTCTTTTTCAGCAGGAGAAAAATCCTCAGGATCTTTTACATAGGTCCTAGCTTTGGTAATTACAACATCATCTTCTATAACCTATGGTTCAATAACCATCGGAATTTTTGGACCCTTCTTTAACACGTCCAGATATTTTGGATTTGCAACTTGTAAAAACAAGAGCATCTTCTTCTTCCACATAATATAATTTTCTTTATCGAACAGTGGAATTTTAACGGTTCCAACTTTTTGTGTAGTCAGTATGAATTTTTGAGTAAATAAAAATTCAAGGAGTGGAAGAATCACAAAAGTCTAGGATCTTGATTTGTTCGCTAATCAGAAGGCTCTGATACCAATTGTTAGGTCCCAATATATTTGTAGAAGTGGGGGTTGAATACAAACTATACCGTTTAATCGAATATAATGCGGAATAAAAAAGTGAAACAAAATTCAAGTTAAATAAAACTATTATTAAACTTGAAAGGTGTTACAACAACGGTACCATTTACAATGGATTAATCTCAAATAAATTATTCCAAATCTAGAATTAATTCGACATGAACTTTTTCTATTTTTTGAAATAAAAAGATCAAATGCTAAAGGCAATTTGAGATTAAGTTCTAGGGATTTTGATCCGCTAGATAGTTACACAAGAACAAGAGAAGGATTTCTAGTGGTTTAGATTTAACAATAAATACTAGAAATTAATGTCCTGTAATATTGCAGTTGAAGATAATAAGTTCTCTGCTTTCTTTTTGTTCTGTGTTCTTGAGTTGGTTGAGATATTCAATACTGTCTGTTGAAAGATCTGCTTCTGTTTAATAAGTAATCAAACAATCCAATTGAATTGTACTGGCAAGACAATCCTTTGATCTAGCAAGACAATCGGTGAGACTATTGATTGAACTGGCAAGACTATCGGCAAGACAATCCTTTGAGCTGGAAAGACTTTCGTCAAGACTATCTAAAAGAACTGGAAAGACTTTCGGTATGACAATCCAATTGTCATACCAGTTCAAATGTTTGTCTTGCTGAATTAATAATGAATATTAATTCAAAATCAATTCTGTAAATTCATAATATTAATTCAGAATTAATTAACCAATTAATTTAATTAATCAATAAATTAATCTTTGCAGATATAATTTATTTTCTTAATTAAATTATATGACTTAATTAATTAATAGAGAATTAATATTATTCTTGAACAGCAACCACTCTTCTGACAATCTTCTGAAAATCACTGTAAATTATGAATCAATTCCACCACTTCAATGTTGACATTCGATGTACTGTCTGATTCATGAATGACTAACTTCCGTGACGTTTCTTCATGTCTTGACTTTGATAACATGATTTTCTTCAGATTAAATCCCTGTAATTAATTGATACCCTGACAAGATCTCTGTCACTTGATTAAATCCACAATCTTGATTTATATCACTGAGGCTTGATCAATTTCTTGAGCTTCTTCCAGTGAATTAATTCCTCAAGTCTGTAGATGAACAATATTCCTTAATCCTTTGACATATGTTACTTTGTGAGATCTCTTTGACGATAGAACCACTATTTACTTGTTACATTCTTATTTGAGTTGAGTTAAATCCTCGAATAAACAAATAGGCTATGACATATGCCTTTCAACCATCACACTCACTATTAAAGGTAAGGAATTCTCTATCAATAGTGATGTTATTAAAGCATGTTTCAAAATTCCTGATAATACTGTGACCTTACCACACACAGATACTGATATTATTAATATGCTTAATTCCATGAACTACGCACTCTCTACTTCTAAGTTAAGTGATATTAGGAGGTTGGGTCTTAGGAAAGAATGGAGTTTCATGTGTGATGTAGTTACCAAGGTCTTTTCTGGTAAAATCAGTAATTTTGATTCTGTCAATATTTCTATGCTTAACATGCTTTACATGCTAGTTACAGATAAGTTCTTTAATTTTAGTGATCTTGTTTTGTTTGAGTTGGGGTTTAAATTAGGGGAGTTAAATAAGAGGGGTAAAAATGTTTACTATGCTAGATTTTTCATGATGCTAGCTAACCGCCTCTCTGAGGAAATTGTGCTTGAGAACCCAAACAACAAATTAGATTGTTGGGTTCAAGAGAGAAGAATTATTGCAGATTTAAACAGGGCAAACCATCATAAGGAGGTGCCACTCTTCTATTTCCCTATAATGGAAGCACCTTAGGTAAGTGAGGTAAGTTCATCTGTCCCTACTCTTCCAATCTCACAGATTTCTTTGAATTCTAGTGTAGTTATGGCAACTGTGTCAATGACCCAACAGTTGCCTACCCAAGTTACTAAACCATCAAAAATTTCAAAATCCAAATCAAAGAAAGCCCCCTCTGGTATCTCTCAAAAGATGTTAGTTGCAAAATCCACCAAAACTAAAGAGGGGAGTGTGAAGGTGGGTAAGGTAGGTTAGGGACAGGGTGAACATAAAAGAAACCCTAAGGATAAGGTTGGAGAGGTGAGTGTTTCCCAGCCTAGCCACACTGCAGTTTCCCAACAACTCATTTCTAGCTGCATCCTCCCAAAAGGATGTGACTATTGAACAAAGCTCTCAGCCAAGAGCACAGGCCAAAAGGGTAAGGGACACTAGCTCACCCCAAACTTATGCTAAAAAGAAGAAATCAAAAACATTTGAGGATGCACAGGGTTCACACACTGTGCAAACTGGTGATAAAGACACAGTCACTGAACCTTCTCAAATTCAGTTTGATGTGGCTCTAATAAATGTGAAGTAAAAGCCAAAATCTTTAGTTATAGAAGCACCTCACACACCAAATTCTCCCACAAACTCTCTGGATGTGGATATGATCAACACATCAATTCCTGATTCCCCTTCTTTAACTCTGTTGGGGAAGCCAAAATCTAATGCAAGTGAGCATCATCTTTTAGATGATTTGTTGGCTCACTTGCCAATTCTTTCAGGAACTACTGAAACATCTGTGCCCAAAATCTCATCAATCTGCACAGAGTCCATAATAGTTTCAATTCCAAGTTCACTCATTTCTACTCTCTCGATGGATATTGCTCATTCATCGAGTAGTGATTGTATCCCGACGGATATGCTTAACAACAGTTATCCGTCGGATAGTCAAACTGCTAACCCGACGGATATCCATCATCCGTCGAGTGTCTCTGCACAGCTTAAAATTTCATCAATTATCTCAGGTGCGAAAGACTTAGTGGTAGTACAATCACTCTTAGGATTGAGGGAAGAGAGTGTTATGAGTGAGAGTCTGGGTTGCTCCCAGGAAAAAGGAGAGGAAAAGAGTGAAAATAAGCAATCCAGTTCTTCAGGATTGGCAAAAGAGAGTGAGAGAAGTCCCACCTTAGATGGTGAAGGTGAGGGTGTGAGGGCGGAGAGCCAAGGTGAGACCTTGATGCAACAAAAGAGAGATTATGAGAGAAATGCAGGTACAGAAGCTATAAGGATGGATGTCATTGCAAGTGAGTTAATGAATGTCCAGGATGCAGATAGGGATGGACTATCTCAGCAACCTCAAGTTTTTATAGATTCCACCTCCCTTGATGCTGAAACATTTACTCACCCTGTTCCAGCTTATCAACTTCTAGCTGAACAGGGCAATGACAATGCAGAGAGGATGCTCAACTTGGTGCACACCGCACAGTCAATGACAAGGGCTAAGGATGCTATCACAGCTTTGCCCTCTACAGCTGGTGATGTTGATTATGAGACTGGTGGTTCAACAGATTTCTTTGGAGATGAAGGTGGAGATAGTGAAGAAGAGCCATTGGACATAGGGGGAGAAGTAGGTTCTAGCTTAAGATCAGGCATGCCATCATGGGCATTTTCAAAGCATTGTGATGAACACTACTTCAAGACAACCCTGATTCAACTCATAAATCAGACAAATTCTGCTCTTCAAATCACCACAAATGCCAACACTAAGAAGCTCCTTCAAGCACATCTTGCTTCTCTACAACTACAACAAATTCAAGGCTTCCGACATGCTAGATATGTCAACACCATCAAAGGAGATATTGATGAGATGAAGAAGGCTATTTCTGACAAATTGGACTCTAAGCTTCCAGAAGCTACAATGCTTGATATTAAGAGATAGCCTTGGACACAAGGATGACAGCTATGGAAGCATCTCTTACAACAATTCATCTGCATCAAGCTTAATAGACAGACTTGCTTCAGAAACTGGTGGCTGCACAAACCTCCTCCTCTACTCAACTTGACGATAATAAAAAGGGGGAGAAAGGACCAAGTGAGGGGGAGAAACAGCTTAACATTCAAATCAGTAAAGTAATTGTGCCTATAATTGCTTTCACTAAGCCACCAGTTACAGACAACATTGATCTGATAAATGAAGCATCAGCCAATTTAAGAGCAGCTTAAAAGGAGCAGTTGAAGCCAATAAACTGGGAGAAGATTGATGAGGACATTCAGAAGAAGTTTGGGCTAGTAAAGAAGCCAGAAAAGTCAGCCATTCATCACTCTCAAGTCAGGAAAATCTCTGTGAATGAAATAAGCATGAACTATCTGGAAAGAGGACAGCCATCCTACATCAAATCTCTAAAGGTTGGAGTACTTTTGAAGCCAAGGGTGAATTATCCAAAAACCTCTCTAAAGAACTCTTTGGACACAGTGTATGAGACACCTAAGCCTGATGAGAAGAAACTGTTGTCAAGATCCATTGTCTTCTACAAGGATCCAGCTGATTCAGCTTTAAAAAGGAGAATTGTTAAAGTTTTCAGGAATGGTAAAGAAATTTGTGTAGTGGATGGACATCCTCAATTTGCTGAAGCAAAAAGAGAAGAAAAGGGAAGATTGAAGCAAGAAAAGAAGCAAGTTTCTCTAGATGCTAAAAAGGCTAAACAAAAGAAAGAGCAAGATGCTATCTTGGCCAAGCTACAAGCTGTAAATCCAGCACAACAAATTCATGCTCAGCCATCTGAAATCACTGAATCTCAAGATCCAAAGAAGCAAGTTGAACAATAATAGAAGAAATCTCAAAGATACAAGGAATTGGCCGAAAGAACTAAAAGGAAATTGAACTTTGCTAGTAAGGAATTGGAGGATCAATTTTCTAAGGAATCCACTCCAACTACAACTCAAGCATCAAAACCCTCTGTGGTATTTGAAGATATTAAGGTGGTGGATCCTTACAGGAACATTCATGGTGAACCTATTGTGCCTAAGAATGAACCAATAGACTGGGAAAGTCTACCAATTCCTGACTTCAATTTGCCAATCCTTAACAAGCCAAAGAGAACAAAGTCTAGAGCAGTCAAGAAAGTGAAGTTGTCACCTCTCAAATCCAAATCTCTAACCAAAGCTCAACCCAAAGTCAACAAGGGAGATTACATGTACTTATGTGACATCAAGGAATTCTCTGATCTAAACCTCTACCTAGATGAACTGGAAGAAGTTAGAGGGATTGATGCCTACAGGAATCTACCTGAAAGGTTAGTTTTCAAGTACAAGGGAGGAAGGGAGATTCAATGGCCACTTCACAGGATCCTTCAAGAAAACCAATCTGTGCTGATAAAGGTTTATTCATGAAAGGCATATGTCATAGCCTATTTGTTTATTCAAGGATTTAACTCAACTCAAATAAGAATGTAATAAGTAAATAGTGGATCTATCGTCAGAGAGATCTCACAGAGTAACATCTGTCAAAGGGTTAAGAAACATTATTCATCTACAGACTTGAAGACTTAATTCACTGGAAGAAGCTCAAGAAATTGATCAAGCCTCAGTGATATAAATCAAGATTGTGGATTTAATCAAGTGACAGAGATCTCGTCAGGGTATCAATTAATTACAAGGATTTAGTCTGAAGAAAATCAAGAGTATCAAGGTCAAGGCTTGAAGAAACGTCACGGAAGTTAGTCACTCATGAACCAGACAGTACATCGAGTGTCAACATTGAAGTGGTGGAATTGATTCATAATTGACAGTAATTTTCAGAAGATTTTCAGAAGAATGGTTGCTACTCAAGATTAGTATTAATTCTCTATTAATTAATTAAGTCAAATAATTTAATTAAGAAAATAAATTATATCTGCAAAGATTAATTTATTGATTAATTGAATTGATTGATTAATTAATTCAGAATTAATATTAAGGATTTTCAGAATTGTTATTAGATTAAAATATATTAATAATTCAGTAAGACAATATGATTTGAACTACTATGACAATCGGTATGACAATTGATAGTCATACCGAAAGTCTTGCTAGTTCATTCTGATTGTCTTGCTAGCTATTGGGATTGTCTTGCTAGTTTAAAAGGATAGTCTCACCGAAAGTCCTACCAGTTCAAATGGATTGCCATGCCAGTTCATTTGATTGTCTTGCCGAAAGTCTTGTTGATTCAACTGGATTGTTTTGTTTACTTAAACAACAGAAAACAGAAGACATTCATGCAATAATTCATTCAGAATACACAAGTCAAGAACACAGCAGAAACAAAAGCAAATCATTTCATTTTTCATCTGCTCTATTCAAGATCAAAATTCTAGATTGTAAAGTTAAATCCAAACCACTAGAATTATTTATCTTGTTCTTGTGTAACAATCTAGCGGATTAAAATCCCTAGAACTTAATCTCAAATCGCATTTAGCATTTGATCTTTTCATTGCAAAAATAGAAAAAGTTCATGTCGAATTTATTCTAGATTTGTAATAATTGATTTGAGATTAATCCCTTGTAACAGATACCATTGTTGTAACACCTTTCAAGTTTAATAAAAGTTTTATTTAACTTGAATTTTGTTTCACCTTTTTATCCCGCATTTTATTCGATTAAACGGTATTGTTTGCATTCAACCCCCCTTCTACAAACAAATTGGGACCTAACAATTGGTATCATAGCCTTCTGATTAACGTACAAATCAAGATCCTAGACTTTTGTGTTTCTTTCACTCCTTGAATTTTTTATTCACTCAAAAAATTCATAATGACTACACAAAAAGTTGGAACCGTTAAAATTCCACTATTCGATAAAGAAAATTATGTTATGTGGAAGAAGAAGATGCTATTGTTTTTACGAGTTGCTAATCCTAAATATCTGCAAGTGTTAAAGAAGGGTCCAAAAATTCCAATGGTTATTGAACCAGAGGTAATAGAAAATGATGTGGTGATCACCAAAGCTAGAACTTATGTGAAAGATCCTGAGGATTTCTCTCCTGCTGAAATAGAAGAAGCCTCCCTGGATGCTAGCCTTCAATTAATTTTAGTAGATTCCCTTGATCCCTTGATGAATAGACATGTGATCAATTGTAAAGATTCCAAACATATCTGGGAAACTATTGAGGTTATTAATGAAGGCACAGAGGAAGTTAGGGAGAACAAGTTAGAAATCCTAACCTCTGAGTATGAATACTTTAAATCCAATCCAGGAGAAGGAATCACTGAAGTGTTTGAGAGGTACAATGCATTGATCAACAACCTGAACATTAATGGTAAATACTATTCCATCAGGGAGGTCAACAAAAAGTTCCTTTTAACACTGCCAACTCATCTCGAACATAGAATCACTGCCATAAGAGAAGCAAGAGATCTGAGTGAGATTTCTTTGGATAGGCTCTATGGTGTGTTAAAGACTTATGAGTTGGAGCAGATTCAGCAGAAGGAAGTTTACGGGAAAGGAAGAGTGGTCAGCACGTCTACTGCTCTAGTAGATGATGAACAACAACAACAACCACAATATCAACAACAATCTCAACAGTCAAAAAGAATGGTACAGTCTTCCAAGGTTGAAGAAAATGTGATAGTAGCAGAATTTGATCCTCCTACTACAAATCAATCAGGAGATGATTTTTATTCCTTGGAAGAACTGGAGCAATTGGAGGATGAGTCAATGGCCCTGATTGTCAAGAGATTCTCAAATGTCAGATTCAAAAGGAATCCCAAGTTCAAGTACAAGTCCAACTACAACAGATTCCAGAAAGGTGGATCTTCATCCTCTAACACCGGCAGTGGTGGGTATAAAACAGGGATGGTTGATCGAAGCACCATTCGATGCTTCAACTGCAATGAGTTGGGACACTTTGCCACAGAATGCAGGAAGCCAAAACAAGTTAGGAAGAACTCTTACGATTCTAATCAGAAGAGTAAATCTGAAAGGGCTTACCTGGAAAAGGGAAGAAGCTGGGATGATACTGACAGTGAAGATGAAGAAGTTGGGAATCTTGCTCTCATGGCTAGTGATGCAAACACCTCATCGTCAAGAAAAGAGGTAAAATTTACTGATGCTGAATTAGTTTATCATCTAGGAGGTTCCTTAGATTGTGCTCGTCGTGATAATGAATTGTTAAATCAACAAATCAAAGACCTTGAGAAAGAGGTCAATGAATTAAGACTTGTGCACATTAATCAAGATAAATTAAAAGAACAAGTATCTTTTCTAGAGAATAGAGTTGACTGTTATAGACAACTTGAAACTATTCTCAAAGACAAGATCACCAGTCTTGAGGCTAAGGTTAAAGCTTACTTTAATTCTTGTTCGAAGTCCAAAGAGTTTTACAATAAGCAAGCTGTTAATCAAACATCTGGAATAGGTTATGATTACAATGCTGCTATTGGAAAATTAGGCATAAACTCCCCTCCTCATGTTTGTGCTAAAGGCAGGGAAGTACCACATGTGCTTAAGGGTGTTGACGAACCCCTCTATAAAGAATCAATTGCTGAACCATTTGATGAGACCTCTTTTATTATTCAAGAAGAAATCCGTGCTGAAGATAATGCTAATGAGAAAGCTGTCTCCAAGTTAAGTGTGTCAAAAGTTCCAGTCAAGGTTGTGAAAGCAACTGAGACTAACTCAGACACACATGAGTTGGATAACACAAATGCCATGTCTACCATGCATAAGTTGCCTATTGTTAATCCCTCTCATAAAGCATGTGGTGTTCCTGATTGTATGTCTTTTGCTTTTAATCTGATGTATGCTTATTTTAATGGTAAGCATGTTTCTAATGATAAGACTACTCCTCGTCAGCATGTGAATAATAGAAAGCATGATAGGTCTAAGACTGCTAGTCCTCCTAAAGCTAGAAAGGAGACATTTGTGCCTAAGCCTAAACAGAAATTTGTCAAGGCTGTTCACAAGGTCAAATGTCCAGTCATTGAGAAAGTTGAGAATACTAAAATTAAGAATGTTGTTTTGCCTGATAAAGGCCAATTTTACAAATATGCTGGACCCAGCCAAGCTTGGGTTCTGAAGAAGGTCTAATCCATTTGTATTGCAGGGCATTAAACAGGTACAACCGGTAGTGTGGATTCTTGACAGCGGATCGTCAAGACATATGACCGGATATAGAGCCCTGCTATCAAATGTGGTTGAGAAAGCTGGCCCAGTGGTTACCTTTGGAGATAACAGCAAAGGTTTAACGGAGGGATATGGCTGTTTGCTAGCTGGAAATGTTATCATTGAAAATATGTATATTGTGCAAGGACTTGAACACAATCTGCTTAGCATTAGTCAGTTCTGTGACAACGGCTACAATGTTTTATTCGACAAGCTGAAGTGTCAGATTCTGCACAAGAAAAGTGAAAAACCCTCCTTGATGGGAATCCGGAAAGGAAATCTGTTCGTAGCTGACATGAACTCTGGAAGCAATCCTGAAGTCAATTGTTTCTATGCAAAGGCATCGTCAGATGAGAGTTGGCTATGGCACAAGAGACTTTCTTATCTCAATTTCAAAACAATGAATTCTCTTGTAAAAAGAGAATTGGTAAGAGGTCTGCCTCAGCTGGAATTCTCTCCATATGGACTATGTGAGGCTTGCCAGAAAGGAAAGTCAAAGAAAGTAAGTAACAGAGGCACTGACACATCTTCCATAACTGGTGTTCTGCAAATATTGCACATGGATTTATTTGGACCAGTTAATGTCCTTTCGATGTCAAAGAAGTGTTACTGTCTTGTGATAGTTGATGACTATTCCAAGTATACGTGGGTTTTATTTCTTCACTCTAAGGATGAAACACCACAAGTTGTGATTGATCATATCAAGATGATTGAGTTAGATTCTAATGTCCATGTTAGAGCAATAAGGTCAGATAATGGAACAGAATTCAAGAATTCACTTCTCAATGGATTCTGTACAGAAAAAGGGATTACCAGACAATTTTCAGCTCCTAGAACCCCTCAGCAAAATGGAGTGGTAGAAAGGAAGAATCGTACATTGATTGAAGCTGCAAGAACGATGTTAAGTGAATCAGGTCTTCCAATGTACTTTTGGGCTGAAGCTGTCAATACTGCATGTTATACTCAGAATCGAACTCTAATCAACAAAGATTTCATGAAAACTCCTTATGAGATTTTGAATGAACAGAAACCTTCTATCAAATACTTTCATGTATTTGGTGCCAGATGCTTTGTGCTCAAGGATGGAGATGATCGTCGTGGTAAATTCGAGGCAAAGGCATATGAGTGTATTTTTGTTGGATATGGAAGAAGATCATACAGAGTGTATATCATTGATCAACAAAAAGTAACTGAAAGTGTTAATGTTACATTTGATGACACTAAACTCCCTAGTATCCAAACTCAAGATCCTTCTGAGAAACTGAAGTTTGATGATATGTCAGATTCAGAATCAGAACATGGTCAAGAACCTGAGGTTATTGCTGGTGAAGAACCTGTTAATCATGATGATACTCAAGGTAATAGTGATGGAAACTTTGGCAACAATGGAGATACCACTGCTACTGACGAAGAATCTTCAAGTCAACATGGCAACAACTCAGGGGGAGATGCTGAAGGATCATCTAGTAGGACACAACATCCCAATAAATTTTAAGGCGAATCATCAAAATCAAATCTTCCAAGATAGACTGTCTGGAATAAAGCTCATCCTTTTGAGTTGATTATTGGTGATCCAGATGTTGGAGTCAGAACTAGATGTGCTACTCAAAATGAGTGTCTGTTCTCAGGATTTCTTTCTGAGATGGAACCTAAGAAGATTGAGGAAGCACTGACTGATCCAGATTGGGTGATTGCTATGCAAGATGAGCTCAATCAGTTTGAAAGTCAACAAGTCTGGAAACTGGTATCTAGACCTACACACAAGAAAGCTGTTGGTACTAGGTGGGTATTCTGGAATAAACTAGATGAAGATGGTGTGGTTACAAGAAACAAGGCAAGACTGGTAGCAAAAGGGTATTCTCAAGCTGAAGGCATTGATTATGATGAAACTTATGCTCCAGTGGCTAGACTTGAGGCCATCAGGATATTTCTGGCATTCGCAGCATTCTTAAACTTTAAAGTTTATCAAATGGATGTCAAGAGCGCCTTTCTGAATGGAAAGCTGGATGAAGAGGTATATGTAGAGCAACCTTCTGGTTTTGAAGATCCAGATCATTTGGATTTTGTCTTCTTTCTTTTCAAGGCTATCTATGGGCTCAAACAGTCTCCAAGAAAATGGTATGACACTCTCTCTAAATTTCTTATTGAAAATAGCTTTATTAGAGGTGTCATAGACAAAACTCTCTTTTCTAAAAAACATAAGAATGATACTATATTAGTCCAAGTCTATGTGGATGATATAATATTTGGGTCTACTAATGATAATCTCTGTAAGAGATTTGCTAAGTTAATGCACAACAAGTTTGAAATGAGCATGATGGGAGAGCTGAAGTTATTTCTTGGATTACAAGTAAATCAAAGGTTAGATGGAACATTTATTTTTCAATCTAAGTATCTCAAGGAACTCCTCAAAAAGTACAATCTAGAGGATTCTGCATCAGCAAGGACTCCATCAACTACAGCTGTCAAGCTTGGACCATGTGAAAACTCCATTAAGGTAGATGTCACAAGCTACAGAGGTATGATTGGCTTGTTACTCTATCTTACTGCAAGTAGACCAGATATTATGTATGCTACATGCTTATGTGCAAGGTTCCAAGCGGATCCTAGAGATATTCATCTCGTTGCTGTTAAATGAATCTTAAGATATCTTAAGGGAACACCAAATCTAGGTATTTGGTACCCTAAAGAATCTGGTTTTAATCTTGTTGGATATACAGATTCAGATTATGCAGGAAGTGTTGTTGATAGGAAAAGCACCTCAGGGAGTTGTCAATTCCTAGGTAGCAGACTAGTCTCGTGGTACAGCAAGAAACAGCAAACAGTTTCCAACTCAACGGCTGAGGCTGAATATATTGCTGCTGGAAGCTGCTGTGCTCAGATCTTGTGGATTAGGAACCAGCTACGAGACTATGGCTCTGTATTGAACAAAATTCCTATTTATGTGACAATACAAGTGCAATAGCCATCACCAACAACCCTGTGCAGCACTCGAGGACAAAGCACATTGACATCAGGTATCATTTTATTAGAGAGCACGTCATGAATGGTATTGTTGAACTATTTTTTGTTCTAACAGAAGAACAAATAGCAGATATTTTCACTAAACCTCTTGATGAATCCACATTTACCAAATTAGTTGGTAAATTGGGTATGTTGAATAGCTTTAGTGATTAAACTTGTGAATATCTGAAATCTGTTCTTGAGTGAATTTACAAATGATTTTTTCATAAATGAAAAATTCATTTGCAAATTTATTTTATCATTTTCCAAAATTTTTTGCTTATTTCTATGAATTTTTATTATCTTATCTGTTTTATTTACTCTACTTGTTAACTTCAAATATCTCAGAATATTTCATTTTCTCTAAAAATATTTTTCTATGAATTTTATTTGCTAAAATTCAACAGAAATCTATTTTTGGAATAAAAATAATTAATTCTGAAATATTGTCTTTGTTTTTATAAATATTTTCTGTAAGTATATAATTGTCTTTCTACTGGAATGACAATCGGCAAGACAATTAAAATTGTCTTGCTGAAAATCATTTCAGTACATATATATATATATAAATATGTTAATACTAATTCTGTTTATAATTGTTTTATTTCTAGAATGACAATCGGCAAGACAATTGAAATTGTTTTGCTGAAAGTCATTTCAGTATATAATTGTGTTATTTTGGTTATCAGTATAGTTTTATACTGGCAAGACAATCGGTATGACTATCAATTGTCTTGCCAGTTACAAAACTTATATATATATATTTTTCTTTTATTTTATACTGGTATGACAATCGGTATGACTATCAGATTGTCATACCAGTTATATATATTTAGTGTTGATTAATTTTATTTCAATTATTTTTTTCTGTCTTTAAGCTGGTATGACAATCAGTATGACAATCCGATTGTCATACCAGTTATACTACTTAATCGTTTTTGTGTGTGTTTTAATTTTCATCAGTTCAGTTCTATAGTTTTTTTTAAAAAAATTTCAACAGTCTTTCAGTTTTTTTTCTCTCTTCTCTCTCTCATATTCGAATCAAACTCAACTGCTTCCTTGTCTTCCTTGCTCGAGTTTTTACTCAGCATACAAAAATCATCACTCCTGTGATATATACATACAAGTATATACATACAGAAGTGCTGTTGGATTTTTGTTTAAAAAAAAAATCAGTTTGTGTTTGGTGATTTTGGGTATTTTTTAATTTTAATTTCTGTTTTGTGTCTTTTGGCTTTTCAAATCTGCATTTGTGAGTTAAGAATTTTAACGAGATACATTTCTGTCTAAATTTTTCGATTATAATTAATTTAATTCGAATTATCAAATTAATTTAATTAATTCGAATTTTCTTAATATTATTCTTAAAATTCGGAAAGTGTGTGTCTTATTATTATTTTAAATGGCTCTCAATTTCCAAATTGTCGCGCATAATCAGGTTGGTTATTTTAATCCAGAAAAATGTGATGTGGAAAAATATAAGCCATGGATTAGATTTTTGAATGACCATTCGATTGTTAGCTCTGCTATTAAATCAAATGTGATTTTAAATGTCGATCTGCTTAGACTGATTTGCACAACCTCTACTGTGGCCGATGATTCAAAATCTTTTTCATTCACCGTGGCAAACACACAGTATGTGGTTGATGAAACAGTCGTCAATCAAGCTTTAAATTTTCCTATGGACAATTTATGTAATTTGCCTTCTGAAAATGATATCACAAACTTTTTCCATGCTATTCACTATCAGGGGGTGATCAATTTAACCAAACTTTCAAAATCCAATTTGGTGTCTGAATGGGACATTTTCTTCGATACACTTTCTAAAGTGTTTGCCAACTGCACTAAATCCAACTTTCACAACATCACTTCCACTCTGCAGTATATTGGTCTTGCGGTTGTTTTCAATCAAAGGATCAATTTTTGCAAACTACTTTTTCCCATTCTCTTGAGACGTCTCACTACTGCTTTATGTGATCATTCTACAAATCGTAGGGTCTCGTGCTACTATGCTCATTTTCTCATGCTTATAGCAGATCATCTTCTCACACTTGAGCACAAAACCCTTTTTGCTAACTCCGCAGTAACCGAACCCCCTCCTGTAAGCAAAAAGATTTACACCCACCAAGACACAACCTTCAAATTCATGCAAGTTCCAGTACTTGTATCTGCTTTCATGGCCACTTATATTCCCTTACCTATTTTCAATCTTCCCGGTCATGAACAGCAACCTCAACCTCCAGTGGTTCAAGCCACCCAGGCTCCTCCAACATCAGATGCTCTTCCATTACAGGTAGTAATTCCTCACCCTCACTCCATTCCTACTTCTGTTGAAAGACCCCCAGTGGTCGATAGGACTGACCATGAAGTTGTAGAACCACAGCTTCAATCCCAGGTCATAGAGCCAAACACAGAGTCACAACCTATCTCAACCTCTCCCCCACTGTCTAAAATGTTACCTAGAAGGTTAATAGGAAGTAGTGTATTGTTAAATGTGAGTGAACCCTCAGCTCTGCCTCCTCCCAAGAAAATAAGATAATATACTGAGGCATCTGAAAGCCCATCCTTGTCCTCCCAACAGGACATGGACTTTGAAATGGCCAATAAACAGTTACTAGAGACATTCTCTCAACAGGATGGATCTATTGAAATTCGCCATAGGGCCATGGCATCTTGTACTGAGTCAAGCACAATTCCATTACTCACAATTGAACCATACATACTCACAGATAATACTCAGGACACAGAGCGAGGAGTGCACATAAAGTCTGTTACAGTGCTTGCCATAGTTATGGCAGAAGAGCAGTCACATGCTTCTGAGGGAAAATCTGACTATCAGCCACCCTTAATAGAGTCATTTTCTCCCCTCCCAGATCCAACACCTCTGGCTCCCTCACGGGATTCTCCACTCGCAGATTTATCTGGAGAAAGTGGAGGGCAACTCAGTCAATCTATCCCTGAAGCAATTCAGACATCTATTTCAAATGAACTGATAGTATTGACTGAGGATAGGGACTCGCGAATTCCCATTGCACCACCACTGACCTCTCTTGAAGAGGCTAGGGTGATTTTAACTGCAGGTACAGAAGAACAGCAACAGGAAGACTCCTCATGAGCAATTATATTGAGAGAAACACAAGCACATGAGGTGAGTGAACCAAACACGAGTGAAATTCAGGTGAGAGCACACACAGACACAGACACTGAAAACCTGTTAGCTCAAATTGCTGCTTTAAAAGAAGAACTTGCTAAAAGCCAAGCTAAAGATAAATCATTCAAAGCACAAGTGGTTGAACGGTCTTCTTCTTCCACCTCTGTCAACAATCAGCTGGCACTCATCAGGAATGATATCTCAGATCTCAAGACCACTGTCATACCAAAGCTCAATTCCATTCAGGAAACTCCAACTTTATTAGCTGATGATATTTCTAACTTCTGCTCTCTACATACAAGAATGACTTCTCTTGAAGACCTGTTTGAAATGAATCATGCACTGGACTCCTCCAGATTTCTAAAGATAGAAACGGGCATGGAACATCTTAATGAAGGAATGAAACACTTGTATTTCATGATCAAGAATTCTCACTGCCCTAATGAAGAACAAAGAACTTACTTTGAAGGGCCGTCTGGTGGAGGCTCAGGCTCTGGAGGTCATGGAGGTCATGGAGGTTCTAAAGGAAAGTCAGTAGAGGATCCCTCAACTAAGGGGGAGAAGAAAGGGAGTAGTGGAAAGGGAAAAGAAAAAGATACCTCTGCTGGAGACAAAGGAAAGGCTGATGATGTCTACTACAGTGGAGAACTGGATGACTTTGATATTTTTGACATTCCCACTGAACCAGTCTTGGAAGATAAAGATGGTTTATTTGAAGCTGAAGAGGAAAATGATTTTGGAGAATGGGAAGAGGAAGCTGCAGTGGATCCTATATTTGAGAAAGAGTTTCAGCAGCAGTAGTCAGAGATGAAAAGAAAAGAAGCTGAACTCAAAAAGGTCTCCCAGATCATTGACATGAGGAAAGACATACAAAGAACAGAAACTCTTCAAAAGCAACGTCTTCATGACATTAAGGCTCACGAAAGGAGAAGAGATGTCAGACTGAAGATTGGTGAAAAATGGGATGAAGCTAGGAGAGTACTTGATATGCCTCAGCTGAGCACTAACAATGATAGGCAGTTCCTACATCTTCTTGACAAGCTGGAAATCTCAAATCCTAACAATGACATGTACATGAATGCTATCAAGACTGAAGTCTCAAGGATCACAGCTGCTTTTGACAGATCCCTAAATGAGATTAGCATTTTTGTATATTGTCAGAGTGAAGGATCTTTCAAGGTGTCACTTCATCTGTTTGAGAATCGTTCTTCGTCAGAGATTTGGGTTCTTCTCAACAAAGTAAGAAGAAGCTCAGAATTGAATGAAGTTCTTCGAGAAAGACTTAAAGAGTTTGGCAGCAGGGCTAGTCCTCAAGTGGTCAACAATCCTCATCAGGTGAGATTCTTTAAGTCTGATTGTCTTCAAATCTTGTAGCTAGATGTACAATCTCTTAAAGACTACTCAGCTAAGCATCTGGTCTGGATGGAACATCATTTAAGAACTGCTGGATACTCATCCATGTTGAAGACTCAAGCTGCTGATTTGATTCAAGCTTATTGTGAAAAGAATATTAAAAGGTACAATCAGTTCAAGAATAAGCTGAAGTCAGTTGGAGTTCAACCAGTCAGACCAACAAACTTCACTTCAGAAAAGGATCGTGTCTTTGACAAGGAGTTGCTTCAAGATTTAGAAGAAGGTGAAGTCACAAGAGAAGACAACTGAAGTCAATTAGCTCAAAACTCAATGTAATATGATTAGAGCTTTATGAATCAAGACAGACTAATGTAGTTATATGTTCAGGCTAGAGGAACATCTATCTTGTATTCACTTGTAAATTTCTTTTGGAATCTGGAAAATGTTAAATATAATCCAGAACTTTTCTGCTATTTACTTTGTATTACTGTTTATATCTTTTTCTTATTTGTTAGTTGAGTTATCCTCTAGGTATTTGTTGTTATTGTCTAACAAGCAAATAGGGGGAGATTGAAAGGCATATGTCATAGCCTATTTGTTTATTCGAGGATTTAACTCAACTCAAATAAGAATGTAATAAGTAAATAGTGGATCTATCGTCAGAGAGATCTCACAGAGTAACATCTGTCAAAGGGTTAAGAAACATTATTCATCTACAGACTTTAAGACTTAATTCACTGGAGGAAGCTCAAGAAATTGATCAAGCCTCAGTGATATAAATCAAGATTGCGGATTTAATCAAGTGACAGAGATCTCGTCAGGGTATCAATTAATTACAAGGATTTAGTTTGAAGAAAATCAAGAGTATCAAGGTCAAGGCTTGAAGAAATGTCACGGAAGTTAGTCACTCATGAACCAGACAGTACATCGAGTGTCAACATTGAAGTGGTGGAATTGATTCATAATTGACAGTAATTTTCAGAAGATTTTCAGAAGAATGGTTGCTGCTCAAGATTAGTATTAATTCTCTATTAATTAATTAAGTCAAATAATTTAATTAAGAAAATAAATTATATCTGCAAAGATTAATTTATTGATTAATTGAATTAATTGATTAATTAATTCAGAATTAATATTAAGGATTTTCAGAATTGTTATTAGATTAAAATCTATTAATAATTCAGTAAGACAATATGATTTGAACTACTATGACAATCGGTATGACAATTGATAGTCATACCGAAAGTCTTGCTAGTTCATTCTGATTGTCTTTCTAGCTATTGGGATTGTCTTGCTAGTTCAAAAGGATAGTCTCACCGAAAGTCCTACCAGTTCAAATGGATTGTCATGCCAGTTCATTTGATTGTCTTGCTGAAAGTCTTGCTGATTCAACTGGATTATTTTGTTTACTTAAACAACAGAATGCAGAAGACATTCATGCAATAATTCATTCAGAATACAGAAGTCAAGAACACAGCAGAAACAAAAGGAAATCATTTCATTTTTCATCTTCTCTATTCAAGATCAAAATTCTAGATTGTAAAGTTAAATCCAAACCACTAGAATTATTTATCTTGTTCTTGTGTAACAATCTAGCGGATTAAAATCCCTAGAACTTAATCTCAAATCGCATTTAGCATTTGATATTTTCATTGCAAAAATAGAAAAAGTTCATGTCGAATTTATTCTAGATTTGTAATAATTGATTTGAGATTAATCCCTTGTAACAGATACCGTTGTTGTAACACCTTTCAAGTTTAATAAAAGTTTTATTTAACTTGAATTTTGTTTCACCTTTTTATTCCGTATTTTATTCGATTAAACGGTATTGTTTGCATTCAACCCCCCTTCTACAAACAAATTGGGACCTAACAATTCATCATTCAAGAAGAACTTTGGATTCAATGTAACTGCAAGAAGACTGGTTCTAAAGAAGATTGAAGAACTGAGGAGTATTAGAGCTAAAGATGCACTCCCAAAGACTCTAACTATTCCTTACACAGGAAGAAGAGTGCATCTAAGACCCTACTGGCTGATGGAGTTCATGGATGACAAAGGAGTTAGAAGATTTTCCAGATTAGAAGACCAATTGAGCATCTCTAGCAATGAGACTCTTTGGAGATGCAAGAAAAGCTAAATCTCTTTGAATCTAATGAACTGGAATTCCACAGACAGCTCCAAAATCAGATAGAAGAAAACAACAGAAAGCTTGGAAAGAGATCCAGATCTTCAAGGAAATAGACTAATCTGTTCAGGCTAGAGGAGCACCTTGAAAATGACTGTGAGCAAATCTTTGTACATTTTGTTAATTGAAGCACTTTACAGTTTTATCTACTTACTTTCAAGTTGTATATTTAGGGTGTTTTGTTATCATCAAGTTTCTCTTAATTTATGGCTACAATTCCATTAGACATAAATTGGGGGAGATTGTTGTGGATATGTTGCGAACTTGATGATTTCATTAACAAAACACCTTGATAGATTTTACTTAGTGAAAAATGTAGCACTCGACGGATAAGGATTATAGTCCCGATAGATGACTCAATATAGTCCCGACGGATGATGATTTATTATCTATCGAGTGAGTAGCTTGTGTAATAATAAGTCTGTAGCACATTTCTGCATACACATTGTTTAGATTCTGTAGTAGTACTCAAGTCATGTTGACTTTAACTAGTTATGCAGAATTGGTTGATTAATTGTACATAGATGATGTCTTGTAATTCTGCATAAATGAAATGAAGTCCAGTGCCAGATAGCTACCCGGCGGATAAACAACAATGCCACTCGACGGATGATCAACAAGGCAACCCGACGGATGATCATGAGCCCGACGGATAAAGAATTCAAACATCTGTTGGCAGTGACAACACAGTCACATGCGTCGAGTGTATGCAAATGGAATGTGGAAGCCTATTCAACTGGGTTTTAGAGAACAAAGAAGCATTGTCATTTCCATGCTATTATGAAGATATTCAAAGATGCTGGAATAGAGTAATGAAGCAGCATAGTATTAGACTTGATAGGTTTTTGTTTTATTATCTTGTCTTATTACTTTGTAATCTTGGTGATATATAAACTAAGAAGTAGCAAATGGAACAACGAGAACACTAAGCAAGAAAATTCTCAGAGAAACATTTGTAAGCTGTATTCTTAGCATTTCTCTATAAACTTAGTTGTTCACATTTGTAAGCAGCTATGAGCAAATCTTGCTACATAGAGTTCTCTTGTGATAATATATATATCTCTAGTGGATACATTCAAATCCACCAGAAAGTTTTTAAAGACTTGTGTTTTTAATTACTTGTGTTTTGATTCATTCCAAGTTATTATTCCGCACTTTACAAATCAATTCACATAGATATATATTTTATGTTAGAACCCCCTTCTGTAATTCTTGTTACATTGTTAGGGACTAACAGATTAGAATTAGGATTAAGAAATAGAAAGATAAGACATCGAGAGGTTGAGTGTGACTGTATAGTAGGTTTTGGTATGATTCGTGATGAGATTCGAGATTCTTATCTAGCGAATCGATTGTCAGATAGCAGCGATGGCAGATTCATTTATCCCAGGATCGTCTGATCATCCGGAGCATTCAGTTAGAGGACCACCATCTGATTCATGCCCTGCTTTTCCACCAGTGTTAGCTATATTACCTCTTGTTATGACGGTTGCACCTTTTCAAGCTGGTATCCCATCCCCTGATGCGAGACTACCTATTCGAGAATCCCCCGTATGCTGATTCTGGTTCTACCGGATATTCAACTGTGAGCGCATCTTTTATGTCTACTTTATACCTTGTTCTATAACATCCATTTAAAACTCGTCTTATGAAGTAACAACACCTATGAGGATAGATTCGAGAGTTACAACATATGGTGAGTGCACGAGGTATTAAAAAATGTGAGAAAGAACCTAGAGTGAGGATACGTGTGTTCCGGAAGATAGCCGCTACCAGGTTATATGGAACTACTAGTAAGTATGTCACCCACGATTATCTTGTGAAGTGAGCTAGAGGATTTTAAAGGAATTTGAGAAGATTGGATATCGAGAGTTTTCTTGGAATTGATGATGATGTTATGATCAATCATGATACGTATAGTAGTAATGTGATGTGATATTAGTCTACCTTGTTTAATAAAATGAATTTAATGATTACCTGATAGACTTGTTATACTTAGTAATCGTAAGAGATGATGATGAAAGTGTTACCGGTATGAAAGACTAGAAGTAAAGTTACGAATAAAATAATACACAACGGTAATTGGAATTTTTGTCGACCAATGAAGGTAAAATGGACGCAATGAGGGATAGAGGATATACAGAAATGAATGAGCTTTTATCTGATTGTGTTCTCAATTTGATACTTTGTAGTGGTTGAAAAGAACGACAACCAACTCATATAGTAATGACGACTAGGTGTATGATTTTCAAAATTTTAAACCAGTTTTCAAAAGAGATTTTCTTAACAAAATTTTTCTAAAAATCCTTTGAACAAAACAAGTTTTAAAAACTTGGTTGTCCAATTATTACTTGAGTTTCTCGATTGTTATAAGATTTGGATTACCTAGAAGAATACTGGTTCTAGAAGTTAGTATGGTTCATTTAGAAGGCCAAGTGGACCCTCTATTACAGAAAAGATTTGATTATTTCTAACAGAAGAGTGCAAATCTTGCTTGATAAGTTTAAATGACGGAACTGATGTGCGGAGAAACTATTCATCCAATTTTTGAGACTATTAGAGTTCAAAGGGTACATCGATCTATTAGAAGCTGACGAGGATCAAAGAAGATTGAGAAATTTCCAGAATTTTCTAAAGGAAGAACGTTATTAGCAAAAGAGGCGATATATTGAACGATCAGCAGCATTAGCGAAATTTGAAGTTATGATTGTAAATCTCGTAAGACTGCAAATAGAATCGAATTATAAATATAGAAGCGTGACACTATAGATACAAGACCCATTACATGGGAATTTATTCTAATGATCGATTTAAGAAGATATTTCAGAGAACTTTCTAAAGTTAATATATGACTCAGATATGAATATATTGATCGAATCGGCGTGGAAGCTGTAAATAGGTGAAAGGTGGATGACGACCAATGCTAACATTCTTTTTATAATATGATTTGTTCTTATGAATATTGAATTAAGTATGAACTTCGTTCATAATCAGCTCTATGAGGTGACAAGAAAATTGTTTCAAAATCATTTTTCCCTCAAGTCTTACTTTCTGATTAAGACAAACAGTGTTATGGTGTGACACTTTGTCGAAATGATAAAGAGTCTGGTGGGATGCCACCTAATCATGTGCTGTATTCCATATAGTATGAAAGACTAGCCATCTTGAGTACAAATATGGTTGTCTCACTCATATCCAAATTATCATTCATTCTTTCCTCTTTAATTATGATTTCTTGATTTATGTATCCTTCCGATTATTTCCTTGTACTATTATCCTTTACAGAAAATTTCCAATCAGAATCATATACACAAATTCCCTTCTTGTGTAAGGTTTATTCTTTGAATGTTTTAAAAGGAAGTGAAATGAACCCGTGCAGCAGATGGAGTTAGGTGATGAGTGTGGATAATTGCAAGCCAATAAATGGTGGATATATACGTGCAAAGAAGAACCATTATGCCAATGACGTGGTTGTATGAGGACATCAAATCAGAAACGGAAATATGTATACATGATATGTTTCAAGTCTGAGATTTTGGCGTGAATTGAAGTAGTTAGCAAACCGTAAGAGGTAAATTAACTAGAGAAATAGGAAAGTAAAGTTGCGTATATCGGATAAGGCAAATGATTGATTGGACAACGAAAGCGAATGAAGAAATTCTTAATAATGACCAGATAATCGATTAATACGTTGTGAAGATGAAGCATACCTCAATCATTAGGGAGGTACTTGTCATGAAGGTTCAACATCGAAAAATGCTAGTTACGAATAAACTTTGAGTATGTTCTTCAAGGAATGATTGGGCTTTCCCACCTAAGTAAGTAAGTTATGGTAAATTTTATGCTCCTAACCGGGCTAGCAAAGAAGATTCAGTATGGAAAGACATAAGTGGAGATGAAGATATACTGATTCAGCTGCAAGGAATTTTAAGAAGTGATACTTTTAAACCAAAGGAATTCTTTAACAAGATTATGAGAGTGTTGGTTGAGACCATATGTTGGTTATCAGAAGTTGAACGAGTTAACTAATAAGGACAAGTGTATATTGTCAAAGATAGACGAATTGTTAATGAGAGAGCTTGAATTGAAACATGAACTAGAAGAATTTTAGAATAATTTATAATAATACTCAGTAGTGATATTCGGTTATAATTGGAAGTTATGAGAAAGGGTATGATATAATAAGAATTTTTCGCTATAATCTTAAGTTGAACTAAAATATGGGTTGTACGGGTTAGTATTATATGTGATGTTGAAATGGTGAGTTTAGAAGATGGAAGTTGATTGGTCTACTTGTGGGTTGATTGTTGGTTATTTGATTGATTGTTGGTGTCGACTTGAGTCCGACTGGTAGTCAATAATATTAAGGAGATGCTGCCCAAATTTTCAGAAAATACCCTACTTTAAAAGATAGAAAGTATACTTCCGTGTGTTATTGACATTCTTGTTGATACTCCAAATAATGGTGATCTCGGTTCTTAAAAGAGGTTGTTACTGCCAATCCGACTATATATAATTAGTCTTTGATTTCATTTAGCTAGTCATCACTTGGTGCAATTGATCAATTAAGTGAGTTAATTGGTTAATTTTACCAATTAATGGTCAGTTAGATGGTAATCAATTCCAATTATATTAAGTCAAATTTTGATGTGACTTTCAAATCCGAAATTAAAACAATGAGAAATTTGGAAAAAAAGTAAGGACACCAGTAGAATTCAGAAATTACTGCAAAGGTGTGAGTTTATACTTGGATGAATATGCCCTTAATAATGGACAAGAGAAATAAAAAGTTATTTATATGGACAAGTGAGAAGAATGTTTTCAAGAGCTAAAGAGTTAAGATAAAGTAACGAGAAGGAAGGAAGGAAAGGAAGAAGGGAGATGGAATAAAGCAGAGATTAATAACTACATCAATATGGGTTTTATTAGACAAGCAAAGAGATTTTATCATCTGCAACAAAGTTTTATTAAAGGACGTATTTTTTCTAAATTGTTTTGATAATCTTACAATAAATGATTTTTCAAGTAATTCTGTTTTGGATAGAATGTGAGATATAGTTTTAATTCAGGTTCTGATTAATGTTAATACTTAGATTGTTGTTAAATATCAAAAATGGTATTAATGTAGATGATTGATGTTTATTTCAGTATGGGATGTAGCGAGCATCAAACTTCGTATTGATATCTAAATTGATATGACATCAAAATGAGTATTAATATCGAGAGTTCGGTTTTGAATGAGCTATGACAATGAAGAACAGAAATAGGAAAGAAGGAGGAATTAAAAGGATGAAAAAGAAACTTTATAAGATGCCAGGATATAGGTCAGATATGGGTATTATGTGGGACAGGATTAAAGTGAAGAGTTTGAGGAAAAATTTGTAAATTGAGATATGGAGTGCATCTCAGAAGTACGATTAAGTACCGAGGGCTGAAAGAAAATATCTAGTGACCAGACATGAAGAGAAAATGGGAGAAACGTGTAAGTAAATGTTGTACCTAGACAAGAATTAGGACGGAGCATCAAAGGCTAGATGGATTTTATAACCGTTGACTTTCTAAAATAAAGATAGATATATTTTGCCAAGAGATGTCGTAGTGAAATCACCTGAGAACCAAAGGTGAGGAAAGCGTAAATTAAATTATTATTGATAGGTTATCCAAACCCAGTCTTGCTCTTTTATTAGTAAGCAGTTTCTCCAATAAGTAGGGTTAGTTGCTGCCTGAAGAAATGGTGGTACGTCATCAGATCCAGATTGATTGTAAATGATCAATATTGTTTGATTTGAGATTTGACAGGAGTATTCAGAATATGATGAATTGTGTCGAACCAGAATAGTATATACCACTCCTAGATGAACGGGTATTAAGTAAGGTGGAACTAAAAGATAGGAATTTGGCTATGATAATTCAAGGGATCCAAGCTACTCCGAGGATATGATACGAGACATAGATGTCAAAGAAGACTTTTTGATAGTATGGCACAAAGAAAGAATAAACGTTATATGTGACTAGACATCAAGGAAAGAATTGCAGTCAGTTTCGTATGAGAACTTCTTAGAACCAAAACAAATGATAATATGGGTTAGAATATGCTGATAATTCCTCCAAGTTAGTGCATTTTCTTCAAAATAGTAAGAAAGTTCCACTCAGCAAATATACTCGATTGTGATTCAAGGAAAATAAGACATGGTGATAAGTTTGCGCGTCAATCATATTCAGTCAAGTTTTTCTCATTGATTCTTAATTCTAAAGTAATTTCGAGAACGTTAGAAATCGAATACACCCTAGTCTCAATATATCATTCGCAGATAGAAAAGAAGATTAAGGAAACGATTAAAGGGCCTCGAATGCGATTGGAAGCGATTACTGTAACGCCCTCCAGACCCGGGGTATAAGTCTGGGGTTACTAGCTAATCACCAAACCTGTATAATCTGATTAACAAATAATAAAGAAATGACACTAAACCCCTTTAACACTAACCAGGATCTTTTTAGGTTGAAGTATGAAAACAAGAACCACTAACTACTTTTATTACAAACCAACATTCAAAATCTCACAACCTCTTTTTATTACAAACCATTGTCTAATTCATTTTAAACTAAGTACATCTTTTATTCAAAGACACATACTATCTATCAACACTCCACCTGCTCGGGCAACTCAAAGCTTTCTTCCTGGATTGGGATCAGCACCTTGGGTATAAGAGAATCCCGAGGCTTGACCCGCTTCTTTACCACTCGAGTGGGTTTCATATTCCTTCTTAACTGAAAACAATAAGGTGAATAACAACAAAAGGGTGAGCCAAAAATTTGCTCAACAAGTCCACAAAATATAAATAGTGTTAAAGCAATGTAATTAAATCCGTAACCCGAGTATATCTGCAAAGATATAACCCTACGAGAATAGAAAGAAGGCAATTACAAACGAACTAAACTGGACTCAAGTTCGCAACTATACCCTGCTGATCAGCCAGGATACAGTGCAGATCTATATCTCACTATATAGATCCCGTCGGGCACCCAGGCACTACGGCCTATCTCAAGGATCCGGTTATGTCCCGGTCCTTAGGATTAAGTAGACTTAATCCCAAAAGTAGTATTATCCAGTCCCTGGAATAGCAACCGGAACAATCGGTATGCTTTGATATATTCTAATCACCAAATATATCAATAATTGTGAGTAACAATTGGAATATGAATAATGAATTCAAATGAAGAGAATAATTCAAGAATCGAACTGAAATATGAATAAAAGAATTAAAGGAGTACAAGCGTAATAAGAATTCGAAATGGATATTACTATTCTGAAAGTAGAATAGGGGAGAAACTTGCCTTCTGCGCGACTTACTGCAATTAAATCACTTTCTTCTATCACCTACTCGACCTGCCTTGTTGGCTTAGCTTCTGTTAGCAAAATAGACTGGTTAAGTCATTTTGTACTTCAATTGCATCTTGAATCGACTTTATTTCGTTCCTATTATCTACCCATACGCTTATGACTGACTCTTATATTACATATAAACAAGTAAGACTCGATTAACCACATAATACACATAAGCACATAAGCACATAATCATTTTTATAGTTAAAATAATTTTTAGAATCAAAATCGACTCACTGATTGTCACACCCCCAACTTAAACAACAAAATAAATATAGCTATTACATCATTTTAATGAAGAATACACAACCAAATCCAAGATCTTACAGTTTAGGGTTTGGAACAACCCAACTCTACCAACTATTACATCTGATTACAAATATCGAGTCCTCACACAACTATTATTACTTATTCTACCTGAGCTCGAACATAAGCATCAGCATCACAGGTCTTACGGGCAGTCTGCTTGAATCTAACCATAGCTGCTAGCTGTAATATCAGGGTAAAGCAAGGAGTGAGCCAAATGCTCAACAAGTGCTAACAGTACGACACAAAACATAAATTGAGATATACTTTTAAGAATGACAATGGAAAGACATAACCAAAGGTAACGAGAGATAAAACTATGTGAGATGGCATCATTTTGCTTGTATCAAATCAATTTTAAAATCATGTCTTAATCAAAATCATTTTATGACGCTACGGATTACAGCCGGTGATCAGCCGCGAAGTAATCCCGAACCTCGCTGGGTTCTAAAACATTAACGGGAATCCCTAGGCAACTTTTAAGCCTAATATAAGTGTGGAAAGGACTCGCGTCTCAGTCCAGATCCACTATTCAAGAAAACATTTATCCCCCTTTGGGACTGAAAACCCACATTTTATTTATTTCAAAAGCTGATGCCGAATTGTAACAAAATCTCTTTTAACAGTAAATATTTTTATTAAGGGATTATAAATCAACTCGAAACATGGGAAATATGGTACTAAATCTCAGGGCCATGATTCACAAAACTTTACTCTATTGGGGTAACCAAAAGGGTTTTCTTATGTCAGAATTTGGACAGGAAAATATGGTGAGACTAATGGATAATATGAAGGGGTAATGCCAAACTGGGCTCAAAGCAATAGTTTCTCTTCAAGGTACAGGTGTTGGATCATTAAGAAGATAAGCTTCACGAATACTATGGGTGTTAAGGTAATGATCTCTAGCTCAGGATGTATATATATCAGAATTGTCAAGCTTTAGGATAGGAAAGAGGGTATCAATCAATGAGGAATCATGTTGGTAAGTTTCTGACTATCAGAGTTCAAGGTAAGGTTCTATAGGGGTTCAAGTATCAGGATGAGATATCAATACTTAGGAATCATCAGCATGTTAATCAAGAGGATCAATCAAGTAATATAACAACTCTTTATTTTATCATGGCATTTAACTATCATGAAAAGACTTTTGAACTACTTGCAATACATACTCGAGGGTTCATGGCATTTCTATATAATTCAAAGATAAGCGAGAGATACGCTTGATTTAAACATATCAAAATGACTCAGGATGATTGCATCGATATATGAACTG
Organism: Apium graveolens; assembly: GCF_009905375.1. Classification (NCBI taxonomy): domain Eukaryota; kingdom Viridiplantae; phylum Streptophyta; class Magnoliopsida; order Apiales; family Apiaceae; genus Apium; species Apium graveolens. The sequence continues at coordinate 177,905,983 of NC_133653.1, forward strand.
TTTATAGTAAATATGAAGGTCAAGTTGAATCACTTGCCTTGAGATAGGCTGGTCTGGTCTGACTGGTAGGAGCAACTGGAGCTTCACTCGACTTTTATGACAAGTTTTCCCTCGTCTCGAGATCCTACATAAATAATAATCCTCATTATAATATATTCTCACTAACTTAACCTATTTACAACTTGAAATTAAACACGGATGGCACTTAGGCCTATACGCACTTAATTTATATTCACTTTTAAATTACAATTGCACACACATAGCCACATATTCACATATCATATATTAACATCAAATAACACCATATATACCATAATGCAACACTTGGCTTGGATGATCTCGACTCACCACTTAAGTCACTTGGTCGCTAAACTAGACAAAGTCTTCAAATTTTGGCTCCCTAACTCGATGTGCCTTTCCTAAATTATCCAAAACCTATTGACCCTCACTTGTGCCTTTTGCTCTACTGACCTTATACCATCTTACAAATATGGTGGTCGACCTAATACTCACTTCTAAGTGTTCTAAAACTATGTGATAAGTGATAGTGCTTACTGGTGCAAATTTCAGAATGACAACTATAGTTTCTTGAGTGCATTAGGCACTCTTAAACTACAATTTTTCCTTCAAAACTTTTACACAAGACTCTACTGACCTAAGGGCATCTCACAATCTTGATGTGGCTCAAGGGCCTGGCTTGGGCCTTCTTGGGCCTAAGCTAAAAGTCCAAGGTTCCCCTGCTTTTCTGGGCAGAAAACGCCCTGACTTGAATTAACTTGTGACACATGGTTCTAACTCATATCCTATGAACTATGGTTGGAAAAACTTCTCTGACACTCCCTCTAACTAAGACCCAATTGGGCCTAATGAGGGCCTACCCATGACATGGTCAAATCTCCCTATTTCTAAGTTGCAACAAAACTGCCCCATGCTGGACAGATTTTGTTATTCTACTTGTGCACCTAACCAAAAGACATGCAAACCTCCAACCAACTCCTAAAACCTTTTGTATACTCCCAATACTAACTTCTGGTGGCTTGGGCCTCAAAGTGCACATCAATGACATGGTCAAAACTCACTCTAAACCTCAGGTTACTAAACTGATTTTCTGCAGAAACTATAACTCTCATTTTCCAAGGTTTTGACTTGACAAACTCAACTAACAACAACTCAATACTTAAACCAAGACTTATACATGGTAATCTACTGAACTAACTCCCTTATTCTCAAAATAACCTTGGGTGAGATCATCCATACCCAAAAATAACAACATGCAACTAAATATATAACATGCAACTCATGGAAAGCACATAACAAGATTTTGGCTAGGCATAAAGTTTTAAATGCTTGCAAAATCGAATTGCACCTAATACTCATCCTTAATAATCATGAAATATAACTTCTTTTAAGTATTAATAAGAAATTTATCATGGAAACAATCTATTTTATGCACACCTATTTCGCATTTATAGATTTTTAAACATAACAACATGATTTCGAAAAGAATAGCATGCAAAACATGGTTGATCATCATTTTAATGTCTTAAAACTAGCATGCATGGCTAAACATAAATATATAATGAAATTTCAGTAGCATGTAAAGGATTTTAAAGCATGATATCTCCATAAAACACTTAGTTAGCACATATACATAATATATCTCATAGAGAGCTCTTGAATTCACAAGAATCAAGAGTTTCTCTTTGGAGATCACATAAGAACTACACATGAATCCATGGAACTTCAACTTCCAAGTCTCAAAACACTTGGAAAGGATATAAGATGAATGTAGGTAAAAGATTTACACTTGGAAAGATGAAGAATGAATTGAAAAATAGAAGGGGGGTGGGGGATTTGGCCTTCGGCCGAGAGCAAGGTGGGAGGGGGAAAAGAGAGAATTTGTGGTGTGTTGCAGTGTGGAATGAGTGGAATGATTTCTCCCACTTTGATTTTTTTGTTTTATGCTTTTTGGTTGACAAATAATGAGTGGAAGTGAGAACTTACAAAAATGTCCTTTAGCTAAAGTTAGGCCATTTTGCATGCAAGGCTAATGTAGTAATTTGGTAATAATCAAATGAGTTAGTGGGGTTGGAAAAGTCTTATTTGCCCTTTGAGAGAATAGAAGGGTGATTTGCATGCATGGTCTCTTATGTAATTTGATAAATATGACAACTAAAATTTATAATGATTTATTTCTATAAAATAAAATACAAGTTCAAAAATTATAAAATTTATACCATAAAATAACTTGGATTTTTAGAGACTTTATAAAATCATTTTCAAAATTTGTGAACAAAATACCTTTTAAAAGAAAATTTTTCCAAAGCTTAGAATATTCCTTATAAATCAAAAATAAAGAAATTAAATAAACTCTTGCTTTGAAAAATCATATACTACACAAAGCAAATTTATAATGCAGAAATTTTCACTCACACTAGCGTACAATCATTGAATATATTTTCATTTGACTTTAATATTATACCAAATCCACAAATAATATTACATAAAATGTCGGTCGTAACATCCTCTCCCCCTTAAGGGATTCTGTCCCCAGAATCTAAGAGAAAAGATGAGGATGCCGGGAACGCATATCAGACTCTAACTCCCAAGTCGATTCTTCGACCTTAGGGTTCCTCCAAAGCACTTTTACTAACTTTACCGACTTATTCCTAAGACTCTTTACTTACCAGTCGAGTATTTTAACCGGTTGCTCCACAAATGACAGGTCTTCCTGAATTTCTACAGGTTCATATTCTATCACATGGCTAGCGTCAGGATTGTACTTCTTAAGCAACGACACATGGAACACATTATTCACATGCCGATATTGAGGTGGTAAGGCCAACTCGTAGGCCACCTTTCCTACTTGACTCAAAATCTCAAAAGGACCTATGTATCTAGGTGCTAACTTCCCTTTCTTGCCAAATCTCATCAACCCTTTTCTAGGTGACACCTTCAGCAACACAGCTTCGCCAATTTAGAATTCAACGTCCTTACGTGCTGGATCCGCATACTTCCTCTGTCTATCTTGAGCAGCAAGCAACCTTTTCTGAATTAACTTGACCGAGTCATGCAACTGTTGTACCAAATCCGAGCCGAGAATTCTTCCTTCTCCTACTTCATCCCAACTTGTTGGTGATCTACATTTTCGCCTGTACAAAGCTTCGTATGGTGGCATGCCGATACTGGAATGATAGCTGTTGTTGTAAGAGAATTCAATCAGCGGCAAGTGATCGTCCCAACTTCCTGCAAAATCGATTGCACAATTGCGCAACATGTCTTCAATTGTTTGAATCGTCCTTTCACTCTGGCCATCAGTCTGCGGGTGGTACGCCGTGCTCATATTCAACTTCGTGCCAAGACATTCCTGAAATTGCTTCCAGAATCTCGAATTAAATCGGGGATCTCTGTCTGAAACTATTGATACGGGTACTTCATGCCTTAGTACGATTTCGCGCACATACAGATGAACCAACTTGTCCAGTGACGACTTCTCATTTATTGGAAGGAAATGCGCCGACTTCGTAAGACGATCAACTATAACCCATATTGCGTCATGTCCGGATTTCGTTCGCGGTAGTCCTACTATAAAGTCCATAGTGATATTTTCCCATTTCCATTCTGGAATCTTCAGGGGCTGAATTAATCCGCTTGGTCGTTGATGTTTTGCCTTTACTTTCTGACAAGTATAGCACTTCGCAACCCATTCTGCCACGTCTCACTTCATATTTGGCCACCAAAAGTTCTTCTTTAAGTCTCGATACATCTTGGTGCTTCCCGGGTGGATTGAAAATTTCGAATTGTGGGCTTCATGGAGGATCTCATTCTTTAATTCAGGTACATAGGGAATCCATATTCTGGATGAAAACCTTAGTATCCCTTGCTCATCCCTTTGAGTATTAATATCCTCTCCAGATAACTGATTCTTCTCTTTTTCCATTACTTCCTCTTGACACTTCTTTATCTTTTCCACTAGTGTTGACTGAAAGGTCATTGCACGACAAACTTCCTCGACTTTTCCATAAGCACAAAGTTCCAATTCCAATTTTTCGATTTCTTCAGATAACTCTTTTGATGTTATCATCATATTCAATCTCTCCTTCCTACTCAGAGCATCGGCCACTACGCTCGCCTTTCCAGGATGGTAATTTATCGAGCAGTCATAGTCCTTGATCAATTCCAGCCATCTCCTCTGCCTCATATTGAGCTCTTTCTGAGTAAAAATGTACTTTAAACTCTTGTGATCCGTGTAGATTTCACACTTCTCTCCATAGAGGTAGTGTCTCCAAATCTTGAGTGCGAACACTATGGCGACTAGTTCCAAGTCATGTGTCGGGTACTTTAACTCATGCGGCTTCAACTGTCTTGACGTATATGCGATCACTTTACTGTGTTGCATCAACACACAACCCAAACCCTTATGTGAAGTGTCGCTGAATATTACAAAATTCCCTTGATCATCTGGAAGTACCAACAACGGAGCTGTTACCAACTTCTGCTTTAACTCTTGAAAGCTATCTTCACATTCTGTACTCCATTCAAACTTTTGATTCTTTCTGGTTAACTTGGTCAATGGCGTGGCGATCTTCGAGAAATCCTTGACGAATCTTCTATAGTATCCGGCCAATCCTAGAAAACTTCACACTTCCGTAGGAGTCTTTGGCCTCTCCCAACTCATAACTGCCTTAATCTTTGCCGGATCCACTTTAACTCCCTCATTTCCAATAACATGCCCCAAAAATTGAACTTCCTTTAACCAAAACTCACATTTGGTAAACTTGGCATACAACTTCTCTTGTCGGAGTATCTCCAATGCTATCCAGAGGTGCTGCTTATGTTCTTCTTCCGACTTAAAATAAATAAGGATGTCATCAATGAATACCATGACAAATTTGTCCAAATACTTCTTAAATACTCGATTCATCAGATCCATAAATGCGGCCGGAGCGTTGGTCAATCCAAACGGCATTACTAGGAATTTATAATGCCCATATCTGGTCCTGAATACGGTCTTAGGAATATCTTCTTCTTTGATCTTTAATTGATGGTATCCCGATCTCAAATCAATCTTCGAAAAGCATTTTGCTCCCTTCAACTGATCAAAAAGGTCATCTATCCTTGGTAGCGGGTAGCGGTTCTTGATCGTCACCTTATTCAACTCTCGGTAATCTATACATAGACGCATACTCCCATCTTTCTTCTTTACAAACAGAACAGGTGCTCCCCATGGCGACGTACTTGGCCGTATCACTCCCTTATCCAATAATTCTTGTAGCTGGCTCGCCAACTCTTTCATTTCTGCTGGTGCCATCCTATACGGGGCCTTTGAAACTGGTTCCGTGCCTGGAGCAAGGTTGATCTCGAACTCAATTTGTCGATCTGGTGGTAAGCCTGGTAGTTCGTCGGGAAACACATCGGGGAACTCACTAACTACAGGAATATCTTCCATGCTGAGGCTGCCTCTCTCTGAATCCACTACATAAGCTAGGAACGACTCACAACCTTTTCTAAGTAACTTCTTAGCCTGAACAATTGTAAGAAATAGTTGCTCTTGCCTCTGCCCCTTAAATACTACCTTCTCTCCACTCTTCGTCTTTAAATACACTCTCTTGATCTTACAATTTATCTGAGCGCTATTCTCTCCTAACCAATCCATTCCTAAAATTATATCAAACTCTCCCAACTTGAAGAGTATCAAGTCGGCTGAGAACTTATACCCCGAAATATCAATCTCACACTTTGGACAAAATTGATTCACAGGAATCTTCTCTTGGTTCGAAATTACCACATTTACTACCTCACTCATAACCATTTTATCACATTGGAGCTTATCAACAAAAGATTTTGATATGAAAGATCTTGTTGCTCCCGAATCAATCAATACTTTAGCTTTGACATTATTGAGTAAAAGTGTACCTGTTATCACCTCCGAATTCTGTACAGCATCCTTCATCTTCAAATTAAATGTCCTTGCTGTTGCTTGTGGGGTTGGTGTAGGTGGTGGAGGTAATGCCAATACCTCAGCTGGCACGCTTGCACTGGTACTTGCCACATTCATCAGAGCTTTGACTGGTCCGGTTTCCTTGCACTCCCTAGCCATGTGTCCAGTCTTCCCACACTTGTAGCACGTAACTCCTGGCTTCAGCATCTTGCACTCATTTGCCAAATGTCCCTTCTGATTGCACCTATAACAGGTCATGCTCAGCTTATTGCATACTCCGGGGTGCCTTCTTCCACAGTGCTTGCATTCCGGTCTCTGGAACCTGTTTTCTCCAACTTGCCCTTGGCTTGCCTGGTTGTTCCCTTTTGATTCTTGCCTTTTGCCCAAATTTCCCTTCTTTTGAAAATTTCCGCCCTTTTGGAAACCAATCCTCTTTATATTCCGATCTTGCAAACTTCCGGCTTCAGACTTTTCTCCATAAAATGGAACCTTCCTCTTCTTGTTATCCCTCTCTTTCCTTGACTGCATCCCATTATTCTCAATCAGAGCAGCTTTCTGTACTACTCCCGCATATGTTTCAAGCTCAAACATAGCCACCCTATCTCTGATCCAAGGCTCCAATCCTTGCTGAAATTTCTTTGCTTTTTCCTCAGTGCTGGTATACTTTGTCACAAACCTTGACAACTCAGTGAACTTCTTCTCATACTCCAATACAGTCATGTTCCCTTGCTTCAACTCAAGAAATTTTAGCTCCATCTGATTCTGCATGTACTTAGGGTAATACTTGTCCAGAAATAACTTCTTAAATCTCTCCCAAGAAACCTGCTGAGTGACTTCCATAGCCTTTACTGATTCCCACCAATAGATGACTTCTCCCTTCAAGAAGTAAGTAGCATACGGCGTCTTCTGATCGTCTCCTAACTGTACCAACTCAAAAGCCCTTTCTATCTCCTTGATCCATGTGTTAGCTATCACTGGATCAGTGGTATTATGAAATACAGGTGGATTCACATTCTGAAAAGCCTTGAAAGTGACAATTTGTCTAGGTGGTACTGGTGGTTCAGGTGGTTGGTGTGGCTCACGGTTATCTTGGTTTTCAATTCGTTGTTGAAGAGTTAGTTGTTGTTGAGCTATAGCATTGGTTTGCTGTTGCAAGGTTTCTAGTAGTCGAAGAATATTTGGGTCTGTGGAGGATGTGGTTGTTGGGTTCTTCTTTTTGGGAGGCATGATCCTGAAATAAGAGTTGTGTCAAAACAGATATGAATGATAAAATGACTCGAGGGTATCGCATGGCATTCTCATTTACATATGGGGTCAAGTTTCCAAATTAAGCAGATATGATGATAAAAACATAAAATAACAGTTGAGAGCAAATGGAACAACAACACATAATTATTGAAATTTTAAAGGTCACAATACATAAGATTGGGACAAAGTCTGATTCTAGGAATAACAGGCTTATTTAAAGGAAACAACGGAAACAACTGGGGATTCCATAGAGTCTGATAGTACAACAACATGAAAGGTAAATGGAAAGAACTAAGGTTCCACTCCATCTGAACGGGGCTTGGTAGTCTTTTCCTCTCGAAGCGTCTTCACAATGCTCTGGAGCTCATCCGCCACCATCTGAATGACATATTGGATGGTACGGTCCCGGTGTGCTGGCATCTCCTCAAGCTTAGTGTTGACGTACTGAACCAAGGTCTCAAGTCTTGCAGCCATCTGCTCCTTGGGCTTCCCTTCGTAGTTTCGGCTGTCCGGATACACGTTCTTCAGTTGGTCTATCAGTCGGTCGTACTTGCCCTGAAGCATGTCGAACTCGCGCCTCAACTCAGCATACACGGAGAAAGCAATATTGTCGTCCGACCCGGAGGATGACGAGGAATGCGCCCTTTGCTGACAACCAATAAGGGGAGTATTAATAATAATTTACTTAACCTACTCTCTCGCATAATATCCATAACCTACACACAAATCCTATAACCTATTTGGGCTGTCCAGGGACTCTAAACCGTAGCTCTGATACCAAAACGTGTCACACCCCAACTTAAACAGCAAAATAAATATAGCTATTATATCATTTTAATGAAGAATACACAGCCAAATCCAAGATCTTACAGTTTAGAGTTTGGAACAGCCCAACTCTACCAACTATTACATCTGATTACAAATACCGAGTCCTCACACAACTATTATTACTTATTCTACCTGAGCTCGAACATAAGCATCAGCATCACAGGTCTTACGGGCAGTCTGCTTGAATCTAACCATAGCTGCTAGCTGTAATATCAGGGTAAAGCAAGGAGTGAGCCAAATGCTCAACAAGTGCTAACAGTACGACACAAAACATAAATTAAGATATACTTTTAAGAATGACAATGGAAAGACATAACCAAAGGTAACGAGAGATAAAACTATGTGAGATGGCATCATTTTGCTTGTATCAAATCAATTTTAAAATCATGTCTTAATCAAAATCATTTTATGACACTACGGATTACAGTCGGTGATCAGCCGCGAAGTAATCCCGAACCTCGCTGGGTTCTAAAACATTAACGGGAATCCCTAGGCAACTTTTAAGCCTAATATAAGTGTGGAAAGGACTCGCGTCTCAGTCCAGATCCACTATTCAAGAAAACATTCATCCCCCTTTGGGATTGAAAACCCACATTTTATTTATTTCAAAAGCCGATGCCGAATTGTAACAAAATCTCTTTTAACAGTAAATATTTTTATTAAGGGATTATAGATCAACTCGAAACATGGGAAATATGGTACTAAATCTCAGGGCCATGATTCACAAAACTTTACTCTATTGGGGTAACCAAAAGGGTTTTCTTATGTCAGAATTTGGACAGGAAAATATGGTGAGACTAATGGATAATATGAAGGGGTAATGCCAAACTGGGCTCAAAGCAATGGTTTCTCATCAAGGTACAGGTGTTGGATCATTAAGAAGATAAGCTTCACGAATACTATGGGTGTTAAGGTAATGATCTCTAGCTCAGGATGTATATATATCAGAATTGTCAAGCTTTAGGATAGGAAAGAGGGTATCAATCAATGAGGAATCATGTTGGTAAGTTTCTGACTATCAGAGTTCAAGGTAAGGTTCTATAGGGGTTCAAGTATCAGGATGAGATATCAATACTTAGGAATCATCAGCATGTTAATCAAGAGGATCAATCAAGTAATATAACAACTCTTTATTTTATCATGGCATTTAACTATCATGAAAAGACTTTTGAACTACTTGCAATACATACTCGAGGGTTCATGGCATTTCTATATAATTCAAAGATAAGCGAGAGATACGCTTGATTTAAACATATCAAAATGACTCAGGATGATTGCATCGATATATATGAACTGTTTATAGTAAATATGAAGGTCAAGTTGAATCACTTGCCTTGAGATAGGCTGGTCTGGTCTGACTGGTAGGAGCAACTGGAGCTTCACTCGACTTTTATGGCAAGTTTTCTCTCGTCTCGAGATCCTACATAAATAATAATCCTCATTATAATATATTCTCACTAACTTAACCTATTTATAACTTGAAATTAAACACGGATGGCACTTAGGCCTATACGCACTTAATTTATATTCACTTTTAAATTACAATTGCACACACATAGCCACATATTCACATATCATATATTAACATCAAATAACACCATATATACCATAATGCAACACTAGGCTTGGATGATCTCGACTCACCACTTAAGTCACTTGGTCGCTAAACTAGACAAAGTCTTCAAATTTTGGCTCCCTAACTCGATGTGCCTTTCCTAAATTATCCAAAACCTATTGACCCTCACTTGTGCCTTTTGCTCTACTGACCTTATACCATCTTACAACTATGGTGGTCGACCTAATACTCACTTCTAAGTGTTCTAAAACTATGTGATAAGTGATAGTGCTTACTGGTGCAAATTTCAGAATGACAACTATAGTTTCTTGAGTGCATTAGGCACTCTTAAACTACAATTTTTCCTTCAAAACTTTTACACAAGACTCTCCTGACCTAAGGGCATCTCAAAATCTTAATGTGGCTCAAGGGCCTGGCTTGGCCCTTCTTGGGCCTAAGCTAAAAGTCCAAGGTTCCCCTGCTTTTCTGGGCAGAAAACGCCCTGACTTGAATTAACTTGTGACACATGGTTCTAACTCATATCCTATAAACTATGGTTGGAAAAACTTCTCTGACACTCCCTCTAACTAAGGCCCAATTGGGCCTAATGAGGGGCTACCCATGACATGGTCAAATCTCCATATTTCTAAGTTGCAACAAAACTGTTCCCTGCTGGACAGATTTTGTTATTCTACTTGTGCACCTAACCAAAAGACATGCAAACCTCCAACCAACTCCTAAAACCTTTTGTATACTCCCAATACTAACTTCTGGTGGCTTGGGCCTCAAATTGCACATCAATGACATGGTCAAAACTCACTCTAAACCTCAGGGTACTAAAATGATTTTCTGCAGAAACTATAACTCTCATTTTCCAAGGTTTTGACTTGACAAACTCAACTAACAACAACTCAATACTTAAACCAAGACTTATACATGGTAATCTACTGAACTAACTCCCTTATTCTCAAAATAACCTTGGGTGAGATCATCCATGCCCAAAAACAACAACATGCAACTAAATATATAACATGCAACTCATGGAAAGCACATAACAAGATTTCGGCTAGGCATAAAGTTTTAAATGCTTGCAAAATCGACTTACACCTAATACTCATCCTTAATAATCATGAAATATAACTTCTTTTAAGTATTAATAAGAAATTTATCATGGAAACAATCTATTTTAAGCACACCTATTTCGTATTTATAGATTTTTAAACATAACAACATGATTTCGAAAAGAATAGCATGCAAAACATGGCTGATCATCATTTTAATGTCTTAAAACTAGCATGCATGGCTAAACATAAATATATAATGAAATTTCAGTAGCATGCAAAGGATTTTAAAGCATGATATCTCCATAAAACACTTAGTTAGCAAATATACATAATATATCTCATAGAGAGCTCTTGAATTCACAAGAATCAAGAGTTTCTCTTTGGAGATCACATAAGAACTACACATGCATCCATGGAACTTCAACTTCCAAGTCTCAAAACACTTGGAAAGGATATAAGATGAATGTAGGTAAAAGATTTACACTTGGGAAGATGAAGAATGAATTGAAAAATGGAAGGGGGTGGGGGATTTGGCCTTCGGCCGAGAGCAAGGTGGGAGGGGGAAAAGAGAGAATTTGTGGTGTGTTGGAGTGTGGAATGAGTGGAATGATTTCTCCCACTTTGATTTTTTTGTTTTATGCTTTTTGGTTGACAAATAATGAGTGGAAGTGAGAACTTACAAAAATGTCCTTTAGCTAAAGTTAGGCCATTTTGCATGCAAGGCTAATGTAGTAATTTGGTAATAATCAAATGAGTTAGTGGGGTTGGAAAAGTCTTATTTGCCCTTTGAGAGAATAGAAGGGTGATTTGCATGCATGGTCTCTTATGTAATTTGATAAATATAACAACTAAAATTTATAATGATTTATTTTTATAAAATAGATTACAAGTTCAAAAATTATAAAATTTATACCATAAAATAACTTGGATTTTTAGAGACTTTATAAAATCATTTTCAAAATTTGTGAATAAAATACCTTTTAAAAGAAAAAATTTCCAAAGCTTAGAATATTCCTTATAAATCAAAAATAAAGAAATTAAATAAACTCTTGCTTTGAAAAATCATATACTACACAAAACAAATTTATAATGCAGAAATTTTCACTCACACTAGCGTACAATCATTGAATATATTTTCATTTGACTTTAATATTATACCAAATCCACAAATAATATTACATAAAATGCCAGTCGTAACGCTGATTACTCCGCTGATTCACATCTCCTTCATTTCCCATTTTCCCGGAATTTTTTCGAACTCGTCTCGGCACGCATTTCGACTGATAATCAAGCAATTAATAAAGTCAACTAATTTCTAGAAGAAATTAGGTCTTAATGTTATTTTTAATGAAAAGAATTCATTTTTCTGAGTAAAATAGCTTTCATTTCGCTCAATTCGGACTAACGGTTGAATTATTATCAATTAAACACTGATAATTCAATTTATTATTCACTATAAATAATTATTACAAATTTTTAAATCCTAAAATAATTATTTAAGTAAAATCAAAGTCAAAAATAATTTTTTTATAATTTTTGGAGTTAAAATGAATAAGTTATGATTTATTGAAAATTTTGTGATTAATTATCGAAATAATTAATCACTTTTAAATAATTAATAAATAAATAACTAATAAATAATTAATTATTAATTATTTAATAATTTAAAATAATTAATCTCTAATTATTAGGATTAATCACAATTTATTACAAATATTTACAACTTATCGTTATTTATTCGATTAGATCGATTATTTATAAGTAAATAATCGATATCATTAACTGATACGCTAATTATTAAATAAATAAGTTATTATTCGAATCATATTTCAACTCAACGATCCACTACTCGTATTTCTACGAGTTATTCGCGTTTCTCGCATAATTATCGAAACATTACGGTTATTATTACAGTTTATGCGACTTAAATTAACTATCTATATTTAATTACCTGCTACGAGTAATTATTACGATATTTTACGAACAATTAACTATCGTCTGAATAATAATAATAATAATAATAATAATATTAATCGAACTTATCGTTCAATTACTCGTATAATTTCGAGTTATTTGTTTTATTCCCCTAATTATCGAATCTTTAATCATAGTATTCGATTAATTATAATATTTAATTGTTAAATAATTACTTAATTACTAAATAATAAATAAATAATTAAATAATTAAATACTTAATTAAATCACTAAATCCGAATTTATAAATTAAGAAAATAATTTAGGAATTATTAATAATATTTTTCAGAATTTAAAACTGATTTTGAATTAATTTTCAGAATTAATAAAAACTGATTTCTGATTTTATAAAATATAATTAAATAATTAAAATTCCAGAAACATTTGTCAGAAACCAACCATCTGACAAAACAGATCAAAACCGGGTCAACCACACGGGTCAACCGGGTCACCATCCGGGTCATGAAGAACATGACCGGATTTTTCCAGAATCCGGCGACTTCACCGGATTCCGGTGAATCAATTACAGCCCCAAATCAACACCGTTTGATACGGTTCTTGGGTGCTTTTCATTGTAAATCAACACAACAATCTAATCATATGCAAAACATCCCGGAATCATCCCTGTAACAACTTCTCCGGCCAAAATTGATCAAACACCGACTTCAACTCCGGCCAAAATCGATCAAAAACCGACTTCAACTCCGGCCAAAAACCCATCTTTTGATTCTGTAAATGAAACTTAACGTTCTATAGTACAAATTAAAGCTAAGAACATATACAATCAAAACCCTAACCTTTCAAGAACCAAAGATTTACAGAAGTCATCGAGTTATAATTTGAAAATTCGGTATAAACCCTAATAATCGAACTTTGCTATCTAGGTATCGTTTTATCAATTAAATACCATGAATCAACTGTAAATCACATAACCAAGCTATATCAATCATCAAAACATCAAAATAACCCTGAAATCAAAAAGCCCTAATTCGAACATAAACCCTAGAAATCAAAAATCAAAAACTACGAATTAAAACTTGAAATTGATGCTAGAAATGGAAAGAACAGATCGAAACCTTCGATTTGGGTACTTGAATCACTTGTTTTGGTGCTATAATCTGCTCAAAATCACGGCTTGAATTCTCGACCCGACCCTGTTCTTCCCGACCCGAATTACAGAGAATTTTTGTATTTTTCTGAATTTAACTGATTTATTAATTATAATTAATTAATAATTAGGCTATTTATAGTAGTAAAATTATTACTCATAAATAAAATTAAGGGGCTAATTATACATCTAATAAAAATATTGGGCCCTAATTTTTAGTATTAAAATTTAATTTATAAATATTTTATATATACAATATATATGCCAAAATTTCCCAAAAATTGTGAATAATGCAAAAATACAAAGAAATGGTATAAATAAAAGTCCTATAATTTTATAAAAATAAAAATGTGATTTTTGTGGGGTTTTTAACATCCACTGGGGCCCGGAAAAGTCACTTTTCGTAAAACGAGAAAATTTATAAAATATCTAGATGTTCAGAATAATGTGATGGTAAAAGCCGTTTGATGAAAAATAAGGCCCATTTATTTTATTTGAAATACTGGCTTTAAAATCATTGTTTGGGTTGTAAAACGTTTGAAATGAAAGCTATGAATGTGAAATAAAATATCTGAAAAATACCTTAAAAATACAGAAATGACACGAAATACACGTAACACATAACAATTAGGGTTTAACATATAATCACACATAAATGACACATTAACATACCTTATTTATTATAAATATAATATAATACAGACGTAAATTTCCCAGTCGTTACATTCTTCCCCCCTTAATAGGATTCTGTCCTCAGAATCTTCTATGAAAACAAATGAGGGTATTTCTCTAACATTTCACTTTCGAGTTCCCAGGTTGATTCTTCAATCATAGGATTTCTCCACAACACTCGCACTAAATATACAGACTTATTTCTCAATACTTTCTCTTGCCGATCTAAAATCCTTATCGGCTATTCTACAAAAGACAAATCAGGATATCTATCGGTTCATACTCTATTACATGCCTAGAATTAGGACTATATCGCTTAAGCATCGACACGTGAAACACATTGTGAATATGTTGCATATGAGGCGATAAAGCTAATTCGTACGCAACTTTTCCCACTTTCTTCAAAATTTCAAATGGTCCGACGTATCGTGGCTTCAATTTACCCTTATTGCCAAATCTGGTCAATCCTTGCCATGGCAATATTTTGAGTAATACGTTTTCTCCTTCCTGGTAGTCCATATCCTTCCTTGCTTGGTCTGCATATTTGCGTTGCCTGTTTTGCGCTACATCGAGTCGTTTTCGAATGAGTTCAATCTTTTCTTTAGTTTGTTGAATTAATTCTGGACCCAAAATCTTGCGTTCCCCAACTTCATCCCAATGTATTGGTGATCTGCATTTTCTCCCGTATAGGGCTTCGTACGGTGGCATTCCAATGCTGGCGTGATAACTGTTATTATAAGAAAATTTCACCAAAGGTAAATTCTCATCCCAACTGCCTTCGAAATCGATCGCACAAACTCGTAGCATGTCTTCAATCGTTTGAATAGTTCTTTCACTTTTTCCATCGGTTTGCGGATGATAAGCGGTACTCATGTTTAATTTAGTTCCAAGATATTCTTGAAATTGTCTCCAAAATCTTGAGTTGAAACGAGGATCTCGATCAGACACGATAGATATTGAAACTCCATGTCGCATCACAATTTCCTTGAGATATATGTGCACTAGCTTGTCGAGCGAAAATCTTTCGTTAATCGGTAGAAAATGTGCCGACTTCGTGAGTCTGTCGATAATTACCCATATCGCATCATGATTTGCCCTAGTTCTCGGTAGTCCTACTACGAAATCCATCGCTAGATGTTCCCATTTCCATTCTGGAATGTCTAACGGTCGTAATAATCCGCTCGGACGTTTTTGTTCCGCTTTAACTCGCTGGCATGTGTAGCATTTATTTACCCATTCTGCTATTTCCTTCTTCATGTTTGGCCACCAAAATTTTTCGTTCAGATCGCGATACATATTGGTGCTTCCTGGATGAATGGAATACTTCGAACTGTGCGCATCTCGCAATATTTCTTCTTTTAATTCTGCCATGTTAGGAATCCAGATTCTCGATGCAAAGCGTAAAATTCCTTCATTATCCTTCTGAGTTGTGATCTCTTCTCCCGTTAGGTCGTCATCTTGACTCATCACTTCTTCTTGACAACGACGAATCTTCTCTAGCAACTCTGGTTGGAAAGTCATAGCGTAGATAGCTTCTACAGATTCATTGGAAATACGAATCTTGATCTCCAATTTGTCGAATTCCCTAGCTAATTTTTCACATGAAGTTAACCGATTCAATCTTTCATTCCTGCTCAGCACATCTGCTACAACATTTGCTTTCTCTGGATGATAACTGATTGTGACATCATAATCCTTTATCAATTCCAGCCATCGACGTTGACGTATGTTCAATTCTTTTTGCGTAAATATATACTTCAAACTTTTATGATCTGTGTAGATTTCGCATTTTTCACCGTAGAGATAATGTCTCCAAAGTTTCAATGCAAATACGATCGCTGCCAATTCCAGGTCATGAGTGGGATATTTCCTTTCATGAGGTTTGAGTTGTCTCGAAGCATATGCGATGATGTTACCGTGCTGCATCAATACACATCCTAACCCGCGATATGAAGCGTCGTTGTAAATGACAAAATTCCCTTGCTCGTCTGGCAATACAAGTACTGGCGCGGTTACTAACCGATTCTTCGATTCTTGAAAGCTTTCTTCACATTTATCATTCCATACGAACTTTTCACTTTTTCGAGTTAACTAGGTCAACGGCGTTGCTATTTTCGCAAAATCTTTAACAAATCTTCGATAATATCCTGCCAATCCCAAGAAACTTCGAAATTCTGTCGGTGTCCTTGGTCTTTCCCAATTTAACACAGCTTCAATCTTTGCTGGATCAACTTGGATGCCTTCTCTACTAATGATATGCCCTAGAAATTGTACTTCCTTTAACTAGAATTCACATTTTGAGAATTTCGCGTACAGCTGCTCTTTCCTCAGAATTTCCAAAGCTATCCTCAAGTGTTCTGCATGCTCTTCTTCCGTCTTGGAATAAATCAAGATGTCATCAATGAATACAATCACGAATCTGTCCAAGTATTTCTTGAATACCCTATTCATCAAATCCATGAATGCAGCTGGCGCGTTTGTCAAACCGAATGCCATCACAAGAAACTCGTAATGTCCATATCTCGTGCGAAACGCAGTCTTGAGAATATCTTCGGCTTTAATCTTCAATTGATGATAGCCTGATCGCAAATCTATCTTCGAAAACCATGCAGCTCCTTTTAGCTGATCAAACAAATCGTCAATTCTCGGTAAAGGATACTTGTTCTTGATAGTGAGCTTATTCAACTCCCGATAGTCGATGCATAATCGCATGCTGCCGTCCTTCTTCTTCACAAATAACACCGGTGCACCCCATGGGGATACACTAGGTCGTATGATGCCTCGGTCTAGAAGATCTTGCAGTTGCGTTGATAATTCCTTCATCTCGACTGGAGCCATTCGATATGGGGCTTTCGAAACTGGTTCTGTGCCTGGTGCTAGATCAATCGTGAATTCGATTTCTCGATCTGGCAGTAACCCTGGAAGCTCGTCTGGAAAGACGTCCGGAAATTCACACACAACTGAAATGTCTTCTATTTTAGGACTTCCTTTTTCAGTATCTAAGACATAAGCTATATACATTTCACAACCTTGTCGAAGCAATCGTTTAGTCTGCATCACGGTGAGAAATTTCTTCCGCTGTTTCTCACCCTTGAATATTACTGTTGCATTTTTCGTAGTTCACAATTTGACTTTCTTATTCGCGCAATCTATCTGAGCATTATGACATGCTAACCAATCCATTCTCAAAAGGATATCGAATTTTCCTAGCTTAAAAGGAATTAGGTCTACAGAAAAATGATGTTCAGCTATTTCTAAATCACACGCAGGACATACTCGATCTACTGGAACTTGGTCGTCATTCGCTAATTTTATAATTAACGTCTCGCCCAACCATTCGATTTCGCAATGTAATTTATCAAGAAATTTTTCAGAAATAAATGAACGGGTAGCTCCAGAATCAATTAATACTTTTGAACTTACTGAATTCACCAAAAGCGTACCTACAATAATGCTCGGACTCTGCACTGCTTCTTTCATTGTCATGTTAAAAGTCCTTGCTTTGGGTTGATTCGGTGGCGGCGGTGGAAGTAATGCTAATACTTTCGGAATACTGGCTGCCATTGCTGGTCCTTTACAATTCCTAGCGATATGCCCTTTCTTTCTACATTGGTAGCAAGTGATTTCTGTTGTTTTTTCCTGTTGGACATTCATTAGAATAGTGCCCTTTCTGCTTGCATTTGAAACATGTCACATCTGCTTTAATACATACGCCGGTATGCTTGCGTCCACAAGTTTTGCAATACGGCACTGGAACCTTAACAATTCCCTGCTGCTTGGAGGCTTGGAAACGATTACCTGCTTTTTGTGTACCCTGTCCTATCCTTTTGAAATTCAAATTTACCTGGGCTTGAAATCCCGACTTCCTGTTGGAACGGTCTTGGAAACTTCCCTGTCCTCTGTCTCGTTGAGATTTTTCACTTTCTCTTCGATGATTAAAGCTTTCTGAACTACGGCGGTATATGTGGTTAATTCAAAAACTGTAACTTGTCCACGGATCCACGGTCGTAATCCCTCTTGAAACCTCTGAACTCGTTTCTCTTCAGTGTCCACCTGTTCTGGGACGAACCTAGCCAACTCATTAAATTTGGCTTCATACTCTGTCACAGACATACTTCCCTGCTTCAGTTCCAAAAACTTTATCTGCATCTGATTCCTTACGTAGCGAGGAAAATGCTTCTATAAAAACAACTCTTTAAACCTATCCCAAGCAATAACATCTTCACCCTCTAAAGCCTTTTTAGATTCCCACCAATAATTTTACCTCTCCCTTCAACAAGTAACTAGCAAAATCAGTCTTCTGGTCCTCACTATCTTCACTAGTGCAAACGCTTTCTCTATTTCTTTTAACCAGGTGGTGGCTTTAATAGGATCAGTAGACCCATCAAATTCTGGAGGTTTAACTGCCTGAAACTGCTAAAAGTAACAACTGGTAATGTTGGTGGTAATTGAGGCTCAGGACGAGGTGGCTGCTGTAATATTTGTTGTTGTATCTGCTGTTGTTGATGCTGCATCGCTGCTGCATCATAACCATCTGTTTTTGCATCAGATGGAACATTTGGTTCATGGTCTCGTTAGTCTGATCTTCGGAATTGCCGTTAGAGGTCTCAACCCTAGTCTTTTTTTTGGTGCCATCTTCTTCTGATAATAAAACAGGTGATATTTCTTTAACAGTTTAATAAACAATTGACAGTAGGTAAGAACAATTTATTCTGTATTAACAAAAATGCTTTAAATAAAGAAAACAGTTGTTAAATATAAAAACTGGAAATGTAAGCAGTTAATTAAAATAGTTATTCTTTTCTCTCTCCTTTTTTTTCTAGGATTATAATATGGAAAGCTGTAAAATAATAAAGTGAAAGTAAATTCTGTAAAACTGTAAAGACTGAAATTTAAATAAAGGAAATATGAAAAGTTCAGTTTATATATATGTGACACCAGCCTCGGGTGTAAATGCTTGATACAAAAAGTCTCGTGCTACTGGTAATCACTACGGCTACAAGTCATACTACCACTACAGGCCAAAATCCTACTACAGGTTAATCTACTAATACACGCATACACACTACTCACTAGGTTATACTATGCTGCCTCTATATACATCTGTACTCTGAAGTCACTGTCTCAACTATCACTGTCTCAAAACCCAGGCGGAATACGCCTAAGCTCCTCTCTAAGTGCCTGGACCAAAGTCTATGTCAAGCGGAATATCCGGTAGAACTCTGCGAAAGAAGGTGGTCCCTCATGGGTCTAATCATCAAGCTCCCAAGTGGCACTCATCAAAACTGACTGCAATCGCTGTCTCATATAGTAATCCGGCTATAGGGCCGCTAACGGTCCTCTGTCCCTTTGATCAAACAGATGCATGATCTCTCGACACTGTGCCCGCCAATACTCCACATCATCCATCATAACTATATACTCATGGTATGGTACCATATACGGCTGAGCAACCTGACCTACTGACTCCTGTGAAGGAACCCTCGAAATACATGCACCCTGCTGTGGTAAATCTAACTGTAGATCCACATTATGCTCTCCCATCCCATCGACTGGAATCATCTAAACTATGTCCGGCTCTGGGGCATGCACTGCTATAGGAGGTAACAATGGTGGTGGTGGTAACTCCTGCTCAATATCCGGTATAAACTGATGCTCAACAGGTAAAGGAACCATCGGCTCAAAGAACACATATGGATCAAACATCTCTATGGGGTCACGAACTATCCCCTGTACTGGTGGTACCGGCTCCTGTGGCAATGGTGGTGGAGGTGGTAGAGGAGGAAACATATACTCAGATACTGGAGGTATAACTAGTGCTGCTGGCCCGATGACTGTCCTCTCGGAAGACGCAGAATAACCAGAAGATGCCATCTGATAATATACCAAAGAAAAGAAAAGGTCACTAGACAATCCTAAGATTTATACTTCCCTATTCTAACCTGACCTAAATCCTAACACTATTCTTTCTATTTGACTATTCCTATCCTATGTGATCTCCCTATCTTATCTTAATCCTAATGTTCTTGTTTTCAGGGACTAAACCGACAGCTCTGATGCCAAACTGTAACGCCCTCCAGACCCGGGGTGTAAGTCTGGGGTTACTAGCTAATCACCAAACCTGTATAATCTGATTAACAAATAATAAAGAAATGACACTAAACCCCTTTAACACTAACCGGGATCTTTTTAGGTTGAAGTATGAAAATAAGAACCACTAACTACTTTTATTACAAACCAACATTCAAAATCTCACAACCTCTTTTTATTACAAACCATTGTCTAATTCATTTTAAACTAAGTTCATCTTTTATTCAAACACACATACTATCTATCAACAATCCACCTGCTCGGGCAACTCAAAGCTTTCTTCCTGGATTAGGATCAGCACCTTGACCCGCTTCTTTACCACTCGAGTCCTGATGGGTTTCATATTCCTTCTTAACTGAAAACAATAAGGTGAATAACAACAAAAGGGTGAGCCAAAAAGTTGCTCAACAAGTCCACAAAATATAAATAGTGTTAAAGCAATGTAATTGAATCTGTAACCCGGGTATATCTGCAAAGATATAACCCTACGAGAATAGAAAGAAGGCCATTACTGGCAATTACAAATGAACTAAACTGGACTCAAGTTCGCAGCTATACCCTGCTGATCAGCCAGGATATAGTGCAGATCTATATCTCACTATATAGATCCCGTCGGGCACCCAGGCACTACGGCCCATCTCAAGGATCCGGTTATGTCCCGGTCCTTAGGATTAAGTAGACTTAATCCCAAAAGTAGTATTATCTAGTCCCTGGAATAGCAACCGGAACAATCGGTATGCTTTGATATATTCTAATCACCAGAATATATCAATAATGGTGAGTAACAATTGGAATATGAATAATGAACTCAAATGAAGAGAATAATTCAAGAATCGAATTGAAATATGAATAAAAGAATTAAAGGAGTACAAGCGTAATAAGAATTTGAAATGAATATTACTATTCTGAAAGTAGAATAGGGGAGAAACTTGCCTTCTGCGCGACTTACTGCAATTAAATCACTTTCGTCTATCACCTACTCGACCTGCCTTGCTGGCTTAGCTTCTGTTAGCAAAATAGACTGGTTAAGTCATTTTGTACTTCAATTGCATCTTGAATCGACTTCATTTTGTTCCTATTATCTACCCATACACTTATGACTGACTCTTATATTACATATAAACAAGTAAGGACTCGATTAACCACATAATACACATAAGCACATAAGCACATAATCATTTTTATAGTTAAAATAATTTTTAGAATCAAAATCGACTCACTGATTACTCCGCTGATTGCCATCTGCTTCATTTCCCATTTTCCCGAAATTTTTTCGAACTCGTCTCGACACGCATTTCGACTGATAATCAAGCAATTAATAAAGTCAACTAAATTCTAGAAGAAATTAGGTCTTAATGTTATTTTTAATGAAAATAATTCATTTTTCTGAGTAAAATGACTTTCGTTTCGCTCAATTCGGACTAACGGTTGAATTATTATCAATTAAACATTGATAATTCAATTTATTATTCACTATAAATAATTATTACAAATTTTTAAATCCTAAAATAATTATTTAAGAAAAATCAAAGTCAAAAATAATTTTTTTATAATTTTTGGAGTTAAAATGAATAAGTTATGATTTATTGAAAATTATGTGATTAATTATCTAAATAATTAATCACTTTTAAATAATTAATAAATAATTAATAAGTAATTATTTAATAATTTAAAATAATTAATCCCTAATTATTAGGATTAATCACAATTTATTACAAATATTTACAACTTATCGTTATTTATTCGATTAGATCGATTATTTATAAGTAAATAATCGATATCATTAACTGATACGTTAATTATTAAATAAATGAGTTATTATTCGAATCATATTTCAACTCAACGATCCACTACTCGTATTTCTACGAGTTATTCTCGTTTCTCGCATAATTATCGAAACATTACGGTTATTATTACAGTTTATGCGACTTAAATTAACTATCTGTATTTAATTACCCGCTACGAGTAATTATTACGATATTTTACGAACAATTAACTATCGTCTGAATAATAATAATAATAATAATAATAATAATAATAATAATAATAATAATCGAACTTATCGTTCAATTACTCATATAATTATGAGTTATTTGTTTTATTCCCCTAATTATCAAATCTTTAATCATAGTATTCGATTAATTTTAATACTTAATTGTTAAATAATTACTTAATTACTAAATAATAATTAATTAATTAATTAATTAATTACTTAATTAAATCACTAAATCTGAATTTATAAATTAAGAAAATAATTTAGAAATTATTAATAATATTTTTCAGAATTTAAAACTGAGTTTTAATTAATTTTTAGAATTAATAAAAACTGATTTCTGGTTTTATAAAATATAATTAAATAATTAAAATTCCAGAAACATTTGTCAGAAACCAACCATCTGACAAAACAAATCAAAATCGGGTCAACCACACGGGTCAACCGGGTCACCATCCGGGTCATGAAGAACATGACCGGATTTTTCCAGAATCCGGCGACTTCACCGGATTCCGGTGAATCAATTACAGCCCTAAATCAACACCGTTTGATACGGTTCTTGTGTGCTTTTCATTGCAAATCAACACAGCAATCTAATCATAAGCAAAATAGCCCGAAATCATCCCTGTAACAACTTCTCCGGCCAAAATCGATCAAACACCGACTTCAACTCCGGCCAAAAACCCATCTTTTGATTCTGTAAACGAAACTTAACGTTCTATAGTGCAAATTAAAGCTATGAACATATACAATCAAAGCCCTAACCTTTCAAGAACCAAAGATTCACAGAAATCATCGAGTTATAATTTGAAAATTCGGTATAAACCATAATAATCGAACGTTGCTATCTAGGTATCGTTTTATCAATTAAACACCATAAATCAACTGTAAATCACATAACCAAGCTATATCAATCATCAAAACATCAAAATAACCCTGAAATCAAAAAGCCCTAATTCGAACATAAACCCTAGAAATCAAAAATCAAAAACTATGAATTAAAACTTGAAATTGATGCTAGAAATGGAAAGAACAGATCGAAACCTTCGATTTGGGTACTTGAATCACTTGTTTTGGTGTTGTAATCTGCTCAAAATCACGGCTTGAATTTTTGACCCGACCCTGTTCTTCCCGACCCGAATTACAGAGAATTTTTGTATTTTTCTGAATTTAACTGATTTATTAATTATAATTAATTAATAATTAGGCTATTTATAGTAGTAAAATTAATACTCCTAAATAAAATTAAGGGGATAATTATACATCTAATAAAAATATTGGGCCCTAATTTTTACAATTTTTGAGTATTAAAATTTAATTTATAAATATTTTATATATACAATATATATGCCAAAATTTCCCAAAAATTGTGAATAATACAAAAATACAAAGAAATGGTATAAATAAAAGTCCTATAATTTTATAAAAATAAAAATGTGATTTTTGTGGGGTTTTTAACACCCATTGGGGCCCGGAATAGTCACTTTTCGTAAAACGAGAAAATTTATAAAATATCTAGATGTTCAGAATAATGTGATGGTAAAAGCCGTTTGATGAAAAATAAGGCCCATTATTTTATTTGAAATACTGGCTTTAAAATCATTGTTTAGGTTGTAAAACGTTTGAAATGAAAGCTATGAATGTGAAATAAAATATCTGGAAAATACCTTAAAAATACAGAAATGACACGGAATACACGTAACACATAACAATTAGGGTTTAACATATAATCACACATAAATGACACATTAACATACCTTATTTATTATAAATATAATATAATACAGACGTAAATTTCTCAGTCGTTACAATTACAAATTAGGTTAATTAAACAAAGAAACATGTGGGAATGAGGTTCAACAACCGGTAACTATTGCAAATGTTCATGAGCACGAATTACTAGAATTAGAAAGAAAAGAGAATTAATATGCATTATGTTGGTCCTTTTGGAATAGTAAAATAGACAGGATAAGTATAAGTGAGTTGGCTTCACCGCCACACGTATTGCAGGTTCATAGGTGTTTATACATGTATACTCATGAAGACTAATTTAGCTTCATTATAAATAAAATGGAGGCTTGAGTTGAGTTATATGAGCAACTAATAGAATATGATGTCAGCAAAAGCCTGTTAAGTAATGAGTGATGCTGCGAGTAAAAGTTTATGAAAAGTTGTAAGGTTGAGGGATCAACCAGAGAATATGGAAGTGAGATACTTGAATGTATCATTACCTGATCCTTAGTATGATTCTGAGGACAGAATCCTTTTAAGGGGGAAGGATGTAATATCCGGGATATCGCGTGTAATTATTTTTATCAATAAATGATTATTATATGATTATTATGAGAATTTTGGTGAATTATCTGATGATTGATATTTATATTTACATGTTTATATGTGATAAAACATGAGTAAGTTAATTCTAATATGTCCAGAATAAAATATAGATAATTATGATATTTTTCTGGTAATTTTTGGATCGTTATATGATTTTATAATGATTTACCGATGTAATAATTATTTTATGTATAATTATAAAATTATTTTATAAATCCGGGAATCGTCCAACCTCAACCGTTTTTGCGTTTTTACAACCCGAAACTTTTCGGAAAACTCCTAATCTGATAATTCCGGACATATTCCGTGTTTTGACTTTTTCAATCTGGATTACGGTTTGACCCGTACGCGTCCCGGGGCAAATTTTTTGATACGATAATCATTTCGATAAAGCAACAAAACCTGTATTCTCGAAAGGCGGGATAATATTACATTATTTTCGTATAAAGTATTTTATAAGAAGCCCGGTTTGGATAATTATCCAATACGGGTATCAAAACGGATCGTCTTTGTAGTTACTTAGCGGTTATGTACCTAATTTATCGATCCAACATGATCCAATATTCCATAAATATATAGAACCCTTTTATTATTTCCTTTTATCCATATAATCATAATAAGTCAGTAATTCCCGTGAACTCCAGAGAAAAACCTAATAAAATGTTGCGTTCTTCATAATCAAACCACGAACGAGGGC
Source organism: Apium graveolens (assembly GCF_009905375.1). Classification (NCBI taxonomy): domain Eukaryota; kingdom Viridiplantae; phylum Streptophyta; class Magnoliopsida; order Apiales; family Apiaceae; genus Apium; species Apium graveolens. The sequence continues at coordinate 177,931,490 of NC_133653.1, forward strand.
GTTATCGAACTCCGATTCGGGCGTGCCATATATCAAATCGAAGCTCTGGAAAAGTACTTTCATAATCAATCATCCGTTGTTATGTAGGAATTAAGGTATTTTTCTTATTTATTTGTTTTAATTCAAATTATTTAAAGATTAAATTATAAAAATTTGTTCTTGATGTTGTTAATATGATTTGATGATTCCATCGTGTAGATAATATTTTTCTGGTCATTTTGGTATATTATATGACTAATTTGGAGTTTTTATAACATGTTCAAATTGTTGTTTAATTCTCGAAATTAAAAATTAGGGTTTATATGTTTGAATGTTCTTAATTGAATTTAGGCATTTTTGAACAGAGGGTTATTAGTTGAATTGATTTATACCACTATATAGATCGTGAAAAGAGGAGCTGAATGATATCAGTTTCAAGGCCAAAGGATTCCGGGAAAGCCTCGCCGGAAAACTCTAGTTCGTTTGTTTTCGACAGCTTTTCCCGGCGATTCGCGGGGATTCGGGTTAAAACGACTGCATAATTGTGTTCCTGACATGTTGTTCTTGAATTCTGCAACTTTTAGAACAATTCTGGGCACGAATGGCCGGCCGGCAATGTCGCCGCCGGTGAAGTCCTCGGAGAAGACGATGGTGGGGGTATATTACAGTTAGACCCCCGTTGTTTTCCCAAATTTCAGATTACATACCCAATTTTGCAACAGTTACACTTTTATTTTGCGACCAAAAAGTTTTAAAAACTTACACTTTATACCCTGAGATTATATTTTTTTTAAAATTTTTTTTAATTACTTATTTTGATTTCAATATTCATTTTAATTATTTATAAATTTAAAAATAAATCTAAATTAATTAATTAATTTTGGTAAATAATTAATTATTTAATTAGTCAATTAATTTAAATATTAATTTATTAATTAAATTATTTATTAATTAATTAATCTTAATTTATTATTTAATTAGATTTAATTATTTATTTGGATTTAAAAATTCTGAAAAAATAGTTTCGAGCTTTAAAATATTATTCTAAATTATTCTCAAGGCTCGACAATTATTATTAAATCATTTTAAAGTCAGATTCTGGTGTTTGAACCCTATTATTTAATTATAAAATGATTCGGAGACGCGTTTTAACTCCGAAAAATGTTCAAAAATTCGTATTAAATACCTGAAAAATCATTTTGACCCCGAACCTTCTTTGAAAAATTATTTTGATCGAATATCTTGCATGCTATATGCTACGTGCTATCTGATTGATGTGTTATATGCCTATGTGGTTATTGTTTGACGATTTTTGTTGTAACTTTCAATCCGTAAATCGGATTTGGGTAAAATGAAGGGTAGATAAAAGCTTATGACGTCTATGTGACGATTAGAATAATATGAGGTTGAATATCGAAAGATACTTGTAATGTCTAGCAGAGTAAGCGAGGCATAGAAAAAGAAAGCCAGTGATCCGTAAATAGAACTGAAGCGTAGAAAGAAAAGACATGTGATTGATAAATAGAAGCAAGGCATTGAAAAAGAAGGAAAGTGATTGATGAGTAAAACTGTTAGATGAGTACAAATAAAGTTGAAAATCATCTGTGATAAGGCAAGTACTTCTAAACCTTTCTTCAAGATATATTGCAAATATTTTCGAACCTTCTCATAACATGTTGTTAGTATTCAAAATAAATCTTATTTTATATTGCAAGCGCTTTAAACTATTCAACCTTGAACCCTGATTCTTATTGATCTTGAGCCACAAGCCTTATTCTTCATAAACCATTTATTGTTGAATCCTCAGATACGAGCCATACATATATGATACTACTCCACAAATACATACGTACCACATACTGATTTTTGATATTGAGTTGCTTGACATACCAAGCCCTATGCCTTGTTTAGCAGAAGACCAGTCCTTGTAACCCTTGAACCCCTGGTCTTCTACTCTCTGATTCTTTCCTTAATTGAAAGCCAATCATTTTGAATTCCTTGTTATACCTTCATGGTATTGTGAATCACCCTATGCTTCAAGATAAATGTTGTTTATGATTCAACTTATTTAATTACATTGTTTATCATATTGTTATTCTGGAATTGGATTATTTTTAAATATGGACCAGATTCGTGGTCATAACAGGCCAATACGTGCCTTGGATCCAGTATATAGAGTAAAGCTAGGGGCCTTGCTCGGGGTTAGTGCGAACTGATCAGCAACCTAACCTTGGTTTTTAAAATGAAAAGTAAATATCCAATTCTAATCATTACTTATTCAGAAACTTGATTCTTCTGAATCATTTAAATTGGTTATTGTTTAACCTATGACTTGATGAGCTAGTTAGCTCACTCTTGCAAACCTTTTTATATTTTCAACAGTTAAAAAGGAATTGTTGGTAACAAGGATTCCTAGTCCGGTGTGCGAGCTAGGATTCCAGGTTAAGTTGGATCGAGCTAGCAGGAGCTTTATATTGTAGGTGAGTTATGCAAGATTGTAAGAACAATATTATTATCAATTGTAAGTTGAACTAGTTGGGATTTGGTACGATGAAATAAAAGTTAAGATGGTGGCTTGTTTTCATACTTTAACCTGTTGCGATCCGTGGTTATGTAAAGAAGGGTCAATGCATATAATATTTTTTATACAGGTTTAAATATGGTGTGTCTGTGTGTGTGTGTTGTGAACCCCAAACTTCTGACCTGGTTTTAGAGGGCGTTACACTGATGATGTACATATGGACTGCAGATGGGAAAGGAAAGTGGACAGGCAAGGTGAAGATTTGGTCTTATTCGGTGCCAAACCAAAGTCCAATCCCAAAGGGCTTTTGAAGCCTGATAGTGGTGTTGCTAAATGAGATGATTATCATTTCTGTGGAAATAACTGGATAATTGGAAGTTAAATTGTTGAGATTGTTTGGAAGATCTAAAGAAGAAGACTATCAATGGTCAAGCTTTAGGTATCGGGTTAGAATTGGAGCAAAAGTTGTTGCTCTAGTTGATGGAACTCGATACCTAATTTTGCCCATATAGGCGAGATTGAGAACTTGATAAATTATTATTACGTGCCTGCCTTTAGGGTATACATTAAATTAATTTCTTGTCAGGACAAGACAGGTTTTCATTTTAATTAAATAAACAATAGTTGTTTATTCTATTTTAATGATTAGGCTTATAATATTGCACAATTAGTTAACAATTATATGTTCTAAGATGACTCAAATCAAACATTACCTCTACCATTGTCATTAAGCCACATTAATGAGAAATGCATTTCTGAGTTACATATAGATGGATATTTGGATAAGTTTGATTTTGAATCATACGGAAGATGCGAACTTTGTTTCAGTGGCAAAATGACTAAAGCTTCTTTTACCTGATCAGGTGAAAGGGCCACCGAACGATTATAACTTAGACATAATGATGTATGTGGTCGAATGCGTATGATGGCAAGAGGTGGCCTATATTACTTCATAACATTTACTGAGGATTTCAATAGATATGAATATGTGGTCCTTATGAAGAACAAATCCGATTCTTTTGAAATGTTCAAAGAATATAAGACCGAAGTAAAAAAGAAAACAAGGGAAAAGTATAAAAGTTTTACGATCAGATCATGAAGGAGAATGCTTAAACCTCAATTTCAAGAGTTTCTTGAAGGAGTGTGATAGTGTATCATAACTTACTCCTTCTGGAACACCTCAATGGAGTAGAGATTCTAAGAGGAGAAATTGTACCTTGTTGGACATAGTACGATCGATGATGAGTCAAGCGGATCTTCCATTCAGTTTCTAGGGTTATGCTCTAGAAAATGCTACATATACACTTAACCGAGTTCCGACTAAAGTGGTTCAAAATACTCCGTATGAGATATAGAGTGATAAATGTCATAGAATGTCATTTATGAAAATTTGGGGAAGTGAAGCGTTTGTAAAACGGTTAGCCTCTGACAAGCTTGGACCAAAATTAGATAGATGTTATTATGTGGGATACCCAAGTGAGACTAGGGTATAGTTTTTATAATCCTTCTGAGAACAAAGTGTTTGTTGCTCGGGTCACTGTATTTCTTAAGGGAGAACTACTTTCTAAGAAAATCAATGGGATGATAATACATCTCGATGAAGATCGAGAACCACATGATAACATTGAATCAGAGTTGGAATAAGATCAGGATGTACATCGAAATATTGAAAGTAATCTAGTCCAAGAAACACAGGTTATTTGTAGATCTAGTAGGATTCACCATGAGCCCGGGAGAAATTATGAATTTTTTTGACTCAAGATGGTGATGTGATGCTTACGGATAATAATAAGCCTCTCACCTACCAAGATGCTATGAACAGTTCAGACTCTGAGGGATGGCTAGAGGCCATGAAATTCGAGATGGAATCCATGTATCAAAATAAAGTATTGACTTTAGTTGATCCACTCGAAGGGGTAAAACCTATCTGGTGCAAGTGGTTTTTCAAGAAGAAAACTGACATGGATGGTAAAGTACATACCTATAAGACACGACTAGTGGAAAAAAGTTTTAAACAAATTCTTGGTATAGACTATGATGAGACTTTTTCACCGGTTACTATGGTCAAGTCCATCAGGATTTTGTTAGCAATAGTTGTTTACTTTGACTATGAGATTTGGCAAATGGATGTCAAAATTGCTTTGTTATATGGGAGCCTTGAAGAGGATGTATATATGATACAACGTGAGGGTCTTGTCGATCCAAAATTTGTTAAGATAGTTTGTAAGTTGCTTCTATCTATTTATAGATTGAAGCAAACCTCAAGGAGAATGATTATTCATTTTGATGAAACGGTCAAAGAGTTTGGATTTATTCAAAATGAAGATGAACCATGTGTTTACAAGAAGGCTAGTGGGAGCCATGTGACATTTCTAGTATTACATGTAGATGATATATAACAAATAAGGAATGACATACCTTCTCTACAGGCCATTAAGCCTTGGTTGAGAAATAGTTTCTCGGTGAAAGACTTAGGCGATGTTACCTATATATTACGGATCAAGATCTATAGAGATAGATTGAAAAGATTAATCGATCTAGTTGGAGTACATACATTGATAAAATATTGCATCATTTTAGGATACAGGAGATAAAGAAAGGATATGTTTCAATGTCTCATGGGATAGTGATCTCAAAAGATAATTATCCCTAAATCATGAGATGATAAGGGCCGTTTTAGAAAGCTCCATATGCTTTAGCAATTGGATCTATAAAGTGTACAATGATATGTATTTATCCTGATGTTTCGTATGCTTTGAGCATGACGAGTAGATACCAGTGTAATCCAGGTGAGGGTCACTGGATAATTTTAAAGGATATTCTTAAGTACTTAAAGAGGACTAAAGATTTAATTTTGGTGTATGGAGAAGATAGGGAACTGGTTGTAGAGGGTTACACTGATACTAGTTTCTTAACCTAATTCCTGGATAGAAAAGGATGATTAAGTGTCTATGTCTGGTTTGTGTTTTGTCTAAATATAAGTTATGTTAGCTGGAATGGTTCACAGCAAGAATATTGATGATTCTATAATGGAAGTCGAATATGTTGATACTTTTGAAATAGCCAAGGAGACTGTTTAGGCATGTCCTTAAGCGATATCACCTTATTAATGAGATTAATGATTAAGAAGATATAAATTTAAAGTGCATAGTAATGATAGAGTTGCAGATCCACTGACTAAGGTTTATCGCAACAGAAGCACAATGGTCATACTAGTTCCATGAGTATTAGATACATGGGTGATTGGCTCTAGTGCAAGTGGGAGATTGTTAGTGTTTGTGCCCTAGAGACAATACTATGATGTTTTAGTTTAAGACATTAGGATTATTAATGTTTATGATCTATCGATTATTCCCTTTATAATTTATTAATTCTTAATTTATTGTGATATAAATGTTAGATTAATAAATGTCCTTGGAATATGATATGAAATTCTATATCTCTAAGTATGTGACTTAGAAATGAGATTATAAGAATAATATCAATATTCCTAAAGGTCCCTAGTCGAGTATTATTATTAAGGGATAATAATAATGCATTAAGAATGGTGTTTTAGTTGACTGATAATCACATCTCATTGATCATAGGTATGATGATACTAAAGTCAAAAACACAGGCAGATGTATATGTACATGGTACTGGACAAACCCAATGTGAGATTCTACATGTCTGTTGTGTCATAAGTAATTCTCACAGTTATAATGATATAATGATCCTTAGACCTGAAGTCATTATATTTCTATACAAGAATTAATATATATTGATTCCACTAAAAAGTTGTCCTTGACCAGGTAATGATAAAAGTGGACATTGGGTATATTATGAATCGTATGAGAAATATGAATGAATTAGATGGGATTTAACCCTCCTATTTTAGGAGTGATATTATCGGCCTCTTGTGTGAACTAGACTATGAAATGCGTGGCCACATTGATGATATGATAGTCTAATCATTGATCAAGGAAACCTGGATTAAACATTGATGAGGATGACACATTACATGCCTCTAGTTTAATCTATAATATTTGGTTAAAGGGATTGTATTACATTGTACATTATTCACGAAAGGTTTAATCGATCACCGATTTAATTATTATTACTTGGGCAACAATGATGTATTACTAGATGCCACTCATTGTTTATGATTTTAAATTAGATTTAAAATTCGTTGCCAACGTAATAATAACCTATAGGGTCACACACAAAGAATGCTTGAAGGATTATTTAATTTAAATTGGACTTAAATTAAATTAAAGTAATTTGAATTATTTATAATATTACTAAGTTTGACTTAATTAATTAGATAAATAATGATATTCGAATTTACTAATGTTAATTATGAAATTTATTTATTAAATAATTAAGTGAGACTTAATTATAATACAAATAGAAATTTCGAATTAATAATAACTCTTAATTAGTTAAGAGTTATAATTCATTTTTCTACTCTCTTTATAATATCTCTTGTGTGGTTGATTTTTGGGAGAGAAAAAAAAGACTTTTACTAAAACCCTAGACACTAAGAGAGAAGATGGAGAGATCAAGAAGAAACGAGTTTGTGTTAGTACACATCCAATCCTTCAGTTCAAGCATTCGAGTGGATACCGATAAAGCGTAGATCGCGAGAGCGGGATGCGTGGTGATTGAACAAGCTTTGAATCTCCATTAGTCAACTAATTTGTAAAGCTTCTTAAGGTAAATAATTTGATTTATGAATTAAATATATGTTTTTCGTAAGGATCCTGCGGTGGGTTTCGAAAATTCTGATTTTTCATATTTTTAATTACTGTTTCCGTTGCGTTTACGTGCTCGAAACCCAACAGATATCAGCAGAAACTATCAGAAGTTCATATCAGAACTTATATTAATGGATGATGATGATATCAATGGATGATGATATCAATGGATGATGATATCAACGAATAATGATATCAACAGATGCTGATGTCAACGGATGATGAAATCAGGATTTGTCACATTAGTTGATCTTCGATAAGGAAAAGGAAACAGGAACTCAGGGCGGTGAAGGACTTTAACTTAGAAGCATTGTATTAGATTTCCTTGTTGTTGATAGAATACGATTCCTTATACATTGTGTAGTTTTGCTCTATATAAAGCAAATATTAGGTTCATGCTATAAGCATTGCGAACATTGTTATATCTTTCGCATAACCTAGTAGCTCTCAAGGATATTTGTTCATCCTTTCGAGAGAGTACGTTTGTAATCAGTTTTTATCTGTTAATATAAAAATTGTTGCATATGTTGAAGCTTTGTCAAATTGATTATATTAACTGTATTCACCCTCCCCCTCTACAATTGATTAAGGGCCTAACATAAGAATTTGGTATTATTCGAGTTATAATAAATTATACTACTTTTAGTGCATTTGCAAACTATGCGATGAATTTATATGCCTAATTCATATATAAATAAAGACTTACAAATGAATATGCAAATGGTCCTCTTTACTAGCCAGCGCACGCTTTAGTATTTCAATTCTTTAACAGTACATTTATCACATCCAAACCTTCGTCCCATTATTCAATTCCATTGCCTCTAAAAACTTGTACCAAATTAGTAGATAAAAGTAATTCATGTATATTAAAATATTATAAGTATTACATCTACTATCACTGTCCCTCTGCATCCACCTCTCCTAGACTGACATTCAAAAATGGTTCCCATGAAACAAAAATTAATATCTGCTATGATGAACAGACATGACCTAGAGTTTGATTTCATGAACATCTACATTCAGGCTTAACGCCTGGTAAACTGGCTACAATAATAGTAACTAGATAGATAAGCCAGCAAGGGATGAAGAACATTACCTGAATTTTGTATATTATCTGAATCTTTTTGTTTGCTTAAACATAGCCTATAAATGAATAATTAAATTATTTATAGGGTTGCAGATTCAACTAGAAATTGTACCTGCTATTCCAGCTGCAATAATACCTTCAATATCACCTGCTTGGAGAGTACCTGTAATTCGTGCCACTCCATTTAGTTCTTCATTCTTCATTTTATCTATTAGGAAAGTAGCCTCAAGAATTTCAAATAGTTGCACAAGTTGTCAAAATATGGTTTTAATTTCTGGTGCTGCTAATATTAAACTTAATAGGTGTTGTGCAAGACATGCCTGAAGAAATTTATGGATGAGCGGAAGCGTGATATAACAATTATTCCGTAAAAACCATGTATCACACATATTGAAAAACGTATAAATCAGAAAAATGGAGGAATCGTAACCATACCTTGAAAATCGAAGCTTTATAATATGGTTGCTAGCAGTTGCTCCTCAGTCTGTGGAGCACTCTACCGGTATCCACCAAGAATGATCCTCTTCGATGAAGCTTTTTATAAAACCAAGCTTTTATAAAAATGGAGTTTTGAGAGAGAGAGAGAGAGGAAGAAGATGGAGGCTAGCTCTTCTTAGGGTTTTCACAAAACCAAGTGTGTGTTTAGAATGAGCCATCTCATTCTATTTATAGGGCTCTCCTAGGGTTTTATAATATATCATTATATATATATATATTAGCCCCATATTTTATCTTTATAAAATGCTTTAATAATAATTAAAACTATTTTAATCATTATTTCTTTTTCTAAACTATTTAGAAAATTATTCTCTCTCTCATTATTTTATCAAAGAAAATATTCTTTTATGGTGTGACCCCGTAGGTTCAATATTATGTCGGTAGTAGAAATAAATAATAATAAACTTTTATTAATTATTTACATGAATACTAAAATTCACTAAATATAATTAACTGATTAATTATATTTATTTTATATCGTGAGTGATGCTTCTCAACATATCGCGACTATCCAGATAATATGAATTCACTGCTTAGAATACCAAGAACCTGTCAGTGACTAGTTATCGTACAATGAATTCCTTCTACCATTACAATATCCCAATTAAATACAAGGCATGGATCTCGTGTCAGGCCTATCAAATTTAATCATATGATTTCTTATTCATATTGCAAAGTTCATATTAATGCAAATTAGAAACTCCTTTCTAATTTCATACACTCTGTACTAAGAATAACATAGGATATTCTCTTCCTATACTGGAAGGGGTAGATCCTCTATTGACGTTAACTATCTCTATACACAAATCCCTATGCCCATAATAGACCTAATGGATGTCCTTGAGACTAAGGACTAAACCAAAGCACAGTTCATTATATATAAGATAACTTTAACGATCTCAAGTCTAAGGACACGTGTACAACTATCACTCAGTGAATAACTATTGACACGTGAGTAATCTCCATTAGTTGTTTAACTTATCGAGTCATGTTCAGTGAACTTATTCCCTAATAAGCACCTACATACTAGCTATAGTGTCACCACACAAATGCCTATGATAACAGATATCCTCCTGAAGGGAGCAAGCATAGTATGTACCAATCTTTGCGGATCCACTAACATCCAATTAGTTATCCTATGATCAGGAACTGTTTAAGTCTAGAGTTATCGTCTTCTAGATCTCACTATTATAATCTCATTATAATTCTAGAAGCTTTACTCTAAACTAAGGAGCATCTTATTTAATACACTTTAAATAGATAAATCCTATAATAAAACCAAAATAAGTCTTTTATTAATTTCAATGAAATTAAATAGGAATATAAGAAAGTTCTTCCTAACTCATCATACATGATTGGATTTAGGACAAACACTTTTAATCTCCCACTTGAACTAAAGTCAATCACCCTGGTATCTAATACCCATCTTCTCTTTATGACGATCAAAGTGAATCTGAGACAATGACTTTGTGAGTGGGTCTACTACGTTGTTATGTGTGTCAACTCTCTCAATCTTGACATCTCCTCTTTCAATGATTTCCCTAATCAAATGAAAGTGTCGCAAAACATGTTTGGAATTTTTATGAGACCTAGGTTCCTTGGCTTGTGCTATTGCTGCATTGTTATCACAATACAACACAATAGGCTCCTCAATGCTAGGAACAACTCCCAACTCAGAAACAAATTTCCTAATCTAAACGGCTTCTTTTGCAGCCTCACTTGCAGCTATATATTCTGCTTCTGCTGTGGAGTCAGCCGTTGTAGACTGTTTGGAACTCTTCCAACTAATCGCACCACCATTCAGAGTAAACACGTATCCTGACATGGATTTTCTATCATCACTTTCTGATTGAAAACTAGAGTCAGTATAACCCTCTATTTTCAACTCAGATCAACCACAAAAAAACAAGAAAAATATCCTTAGTCCTTGGTAAATACTTAAGGATGTTCTTCACTGCTTTCCAGTGGTCTTCACCTAGATTGGACTGATATCTGTTCATCACACTAATTGAATAAGCAACATCAGGCCTAGTACATAACATCACGTACATGATAGATCCTATTGCTGAAGCATAAGGAATCTTACTCATACGCTCTCTTTCCTCAGGTGTCTTAGGAGACATCTTTTCGGAAAGGGACAATCCATGGCTCATCGGTATGAGACCTCTTTTGGAGTTTTCCATGCTAAACCTTTAAGCACTTTCTGGATGTATGTACCCTGGGTAAGACATATCATTCTTCTAGATCTATCTCTATAGATCTTCATACCGAGAATGTAGGATGCTTCTCCCAAGTCCTTCATAGTGAAGTTCTTCGATAGCCACACTTTGACGGATTGTAGCATCGGTATATTATTTCCTATAAAAAGTATGTCATCCACATACAATACAAGAAATTTTACCACGCTCCCACTAACCTTCTTGTAGACACATGGTTCATCTATGTTTTTGATGAAACCAAACTCTTTGATTGTCTCATCAAAACGGATGTTCCATCTACGAGAAGCTTGCTTTAAACCATATAAGGTTCGCAGCAGGTTACACACTAGGTGTTCATTTCCCTTGGAAAGAAAACCCTCTGGCTGTGTCATATACACTTCCTCTTCAAGTTTCCCATTGAGGAAGGCCGTTTTCACGTCCATTTGCCAGATCTCATAGTCGTAGTAAGCAGCAATGGCAAGCAAAATATGAATTGATTTTAATAGGGCTACAGGCGAAAAAGTTTCATCAAAGTCAATCCCTCGCCTTTGTCTGAATCCTTTTGCCACGAGCCTGGCCTTATAGGTCTCCACCTGGCCATCTGCTCCAATCTTTCTTTTGTATACCCATTTGCACTCAATAGGCTTCACACCCTCAGGTGCTTCAACCAAAGTCCATATTTGGTTGGTATACATAGATTCCATTTCGGATTTCATGGCACTTTGCCATTTCTCTGAGTCAACACTACTCATAGCCTCATTATAGGTCATAGGGTCATCATCATCAATGATTGACAACTCATTGTCATTCTCAATAACAAGGCCATAATACCTCTCAGGTTGGCGAGACACTCTCCCTGACCTACGAGTGGGCTGTTCCACAGAAGGTTGTTCAGTCTGAATAGGTGTTTCCACTTGAACCGTAGTAGTTTGTGCTTCTTGAACTTCATCAAGTTCAATTTTGCTCCCACTGTTTCCTTCAAGGATAAATTGCTTTTTCAAGAAGGTAGCATGTCTGGAGATAAACACCCTATGATTGGTGTAAAAGTAATACCCTAAAGTCTTTTTAGGATATCCCACAAAACTACATTTTATGGATCGAGATTCTAGCTTATCTGGGTCAACTTTCTTGACATAAGTTGGACATCCCCAAATCTTAACGTGTTTAAGACTCGGTTTCCTTTCTTTCCATATCTCATATGGAGTTTGAGGAATAGTTTGGAAGGCACCTTATTCAGTAAATATGTTGAGGTTTCCAATGCATAACCCCACGAGATTACTGGAAGATTCGCACAGCTCATCATGGACCGAACCATGTCTAACAAAGTTCGATTTCTCCTTTCAGATACCCCATTCAACTGTGGAGTATATGGAGGAGTCCACTGGGAGACTATACCATTTTCTTTGAGATAATCTAGAAACACTCCAATCAAGTATTCACCACCTCGATCTGATAGAAGAGTTATAATACTATGTTTGGTTTGTTTCTCCACTTCATGCTTATATTCTTTGAACTTTTCAAAGGCTTCAGACTTGTGTTTCATCAAATACACATATCCGAATCTAGATCGATCATCTATGAAAGTAATGAGTATAAAAATCCACCCATGGCTTGCGTAGACATTGGTCCACATACATCTGTGTGTACCAATCCTAGTAAATCTGCAGCCCTCTCTCCATGTCCACTAAATGGAGGTTTGGTCATTTTGCCCAATAGACAAGACTCGCATGTAGGATATGATTCAAAATCAAAGGGGTCAAATGTCCGCAGTCTATTTTCACTAATATGACCAAGTCTGAAGTGCCACAAAAAGGTGAGATTTTCATCATCCCTTTTCCTTTTATTAGTATGTTCAATTTGTAGTAAATTATGCTCTACGTCACATACATACAGACTATTATTTAAAATACCACTTCCATAAAGAACGTTATCTCTAAGAATTGAACATTTATTATTCTGAATAACAAACAAAAATCTAGCCAACTCTAACAAGGGAATAGAAATAATATTCCTCACAATCGAGGGAACAAAATAACAATTATTTAAAACAATAGTCTTGCCCGTAGGCATATGTAAATGAAATGATCCTACAGCTTCAGCAGCAACTCTTGCTCCATTTCCCATCCGTGGAATCACCTCATCTTCCTCAAGAGTCCTACTTCTCCTTAGTCCCTGCAACGAATTGCAAATATGAGAACCACAGGCGGTATCTAATACCCAAGTAGAAATTTAATTTAATGACATATTCACTTCAATCATGAACATATTTGAGACAGAAGCGGTAGTCTCACTACCCTTCTTCTTCTTTAATTCTGCAAGGTAAACCTTGCAGTTCCTCTTTCAGTGCCCCACCTTATTACAGTGGAAGCAAACAGCTTTGCTCTTGAGGTCTTCAGCTTTTGGTGGAACAGGCTTTTTCTCACCTACTTTCTTCTTCTTGGAAGGGTTCTTCTTCCTTTTCTTAGGATTGGAACCTTCACCAATTAGAAGAACAGAGCTCTTCTTAGAGGGAAAATTTGATTCCGCGATCTTCAACATGTTGTGGAGTTCAGCCAGGCTGACATCCAACTTATTCATGTGAAAGTTCATAACAAACTGCGAAAATGAACCCGGAAGTGATTGCAAGACCAAGTCTTGGCTCAGCTCCCCATCCATGGAAAAACCAAGTTGTTCAAGACGTTCAATCAAATTGATCATCTTAAGTACATGGTCATTCACAGATGATCCCTCAGTCATCCTACAACCGAACAGCTCATTCGATATCTCATATCGAGCTGTCCTCCCTGCCACATCATACAACTCTTGTAGATGCGCTAGGATAGTGTGAGCATCCATATGCTCATGTTGCTTCTGTAGCTCAATGTTAATGGAAGCTAGCGTGATACATTGAGCAATATTTGCATCATCTATCCATTTACGATACACAACATGTTCATCATTATGTGCATCGTCAGCAGGTTCTGCAGGCTTAGGTGAGTCAAGCACATATTCCAGCTTCTCAACCCTTAGAACAATTCTCAAGTTTCGAAGCCAGTCAGCAAAATTAGGACCAATCAACTTGTGAGCATCTAGTATACTCCGGAGTGATAGTGCAGAAGACATAACGTATATGAACACGTAACAACACTTAGCAAATATTCAATTTCATTTCAAAATACTATATGAATCGGGTCTTTATTCATAAGTGGCTCCCACTAGTTTATCTAATTTATACAATCCCCTTAAGTGAAAAATTAAGCATTCATAATACTAGTGGGAATAAGGATCCTACATTCCATCACACAACCTCGGCTGTAGCACGAAACGTCATGCGAGGTTCAATAGACAGACAACTCTTGTCAATTACATCTTATGTTATTCCCTAATAAAACTTTAGCCTCTTGAATAATTGAGTCACAGATGTAGCACGACAGACTCAATATTCTAAGTCAAGTCTAACCCAACATTTCGTACAATTGAATCAGTCTCCAATGGCCCACGGCTGCAGCACGTAACGATCTTTAGATTCTAATTTAATGTACACATCTCTACGTAATAGACAAGTATTTCTTATTTCGAAATCAAAGCCCTCGGCTGTAGCACGAAACGATAATGATTTAAAAATAAGAACTACTTTCTACCATGTTGGAAGGTTATGACCGACACAAGCTCGTTGTGTCATTGGCCAATTACTACTTGATATTATTTAATTTTAGAGAAATTATATTATGTTACAATCATAATCATATTATAAAGAGATTCTTCCTTTTAAATTAAATATTTCAAATCAATAATCGATAATCAGATGATTCCCAGATCGGGGGGAGCATTGTCAAGAGGCGTTACTTAATACCCCTTTCTTACAGATCGAAATCTGCTTTTGACAGAATCATCATTTCTCTCAATATTGAAAATTCATATTTAATTATGTGTTTCATAAACACAAGAATCTCATGGTTGTATTCATAATATTATTGTTAAGGCAAGAAATGATTCATATTCTAGATTTTCTAAAGCTCACCTTATTTTGATTTAAGTTCACCTAAATCTATCATCGCATGGTAAACATGGTCATATATCTCATATATAATAATAAATAAACAAGTAAGCATGCAAGTAATATCATGTCACACTTTGATATAATGATGTTGTGATTTATTCTAGCATTTAAAAGCAATTAAAACATGTTTTAAAACACTTTCGGGAATATAAAAAGTTCAAAACTTTTATATAAAAAATATTTGACCACTCCATTAGATCCGTCTCGGAAAAACGAATCCAACGATATATTGCACGCCCAAAATGGATTTACGAAACTCCAAAAAAATTAAATTTAATGTGGACAGACGGGCTGTAACGCACTACAGGAACGCGTTACAAGGGCTGTAACGCATTCCGGTAATGCGTTACAACACTATTAAGCCATTAATGTGTGTACGCATTCCGTAAATGCGCAACAGCGTGTAACGCATTCACAGAATACGCGACACCCCCCCCCTCCCCCCGCGCGTGCGCTACACGCGCCTGGCACAGCAGCCGACCGTTGCAATTTTTTTTGTTTCTTCTTTTTGCAATACATCAGTTTGTATGCTCACTGTGCTGTTACAAAAAACCTGACCCCCTTTCCTTTACTCCTTAATTAATAACTTTTATTAATATTTCCATTATTTTAATTTTTACTAATATTAAATTAATTAACATTTAATTAATAAATTAATAAAAATCAAAATAATATGATTTCTTAAATCAGGCAGTAGCAGAAAATTATCAGATCAGCCAGGGGTACTTGTGCAAATTTTAATCATATTTGTATTCACATGCATAATTATTTCATGAATTTTAATTAAAACATTTTTTTTAAAAAATTCATAACAAATAATATACACATCACAAAATTATGAAAAAATACCTAGATGATCTACAACACTTGTAGAACCCAGATCAGTAGTCAAGATCTCATGCAAAAATTATTTCGAATTAATTCATAATTAAATCCAAATAAACTTGCAAAAATCATAACAAATCCATACATGCATTAAAAAATTTGAAATTTTTTATATGAATCTCTATATGCAGAACCTAGCTCTGATGCCAATGAAGGAATTTACGGATGAGCGGAAGCATGATATAACAATTATTCTGTAAAAACCATGTATCGCACATATTGAAAAACGTATAAATCAGAAAAATGGAGGAATCGTAACCAAACCTTGAAAATCGAAGCTTTATAATATTGTTGCTAGCAGTTGCTCCTCAGTCTGTGGAGCACTCTACCGGTATCCACCAAGAATGATCCTCTTCGATGAAGCTTTTTATAAAACCAAGCTTTTATAAAAATGGAGATTTGAGAGAGAGAGAGAGAGAGAGGGGAAGAAGATGGAGGCTAGCTCTTCTTAGGGTTTTCACAAAACCAAGTGTGTGTTTAGAATGAGCCATCTCATTCTATTTATAGGGCTCTCCTAGGGTTTTATAATATATCATTATATATATTAGCCCCACATTTTATCTTTATAAAATACTTTAATAATAATTAAAACTATTTTAATCATTATTTTTTTCTAAACTATTTAGAAAATTATTCTCTCTCTCATTATTTTATTAAAGAAAATATTCTTTTATGGTGTGACCCTGTAGGTTCAATATTATGCCAGTAGTAGAAATAAATAATAATAAACTTTTATTAATTATTTACATGAATACTAAAATTTACTAAATATAATTAACTGATTAATTATATTTATTCTACATCGTGAGTGATGCTTCTCAACATATCGCGACTATTCGGATAAAATGAATTCACTGCTTAGAATACCAAGAACCTGTCAGTGACTAGTTACCGTACAATGAATTCCTTCTACCCTTACAATATCCCGATTAAATACAAGGCATGGATCTCGTGTCAGGCCTATCAAATTTAATCATATGATTTCTTATTCATAATGCAAAGTTCATATTAATGCAAATTAGAAACTCCTTTCTAATTTCATACACTCTGGCCAGAGATTCCAGAACTCGCATACTAAGAATAACATAGGATATTCTCTTACTATACTGGAAGGGGTAGATCCTCTATTGACGTTAACTATCTCTATACACAAATCCCTATACCCAGAATAGACCTAATGGATGTCCTTGAGACTAAGGATTAAACCAAAGCACAGTTCATTATATATAAGATAACTTTAACGATCTCAAGTCTAAAACACTTGTACAACTATCACTTAGTGAATAACTATTGAGACGTGAGTAATCTCCATTAGTTGTTCAACTTATCGAGTCATGTTCAGTGAACTTATTCCCTAATAAGCATTTATATACTAGCTATAATGTCACCACACAAATGACTATGAGAACAGATATCCTCCTGAAGGGAGCAAGCATAGTATGTACCAATCTTTGCGGATCCACTAACATCCGATTAGTTATCCTATGATCAAGAACTGTTTAAGTCTAGAGTTATCGTCTTCTAGATCTCACTATTATAATCTCATTATAATTCTAGAAGCTTTACTCTAAACTTAGGAGCATCTTATTTAATACACTTTAAATAGATAAAGCCCATAATAAAACCAAAACAAGTCTTTTATTAATTTTAATAAAATCAAATAGGAATACAAGAAAGTTCTTCCTAACTCATCATATATGATTGGATTTAGGATAAACACTTTCAATGCATGTATTATAACAAGACTAAGTCACATTGACAACCCTAAGATTTAGTTGTATGATAGTCTAAATTTGCATTATGTATTGTATTACTTGAGTCTGTAATAATGTTAAAGATCAGCCTGGAGTATTTTTCTGTAAACAGTCTCGAGCCTAAGAATGAACTCTGGAAGAAGATCATTAAGATCATGCCTCATAGAAAAGGTGAAGAAGCTTGGATTTGAATAAATCTGTTTTAGGTAAAATGTTCCAAGTTAAGATATCTACAAGTCACAGATCAAGTCATATAGAGAAGTCATTCGAGAACTCCAGAATGACTTATCGAGAATTCCAAAATGGCTTATAGAGAAGTCTCAGAGATATCGATAAGTCAAATGAAGATGTGAAGATTGGAGATATCGACGAGTCAAATTATCATTAGAGATCTCAGAGATATCTACAAGTCAAAATGTATATAGAGAACTCTGAGATATCGACAAGCCATTTCTGCATATAGAGAACTCAGAGATATCGACAAGTCAAAATGAAGATATGAAGATTGGATATATCGACAAGTCAATTTCTCATTAGAGATCTCAGAGATATCGACAAATCAAAATGCATATAGAGATCTCAGAGATATCGACAAGTCATTTCTACATGCAGAGTTTTGGAGACCTCGACAAGCCAAGTTCACTTATATAGAACTCAGAGACCTCGACAAGTCAAAGACACTTATAAAGAACTAAGAGATCTCGATAAGCCATTATATCGAGATGTCAGTTCTCTATACAACAAACTGGAGATCTTGATATGAACCTCAAGTACAAAATACAGACAAGTTAAAGATTCAAGATTATCAATCAACAAATGATCTAATCGCTTAGTTTGAAAAGTCTACAAAAGCAGCCTGAAAAGTGCAAGATCAAGGGCCAAGATTAACTGACAAAGGAAAGTCACAGACCTACAAGGTTTGCAAGGATTCACTAAGACAAAAATGAAAAGCTTTAGAGATAACTTAAAGTAGGATTTAGTACATCTTATTGCATGCTGTGTAAATCAGTGGTTACTAATCTATAAAGTAAACACTAGTCATTTGTTTTAAGTAGTACCAATAAGATCTAAATTGATTGTACTCTCTCAAGATAGAAGCTGAGTTCTTTACTTACAAAGAACCCAGGATTTGTAGCAAGACATAACATGATTTTAATACAAAAATTAAGTGAGTTTTGAAATATTGTATTTGCAGTTTTATTTCTGCTAATATAATATAACTACATCTCTTATCTACTTTGTTCATACATCCATAAAATTTGAAAAAGGCTAAAAATATCCAAAACACATTCACCCTCTATGTTGTATTCAATATCTAACAAGTGGTATCAGAGCTAAATCTGAAAGTAAATAAATCAAGATCTTGGAAGAATGAATACACAGAAGTTAAGCAGTATCAAGATACCGGCCTTTGACATAGCCAACTATACATTATGAAAAAAGAAGATGATGCTGTTTATAAGGATGACCAACCCATTATATGTTCAGATTCTTAAGAATGGACCTTTGACTCTCATGGAAAGAGTAGGGGAATCTACAGATGGAGACATGGTCATCCCAACTCATTATACTCCTAAAGACCCTCAAAATACTTTGAGACTGAAAAGGAGAAAGTCTCTCTGGATAGTGGCTTGCAACTAATTCTGATAGAGTCACTTGATAATGTAATATATAATAATATTATCAACTATGACACAACCAAACAGATCTGGGAGAAAATAGAGATTCCATGTGAGAGAACAGAGGAAGTTAGATCAAATCAAAGGAGGATACTGGTATCCCAATATGAGGGTTTTCTGGCTAAACCAAAGGAGAGTATAACTGATGTGTATGAAAGATTCAATAAGCTGATAAATGACTTGCAGATTCATGATAAATATTATGAAGCTGAGGAGGTTAACTTGAAATTTGTTAGGTCACACAACACTATAGAAGGGGGTTGAATATAGTGTTTATACAATCAAATCGATTTCAACACAAGTATGTAACAAAGATCAAGTATATTCAAATAAACTCTGTTACAATATAACTGTTGTTCTCTCTCAGTGATGAACAATATCACTAAGAGCCGCTAGATTATAATGTATAATCTTTTCGATAATGATAACACATATAGTGTAAACCCTAAGCTGTGTTTATATAGTACACAGTTACAAGATATCTTATAATTGATATGGAATATAATTATGTCTCCTAAAATATATCAATCAGATATCTAGTCCACTAACTCTTCATGCATATCTTCTTTTGTTTTAGTCCAGATCTTCTCCTGTAAATCAGCCGCATTCCTTATCTGAAGTCTTCCCGCACTTAAGTCCTGATATATATCTTCTGATACCTTAAGTTCTGATATTAAGTTCTGACTTCAGTAAGTTCTGATTTCCAGTAAGTCCTGATAAGTCCTATTGTTAAGTTCTGAAAACGAAACACAAATCAGATTAGACATGACATCTCAAATATATCTAACAATCTCCCCCAACTTGTAAATTATGCAAAATATACAAGTTAATAGATTAGATGATGTCAAAAACATTTTAAGTACAAATGCAATGAGAGTTTAATAAGACAACTAACTACAACTTACAGTCCTTATAGCTTTTACCAATTTCACTGAGTCAATCGGAATCCAAAGTGATTCTTGACAAAGTTTGATATCTGCTTTTCTTCTTTATTCCTCAGGACTTGAGCTATTCTAGCTTTGACTTGCTTCATATCTTCATCTTGACTTCCAATCTGGTAGATTGCAGTCCTAAGTGCTGAGATGTGATTTCTTTCCAAACCATCACCAAGTCTGATCACCCTTGGATGAGAAGAATCTTCATTGTAGCAAAGACATTTCTCTTTCAGAATCACTTCAAGTTTAGCAGAATCCTTCTTCATTGGAATTTTACTTCCATCATCTTCAACTATGTTTGGAATGAATTCTATAACCCTTGAACCAGAAATTCTTGCTTTATCTCTTATGGTCTTCATTATGAAATTTAACTATCTCCTGGTAATCTCAAACTTGATCTCTAAAAGATAATGAAAGAATTGAAGTTCTTTCAGAGATTTGTTCAGCACATCTGATTCTAACATTTGATATGTTCTTCCATCTTTAAGAAATAGAATCAGATTTTCTTTGACATTATGTTTATCATGAGCATCCAGTACCACTTGAACATATATAACCTTATCAAGGTGTTTCTGTGTAACATCTTCAAGAGGTTTGTCAGTCAATAGAAATGGATCTCTTGTAAGCACTTCAACTCCTGTCTTAATTTTTGCTTCTTCAGAACCTAGTCCAGCTCTGTCTCTTGCTTCTCTTGCTTTCAATCTAACAGTCATGAAATCATATAGCAGCTGGCTTTTCTTAGGATCTGATGGATTAACATTCTTCCATAGGAGTTTTCTCTTATCAGTAAATGTCAATTTATTCAAATCAACTTGAGCACTGTCAGAGGTTGATGTCTTGATGACTTGATCAGGATTTGTTATTTCTTCTGTTGCTTGCTGTTCTTCATTCTGAATAACTTGAGCTGTGTCAGAGGTTGTTTTAGATTCTTCATTTATCTTCCTTCTCTTTAGAGTTTGAACAGTTTCATCTACTGAAGCAGCATCATCAAATACTTGAACCAGTTTGCATACAGGTTTCATCAGGATTTGAGGAATCTTCATCTATTGTGGCTTTGTTGGTTCATCAATTTTTCCTTTCCCTTTATCTTTGGGATCAATCTGTGATCTTGTCTTGGGCTTTGAAGCCTCAGAATTTGACTTTTCCTTGATCACAATGCCTTTTACCTTAGGCCTTGGAGGTTTCTTAGCATCAGAAGTTTTAGACTTTAGATTTGTCTTCTCAGCTGCAAATCTAGCTTCTTCCTCCTTGAGATTCTCTAAATCCATTCCAGGATTATGCTTGAGAAATAGTCTTCTAGCAATCTCTTCATCAAGTCTCTGAATTTTAGGATCTTTGTAGTAAACAGTAGTCTATTTTCCCTTTAGCTTTAGAGTTTGCAAAAACTTCGGAGAGTCTTTAGTTCCTCCTTGAATCAGAACATCGGAACTTGATATCAGATTTTGATTATCAGAACTTGCTATCAGATTTTGAGTTTGAGCAGCTTCAGAACTTGTCTTCTTTTGTGTAGAAGATTTTCTAGCATCAGAAATTAGTTTCCTTGAAGAAACTTTGCTGCTTTGCCCCTGACCTTGACCTTGACCCTTGTTAGGGTTTCCCTGGTCATCTTTTTTCTTCAGTACTTGAGTATTAGAGCATTTGGACTTAACTACCTTCTCCCCCTTTTTGGCATCATATGGTAGTAGGAGAGAGAGAGAGAGAGAGAGAGAGAGAATAAGTTCTACTGAAGACTAAATTTCATTAAGTTGAGCTTTTTGAGAAGCTTGATTCTGCAGAACCTCAGTAATTTGGGCTTGTTGCTGTTCTTGAACCTTCTCAATAGCTTCAACTTTCTCATAAATAGGTATGATAAACCTCTTTTTATCTAGCTTGATCTCCATATCCAGCTTTTCAGCTTTTTCCAGAAGTTTGTCAACCTTTTCATGAGTTGTAGAGTGTTGACCTTGAAGAGACTTGATACTTAGAGCTGTGACTTTGAGTTGTGTCTTGAAATTAGAGTTAGTCAACAACTCATCAGCTTTAGCAATATATGCTCTGTTAGAACTTTTGAGCTTGGAATGAAATCAAATTCATTCCACTTCTTGGTCCACTCCACTCCTCTGTGAGTTTCTTCCCAAGGAATAGGAGCTTCTTTTTCAACAAACTTTTGAATCAATGCCTCCTTTCCAAGAATGGGAGCATTTAGTGGAGCACTGTCTCCAGAACTTGCTAACATCTCCTCATCTTCTGACAACACAAGAGTGTGTGTAACAGAAGGAGATTCTGCAGTAACTTCATCTGAATTCTGATCATCAGAATTTATCTCCAGAATTGGAGTTATTGGTATCTCAGCCTGTAAGATAGGAGAAGTAGCAATAGTTGGTTGAGCTGCAGTTGGAGCTTCCAGATGGAGCATAGTTGGAATGATCAGCCTGTGGATGTCAATTTCAGGACTTAATCCTGAATCTTCAACTGTTGTTGCTTTAACTGGAGAGACAGGAGGTGTGATCACTGTTTCTAGAATAGTGTCTTTAGCTTGAGGTGGGAATGGCAAAGCTTCAATTATAACAGGTTCTGATGAGATCAGAGATTCTTGATCCCCTTCCTCAGCTTCTTCATTATCCTCAGAGTGAGGTTGTGCCAAATGCCTTCCTGCTCTCTGTTTCTTTGATCTCCTGGATGGTGTAGGAGTTACTTTATTAGCATTAGAACTTGAAGTTCTTTTTCTTTTCAAAATATCAGAATTTGCAGCTTCAGTTTCTTTCCGAGAAGTCGCCTTTTCAGCTTCCACAGTCACAGGTTCTGATGCATGAACCTGGACTTGCTCCTCTTCTTCATCAGACTCATCCCTTAGAATCATCCTTCTTCTCCTTAATGGAGATTTGGGAACAGATTTTGCTCTTGAAGGTTTGGGTCTTGATGTTATAGCAGATGGTTGTGGTTGTGAGGATTGTGCTAGTTTGAAATATGTTCTGATGGTTGGTTATGGTTGTGGTTGAGAAGTTTGAGCTGTTTGTGTAGTGGTTGTAGGTGCTGATGGAGGTTATGATGGTTGTACATTAGGATATATGGCAGTATAGGTGTTTGGATCAGAGTTTACTAAGACCTTTTTGACTGATTGAGGAATTTGGAGGGGTCTTAGTACAGTCTTCTTATTATCAGTAGATAATAAGTCAGTAAAAGCCCTTTTAGCAAGTTTAAAGGGTTCAATCAACTCACTAGCTAGTTGGGGCTTATCAGAACTACAGAAACTGTAAATAAGTTGGCAAAATCTAGCAAAATATACAGTATTTCTGTCCTCTTGCATCTTATCCCCAATAAATCCTAACATAGCACTGTCATAATCAAAATGAGTTTGATTAATGAGAGCATACCCGATTTGCTGACTCGGGATTGGGATTGCATCAAAGTTGGAGCACTTGTTGGCAAAGGCCTTGGTGATGCAGACGAAAAAGAAACTCCATTCCCTCCTGATGTGGGGCCTCTTCAATTGTCCCAGCTTGAACAAAGATTTTTCATAACCAAGGTTTGCCATCATCTGTTGAAGAGCTGGTTCCCCAACTTGTGAACTGTAAACACAGTTTTCTGGAAGATGTAAAGCTTGTCGAACAGTTGACAATGTAACCAAGTGGTCATCTTCTCCTATTGTAAATATGATGCTTGGGGATCCATTTGTACCACCATCATCATAAACACCACTCCTCCAAAACTCTAGCACTTGAGTTCCTGATAGTGCTTCTGGTTGGGTCAAAGCATACCCAATCTCACTTCGAGATAAAAAAATCTTGTATGAAGTGAAGTTCTGATGGAGCTTCATCCTTAGAAAGAACAGCCATGTAGTTATTAGGAACAAACTTGGCTTCATCATAAATCAGATCTTTTGGTGCCATTTCTGTAGAGAAATAAGTGAGAAAATATGTGTTTGCAAATTGTTTGATAAAATGCCTGTGAAAAATAGAGCTTCAGAGAATATTAGAAAGAGAGAGAGAGAGAGAGAGAATAATAGAGATAAGAAAAGAATTAGAAAGTAGATAAAAGATTTTAAAATCTTTTAACTCCCATATATATACTCTCTCCACTCAACAGCTCTTTTTGGAAGTAAAACAGACACTTTACATTTGTCAGCCAGTAAATAGTTAAAGCAGTAGTTAGTGGGCACGAGAAATAAGCAGTAATTATTGTGCACATGCAGTTGTCAAGGCAAACACGTTTCCCACTAACCAAATGATTATGAATGTTTTTATCTCACTTAAATATATTATGATAAAATATGACCGTTACTGTAAATATTAAAACTAAGCCAAGTAATTAAATAATGCCACGTAAGCATCAGAGTTTCCATCAGGATTTGCATCAGAACTTGACTATTATCAGAATTTAACGGTCATCAGAATATGGCTTCTGTACTCAAATAGTGAATGTTTGTTTATGTGATTCTTCATACAAATACTGACTTGTTTCTTCAAAGTTTAATCATCAGAACTTGTCCTCAGAATTTATGCAAATAATACTTAACTGTTTGTCAAAAATAACTTAATCACCACAGTAATTTTCATCATTCACATGGAGTGAGAGTGTGTGCATTTTCAAATGTTTAGATAAAGATTAAAGTCTGATAAACTTCAGTATATCTTAGAAATTAGGCATAACTAAGAAAAGTGCTTAAAATCTGTCATTAATTTTGAAGCCTACTATAGAATAAATTTATGCAAGAGTCCACCTCAACTGTTTGTGTTCATTTTATGCATCTTTTGACATTCTTTGACAGATAAGAAGCAAGAATCTAGTTTATGACGTAGTAGTAAGATACACAAAGTAAATTTGACTAAGCTTAAAATCAGAATTTGCTTGTGTTAATGAATTTCCACATAAACAACTAATTCAAATATGGGATTTCCAGTATGTTAAAGACTACTAGTTCAGCATCTAGCACAGTAATCCTCATTGGAATGAATAGCCACAGAACATTAAAAACACTATCAGAGTATATAGAATCACATCAGTTAACAATCAATATTTAATATATTATAGTTTGAGCACAGATTAGATAGAGATAAGACAATCTGTAAACACTGATCATAAAGTCTGATGCATGAGAACAAAAACTAAGCAGATTTTGAGAAAGAACCTGAAACCATTCCAAGTTCATTTACCATTCTTGTAAAAGTAGCTTCACATAGTGTTTTTGGAAGATATTTGCTAGTTGTTGATCTATTGGAACAAAATGCAATTCCACTGTACCTTCTATCACATGTTCCCTTGTGAAATGGTACCTAATGTTGATGTGCTTTGTCATTGAGTGTTGAACTCGACTACCTGTCATAGCAATAACACTTTGATTATCACAGTAAATGGGTATTTTACAAAATTCTAACCCATATTCCAGTAACTGATTCTTCATCCAAAGAATATGTGCACAATAGCTTCCTGCAGCAATATATTTTGCTTTTACAGTTGATGTGGAAATTGATTTCTGTTTCTTGCTAAACCAAGAAACCAATCTTCCTCCAAGAAATTGGCAGCTTCCACTAGTGCTTTTTCTGTCTATTTTGTATCCTGCAAAATCTGCATCACAGTAACCTATTAGCTTAAAATCTGATTCTCTAGGATACCACAATCCTAGATCAGCTGTACTCTTGAGGAACTTGAAAATTCTTTTTACATCTATTAGATGAGGTTCTCTTGGATCAGCCTGAAATCTTGCACAAAGACAGGTAGCATACATGATATCAGGTCTACTTGCAGTTAAATAGAGTAAAGAGCCAATCATACCTCTGTAGTTAGTAATATCTACTGGTGCTTCAGTATCTTTATCTAACTTGGTTGCAGTGGCCATGGGAGTGGATGCAGTTGAACAGTCTTGCATTCCAAATTTCTTGAGTAAATTTCTGGTGTACTTGGAATGATTTATGAAAGTACCTTCTTTATTTTGCTTGACTTGAAGTCCCAGAAAATAGCTAAGTTCTCCCATCATACTCATTTGATATCTTGGCTGTATTAGCTTTGCAAACCTTTCATAGAGTTTGGCATTTGTAGAACCAAAGATGATATCATCAACATATATCTGTACCAAAAGTAAGTCTTTTCTATGGTTGAGGTACAACAGTGTTTTATCAATTGTGCCTCTGTTAAATTTACATTCTAGAAGAAATTGAGCTAAAGTCTCATACCATGCTCTTGGAGCTTGCTTAAGGCCATAAAGTGCTTTATTAAGTCTGTAGACATGATTAGGAAATTTTGGATCTACAAATCCTGGAGGTTGTTCAACATATACCTCTTCTTCTAATTCTCCATTGAGAAAAGTACTTTTCACATCCATTTGAAAGACTTTAAACTTCTTGTGAGCAGCATAAGCCAAAAAGATTCTTATGGCTTCCAATCTAGCAACTGGTGCAAATGTTTCATCATAATCAATACCCCCATGTTGAGAGTAACCTTTAGCAACCATCCTTGCTTTATTTCTTGTAATTATGCCATCACTATCAGTTTTGTTTTTGAAAACCCATTTTGTGCCAACAATTCATCTGTTCTTTGGTCTTGGCACTAGGGTCCAGACTTTATTTCTTTCAAATTCATTTAACTCTTCATGCATTGCTTGCACCCAATCAGCATCTTGACGAGCTTCTTCCACTTTCTTTGGTTTAGCCTGAGATAGAAAGATATGATAGAGACATTCATTTGATGTTGTAGTTCTAGTTGTGATACCTGCTTCAGGATCTCCAATTATTAAGTTAGGTGTATGTGCTTTAGTCCACTTCCTTGCAGATGGAAGTTGTTCTCTAGAACTGGATCCTCCCCCATGATCCATGCTGTCTCCATCAGCATTTTCTGATGCCCCCCTGTAGTTATGCTCTCTGAGACTTCAGAATTTGAGTTGGATCCTTCAGGATTTGAAGAATCAGAGTTTCCAAAATTATCAGAATTTGGCTCATCAGAACTTGAAGAGCCAGTGACAGGTTCTGATGCTTCTTGAGAGTCTTGAGTTGTGGTAGGATCTTCAGCTTGCTCCCCCTGAATAGGTGCATTTTCCCTTGGAGTAGTTACCACAATTTCAATGACATCAAAATTTAACCTGTCAGAACTTACATGATCAGGATTTAAGCCATCAGAATTTACAGAATCAGAAGTTTAAATCTTCATTTTCAAATCTTTGTTGATCATGATCATTGAAATCTTCAAGTCCAGTAATCTTTTTATCATCAAAAGATACATTGATAGATTCCATGATAACCCGTGTTCTTAAATTGTAGACTCTGAAGGCTTTTGTGGAAAGTGGATATCCAATAAAAATTCCTTCATCAGCTTTTAGATCAAATTTTGACAGTTGTTCAGGATGAGTCTTAAAAACAAAACACTTGCATCCAAATACATGAAATTATTTTATATTTGGTTTCTTTTTCTTCACCATCTCATATGGTGTTTTTCCATGCTTGTTTATGAGTGTAGCATTATGTGTAAAACAAGCAGTCAACACAGCTTCAGCCCAAAAGTAGGTTGGAAGCTTTGTTTCATCAAGCATAGTTCGTGCAGCTTCAATGAGAGTTATGTTCTTTCTTTCTACAGCTCCATTTTACCGTGGAGTTCCTGGTGCAGAAAACTCCTTCTTAATTCCATGCTCTTTGCATTACTCTTCCATGATTGAATTCTTGAACTCAGTGTCATTATCACTTCTTATTATTTTAACAGAATCTTTGACCAATTTATCTACTTGTCTAACACGATCAGTTAAAGTAGATGCAGTTTCATTCTTCTTGTGCAAGAAATACACCCAAGTATATCTTGTGAACTCATCCACTATAACCATAGCATATTTCTTCTTTACAATTGACATGACATTAATTGGACAAAATAGATCAACATGCAGTAAGTGATAAGGCTCAAGAATTGAGGATTCAGTTTTGCTCTTGAATGAAGATTTTCTTTGTTTTGCCTTTTGACATAAATCACAAAGGCCATCAGGAGCAAATACTGATTTTGGCATTCCTCTCACAAGATCTTTCTTTACTAGCTCATTTATGTTGTTGAAATTTAAATGAGAGAGTCTCTTGTGCCAATTCCGGTTTTCTTCAATTGATGCTCTACTTAACAGACAGATTGCAGAACCATCAGAGTTTGTTAAAAGTCTGGCTTCATATATGTTACCATGTCTGAAACCTTTCAGAACCACTTTGCCTGTAGAATTACTTACAACTTCACAGTGTTTTTCAAATAAATCCACATGATAACCTCTGTCACAGATTTGACTCACACTTAGCAGATTGTGTTTAAGTCCTGAGACAAGAGCTACTGATTCAATGATGACATTCCCAAGATTGATATTGCCATATCCCAGAGTCTTTCCCATGTTGCCATTTCCATAAGAAACTCATGGGCCAGCTTTCTCCATAAAGTCTGATAGCAGGGCTTTATTTCCAGTCATATGTCCTGAACATCCACTGTCCAGAACTAGGATGTTTTTTCTGTTGCCCTGCAATCACAAAGACCACTATTGGTTAGTTTTAAGGACCCAGACTTGCTTGGATCCTTTGGCCTTTTTAATTTTGTTAGCATCTGTAGCGGATTTAATTTCAGAGTTTATGCTAACATGCTGTTTATCATACTTTATATTAGACTTTGCATCAGAATTTACACTAGAATGAATTACACTAACTTTCTTCAAAGAAGGTTTTATTTGATCATAATCATAGTACAAACTATGATATTCCCTTACAAGTATAAATGGAACGCCATAAATTACCACAATGAAAACAAGAATTTTGTGGTTTAAACCTAACAGACTGTGTGACGCCCTCAATCTCGGGGTTAGGAAATGAGGACTCACACACCTCTAATCTAGTAATTAAATAAGCATAAACCCCAATTAACTACTATTAGGATCAACAGGATAAAGTATGAGACAAGATTACAACTACCAATCATAAAATATAACTTACAAACCCAAAATATTATTAAATAAACAATATCGATTCCGACTGGGAACCAACAGATAACCCATTGTATCTTTAAACATTTCCTTCAAGGCGCGTGCTCACTCAAAAATACCACTACCTGCTCTGGCAACCGAAAGCCCTCAACACGGTAGGGACCACCAGGTACGCTCTTACGAGCAGTGCGCCTAAGCCTGGCCATATTCTTTCTTAGCTGCCATGGTTAGATTAAAACAAAACATATGAGTATAAAACTCAGCAAGTAACTATAAAGCAGTTCTACAATATCATTCCACAATATACTTTACCAAACTCAGGGCATTCTACTTTATTTGAACTAGGTGGCAGATTTCCAGCTTTTAGGTTAAAGAAAGGTTTTTGAAGGACAATGTGGGGCTTTCAAGGAACAAGGCTCAAAGCAGGACGAAAGCCGACATTCATCATAAATCATTAAAGGATCAGAATAGATTTCAATAGAGGAAAGCAACAGTATTTCAATATATGGAATCAATCATATGATCAATAAATCCAAGAATCAGGGTTCTCGAGCTTTAAGCTTCACATTGACATAATCAACTCTTTTCAAAACAATATAAACCATTTTCATTTTCAAGAATCAATTTACTGAACAAGAAGTTTCAGTTCCCTTTTAAATAATCATTTAGAACCCTTGATTGGATCACTTTATCTTTCCATTTCATTATAATACGGATGATGAACCCGTACCGACCTCCATTCCGGTCTTTAAGGTACCAATCGGCATAATTTCAGCCTTAAGTTGGACTAGCCCCGCTAGCCTCTTATCATGACTGGACTAGTCCCACTAGCCTCTTACGTCCAAATCCAATCCATCAGGAATTCGTTTGGAAAACCTCGAGTTGGAAAAATAAATAGGTTTTCTAAAATCCATTTTATCATAACCAAGAATATGAAATCATTCAGACTCGTTCGAGTCGAAACTCATTCTTAAGTCAGATTTTAAGGAAAACAAAGTTCATGGAGTGATTCAAAGATATGCAAGGAACAATTCTTAAGGATTCTGTATCAGGGATAACAAAGCACTTAAGTTAAAAGGACCAACATCTGTTTAGGGATCAATAGGGTGATCAGGAAAATAGGGTATCATTAAACAGGGTTAACAAGGATAATCAGAGGGTTCAATATATTTCATGGCTTAATACATCACTTAAACAGAAATGACGGATTATCAAAGGGTTGAATCATTAAGCTTATCAATAACAGTTTATCAAGAACAAAGGCAGGGTATCTCAAATCAATATCAGGGTTTCATAATTAAACAGTTCAATACTCTACATGGTATGAACAACATTCTCTTTATAAGCATTTACACAAGTAATCAGAGTTACTTGCCTGAATTTGCTTTCCAGAAGGTTGAACTACTACCACCTAGTATATCCTTTCCTTTCCTAGCCTGAATGCCCTCACGCTCCGAATCTATAATAAAACCAAAACCTTAATCAGTTTCTCAACTCTCGTTCCCAGAACGATCACTCAATACGATAGCTCGAATATACTCTGGACTCGAATATACGAGTATAGCTTATACACATAAGCACATAGCGCATCACACGTCATATATTTTACTCTTAACCTTTACACCTTTATAGACTCGACCATCATCTTGTAAACATTCTTATCTCCTTTCGAAGTCAAATCATACTTTATATTAGTACATATAGCTATTTATGCTAGAAATCCTTATATGGATAAACAAACAGCAAAATTTGCAATATCGACCCTAAAGTCATCTTTAAACCAACACGACAACCATAGAAAATATAATTAAATCTTCCCATTTCTTTATACTTTAATTCGAACCAAATATAGCCAATTAAGCAAAAAATCCCACATACAATCCTTAATTAATCTCTATGATCAAATCAAGCATTTAAATTAAAATTAACCCATTTTAAGTACTATAAACCATTCGGCCTTAACCACAATCACATTCAAACCGAGACATGCATCATCAATTCCTCTTTTAAATCAACATGCAATCTTATTTCTTCCTAGTTAAACTTAGATTATACCAAAATCAAGTCACAAAAATCAATTTTCCATTTTATTAGCACAAGGTCGAACCAAAACCTTCCACATGCAATCCTAAATTTGATTTCTCAAGCATCCAATCAAACACACAAGTCCAAATATCATAAAAGTCATTGTTATCAATTAACATACTTACATCACAAAGAACATAATCCCTCATTGATACATGCATGCAAACATTAAGTAATTTATCATCCAAACTCTCTAATTAATCACTAATTTCCAAGAATGAACATCAACAAGTCATATTCATTACTAACAATCATTTTTGACCTTCTAAAAACCAAGATCCCATTCGGGTTTTCAAGAAGCAATACATGCAAATGTTTTTTCTTAATCCTTAAATCATAAATCATCCTAATATCAACTCATAATCACTTTAGTTAACAAAATCAAATCAAAAACTTCCAAAAACCAAAACCATTCGGGTTTTTCAAGATTAACACATGCAACAATCAAAAGAACAAGTTTTGGTGTAGTAGAATTCAGTGGTTACATCATTACTCACCACCGATTCACCGGAGTTCATCACCGGTGGCGGTGACCTCACGGTGGTGCCCTCATTCGAGGGTATCCTACCATAAAACCTCCGATTATTTCTAAAAATCACAAAAACAAACACATACAAGACATGATCACCACAAGTTCACTTCATCTTGTTTTTATAAAGCAACAATTCAGCCTAGCCGAACCTATACACACGTACACAACCCACATGCAAGTATCAAACTATGCATGCAATAGGATTAGAGCTCATATATGAAACAAGAACAAATTTCCATGGAAGAATCCATAAAAATCAAGTGTAGAAGAGTGATATACTGAGTGGAATAGAGAGAGAGAGAGAGAAGAGAGAGCTTCGAGAGTGAGAGAGATGAGAGAAAAAGAGAGAATGAGAGTGTGGCCGGGTGGAAAAGAAAGGAAGGAGGAGGAAATGAGTGTATATATATGCTTAGAGGGCAGGGGCATTTTAGTAATTAACTAATCCCCTCTTATATTGATTAATCCTTTTCTTTTTACTCAAATAAGATAAAAATTAAATATAAAATATATCTCTCTCAGAAAGTCGAAAATTATTGCAAATGACAATTTCAAAACGTAGATCTCGAAATTAGCTTTCCAACCATTACTCATAATAAGGTTTTGAGCGTACGGTTGATTTTATATGATTTTCGCAAGCTCGCCTTAATAATAACATTTTTCCACATAAAAATCAATTTAAAATGCAATGACCACCAAATAAATCCATTCATCATTTTTAAAAAGTCTCTAGGACTATTATGAAGATAACAAAACAAATCCCATATTTTTATCGTACTCAGATAATTTTCTAAAAATGCGCAAAGGTTAAATAAACCTTTATTTAAATCAAATAATTCCTTTAAATTCATAAAAAAGAGTTCACATAGTATATAGCCATGCACACAGACAAACAATCACAAATATACGAACACATAACAACGCAGGTCTAATCAGAGAATTTGCCCTTCTTTAAACTTTTATCCTTTTTACGCGTACTGGGTCACGTTCAACCTGACGGCCCGACGCTCAGCATTTTGATTATGCTTTTCATTAACATTATCGACCGTTACGTCACTTAGGATGAAATACTTTATTTAAACATTCATTTCATTCAATCACACATAATTCACATTTTATATTCTTTAACTCCTTATTAAGACGGGTTCCGTTCTACCTGACGATCCAACGACACAGCTCCACTCCTAAGCTGACTCTTTAAATTGGAACATTTTTATTTACGCTCCTATATTCTAATATACAGCAAAGACAATTAATCAACACTTAATCACATAATTATAATCACATCACATAAAACATACTTTATTGACTTAATTACGTCACAAAATTCTCAGTCGTCACAGACTAACTCTTAACTCCTGATTTAGGAGGTAAAAAGTTTATATCTTTATTTTTCCTGCAAAAAGAAGCAAGATGGTTAGAGTTTCCAAAGTTGTAACATTTCTTTCTAGGAGCATTAGGAACAGGCATATAATTATTGTTTTTATTCACACCTTCCTTTCCATTCCTATTTTTCCTAGCTTCCTTCACCTTGTTCACATTTCTAATCTCTTTCAGCTTATGCTTAAGCTGCTTCTTTGTCATTAAGCCTATGTTTACTTCAGCTGATTTATCCTGTTTTAATTTGTCAGAAGTTGACTTTTCTTTTACTTCTGTCTTAGAATCTTTCATCTTTTCAGAATCAGACATATCAATTTTTGCTACAAATTTTACTGGATTTACCTTTGGCTTAGCAGTCTATTTAACAACAATTGGCTCAATTTGCACAGTTCCTTTCTCACTTTTATCATCTCCATAACCTATGCCCTCTTTCCAGTTTCCACTACTTAGTATATTCTGAATTGTTCTACCAGAGTTAGTCCAAGTCCTGATGATCTCTATTTCCTTTTATAAAACAGTTTCCATCAAGACATAGTTTACCTCATCTTCAGAATCTAAAGTGTATGTCCATCTTTTCTTCTTTGTGACAAGTGTCTTGCCTTTATCACCTTTTCCTTTCTTGCAGTCGGGAGATGTGTGGCCTCTTTCACCACAATTGTAGCATTTGACATTTGAGTTGTCTCCTCTGTCAGACTTTCCTCCATTGCCTTCAGACTTTCTGAACCCTTTCTTATCAGAACTTCCACCTTTCCTGGAAAACTTCTTGCCCTTTCTGAATTTCTTGTAGGATATCTTTATGATACCCTTCACCATAAGAGCACACAGTTGCATCATCTCTGCATCAACATCAACTTCAGATAAACTTTCAGTTTCTGAATCATCATCATCAGAATATGATGACTCTGAATCAGACTTTATGATGAGATCCTTTCATTTGCCCTTCTTTGAGACAACAACTTTAGGAGACTCCTCCTCAGCTTGAAGAGCAACTGTTCTTGACTTTCTTCCATGCCTCTTGCTCCTTTGATCCATCTCAAGTTCATAAGTCTTGAGCATACCATAAATTTCATCAAGAGTAGTTTTAGTAAGGTCATAGTTGTCTCTTATGGTAGTAGACTTCCAATCCCAATTTTCAGGAAGAGCTAAAAGGAATTTCAGATTTGAATCTTCAAGATCATATTCCTTGTCCACCAATGACAGATCATTCAAGAGTTTGACAAACCTGTCATATAAATCAGTTAATGACTCATCAGCTTTTGAGTCAAAGTGCTCATACTTTTGAGTAAGTATAGTCCTCACGTTCTTTTTGATTGCATTAGTTCCCTGGCATCTTGTCTCCAAAACATCCCATATCTCCTTTATAGTCTTGTATCCAATTACTCTGTTTGACATGACATTATCAATTACACTATACAGCAAATGCCTTACCCTTGCATCATTGGCAATAGATGAGATATCTTCAGGTGTGTATTCACCTCTCTCCTTTGGTATGGTCTTTGCTGGTTGATCAGCAACTGTAACAGAGAGCTTGGTAGGCTTATATGGTCCTTCATTAATTCTGTCAAGGTACTCTGGATCTGTAGCTTCCAGAAACATAACCATCTTCACTTTCCATATAGGATACTCAGATGCTCTCAGAATGGGAACCCTATTAGTCTCATATCGACTGTGGGTTTGAGTGTTTTGAGTTTCTTGAGTTTTGGTGGGCATGGTTGGAGTTTGTGTTTCTTCAGACATGATTGATTGTTTGGATCTTTACTGTATGTGTGTTAACAGAAAAGCTCTGATACCACTTGTTAGGTCACACAACACTATAGAAGGGGGTTGAATATAGTGTTTATACAATCAAATCGATTTCAACACAAGTATGTAACAAAGATCAAGTATATTCAAATAAACTCTGTTACAATAGAACTGTTGTTCTCTCTCAGTGATGAACAATATCACTAAGAGCTTCTAGGTTATAATGTATAATCTTTTCTATAATCATAACACATATAGTGTAAACCCTAAACTGTGTTTATATAGTACACAGTTATAAGATATCTTCTAATTGATATGGAATATAATTCTATCTCCTAAAATATATCAATCAGATATCTTCTACAATCTTCTAGTCCTCTAACTCTTCATGCATATCTTCTTTTTTTAGTCCAGATCTTCTCCTGTAAATCGGTCGCATTCCTTATCTGAAGTCTTCCCGCATTTAAGTCCTGATATATATCTTCTGATACCTTAAGTTATGATATTAAGTTCTGAATTCAGTAAGTTCTGATTTCCAGTAAGTCCAGATAAGTCATGTTGCTAAGTTCTGAAAACTAAACATAAATCAGATTAGACATGACATCTCAAATATATCTAACAAAATTTTTGCTCACCCTTCCTGGCCATCTTGTATAAAAAATCTCAACTATAAGAGAAGGAAGAGACTTGAGTATAATGACACTGGAGGTTTTGTATGGTATCTTAAAAACCTATGAACTGGAAATGATTCAAAGAAAATATTTAAGAGCTGGTCAAGGGCACATTGTTGATGGATCAAGTGCACTGATTGTTAATGACAACAATTTATCTGATGATGAACAAGAATTACAAACTCCAACTACCTCAAATGTTGAGCAAAAGAACAAGGAGCCACAGAAGCAACTTATTCTGGAACTTGAAGAAGATGAGTTCCATACCTTGGATAAACTGGATAAATTGGATCAATCCGTGGCTTACCTAGCAAGGAAATTCTATAATATTAGAGTGAAGAACCCAAAGTTCTTCAAGAACAAAGGACAGACATTCAACAAGGAAAGCAACTGGAAAGGTAAAGCTCAGTACAACTCTGGTGGCAAAAGTGGCTACAAAAGTGGATCTGTTGACAGATCAAAGATTAGGTACTTCAATTGTGATGAATTGGACCACTTTGCCACATAATGTAGAATTCCAAAGAAAGTAAAAAATGATAAAGCCTATCTTAAGTTGGAGGCAAAGTATGAAGCTCCCTTGAAGAAGCAACATGGTAAAGCTTACATTATAGAAGGAAAATATGACGACTGAAAATTTTGTGACATAATTAAGTCAATAAAGTATGTTATATGTGATGTGATTATAATTATGTGATTAAGTGTTGATTAATTGTCTTTGCTGTATATTAGAATATAGGATTGTAAATAAAAACGTTCCAATTTAAAGAGTCAGCTTAGGAGTTGAGCTGTGTCGTCAGACCGTCAGGTAGAATGGAACCCGTCCTAATAAGGAGTTAAAGAATATAAAATGTGAATTATGTGTGATTGAATGAAATGAATGTTTAAATAAAGTATTTCGTCCTAAGTGACGTGTCGGTCGATAATGTTAATGAAAAGCATAATCAAAACGCTGAGCGTCGGGCCGTCAGGTTGAACGTGACCCAGTACGCGTAAAAAGCATAAAAGTTTAAAGAAGGACAAATTCTTTGATCAGACCTGCGTTGTTATGTGTTCGTATATGTGTGATTGTTTGTCTGTGTGCATGACTATGTGCTCTGTGAACTTTTTTTTTATGAATTTATAGGAATTATTTGATTTAAATAAAGGTTTATTTAACCTTTGTGCATTTTTATAAAATTATCTGAGTAAGATAAAAACATGGGATTTGTTTTGTTATCTTCATAATAGTCCTAGAGACTTTTTAAAAATGATGAATGGATTTATTTGGTGGTCATTGCATTTTAAATTGATTTTTATGTGGAAGAATGTTATTATTAAGGCGAGCTTGCGAAAATCATATAAAATCAACCGTACGCTCAAAACCTTATTATGAGTAATGGTTGGAAAGCTAATTTCGAGATCTACGTTTTGAAATTGTCATTTGCAATAATTTTCGAATTTCTGAGAGAGATATATTTTATATTTAATTTTTATCTTATTTGAGTAAAAAGAAAAGGATTAATCAACATAAGAGGGGATTAGTTAATTACTAAAATGCCCCTGCTCTCTAAGCATATATATACACTCATTTCCTCCTCCTTACTTTCTTTTCCACCCGACCACACTCTCATTCTCTCTTTTTCTCTCATCTCTCTCACTCTCGAAGCTCTCTCTTCTCTCTCTCTCTATTCCACTCGGTATATCACTCTTCTACACTTAATTTTTATGGATTCTTCCATGGAAATTCGTTCTTGTTCCATATATGAGCTCTAATCCTATTGCATGCATAGTTTGATACTTGCATGTAGGTTGTGTGCGTGTCTGTAGGTTCGGCTAGGCCGAATTGTTGCTTTATAAAAACAAGATGAAGTGAACTTGTGGTGATCATGTCTTGTATGTGTTTGTTTTTGTGATTTTTAGAAATAATCGGAGGTTTTATGATAGGATACCCTCAAATGAGGGCACCACCGTGAGGCCACCGCCACCAGTGTTGAACTCCGGTGAACCGGTGGTGAGTAATGATGTAACCACTGAACTCTACTACACCAAAACTTGTTCTTTTGATTGTAGCATTTGTTAATCTTGAAAAACCCGAATGGTTTTGGTTTTTGGAAGTTATTGATTTCATTTTTGTTAACTAAAGTGATTATGAGTTGATATTAGGATGATTTATGATTTAAGGATTAAGAAAAAACATTTGCATGTGTTGCTTCTTGAAAACCCGAATGGGATCTTGGTTTTTAGAAGGTCAAAAATGATTGTTAGTAATGAATATGACATGTTGATGTTCATTCTTGGAAATTAGTGATTAATTAGAGAGTTTGGATGATAAATTACTTAATGTTTGCATGCATGTATCAATGAGGGATTATGTTCTTTGTGATGTAAGTATGTTAATTGATAACAATGACTTTTATGATATTTGGACTTCTGTGTTTGATTGGATGCTTGAGAAATCAAATTTAGGATTGTATGTGGAAGGTTTTGGTTCGACCTTGTGCTAATAAAATGGAAAATTGATTTTTGTGACTTGATTTTGGTATAATCTAAGTTTAACTACGAAGAAATAAGATTGCATGTTGATTTAAAAGAGGAATTGATGATGCATGTCTTGGTTTGAATGTGATTGTGGTTAAGGCCGAATGGTTTATAGTACTTAAAAGGGGTCAATTTTAATTTAAATGCTTGATTTGATCATAGAGATTAATTAAGGATTGTATGTGGGATTTTTGCTTAATTGGCTATATTTGGTTCGAATTAAAGTATAAAGAAATGGGAAGATTTAATTGTATTATCTATGGTTGTCGTGTTGGTTTAAAGATGACTTTAGGGTCGATATTGCAAGTTTTGCCGTTTATTTATCCATATAAGGATTTCTAGCATAAAGAGCTATATGTACTAATATAAAGTATGATTTGACTTCGAAAGGAGATAAGAATGTTTACAAGACGATGGTCGAGTCTATAAAGGTGTAAAGGTTAAGAGTAAAATATATGACGTGTGATGCGCTATGTGCTTATGTGTATAAGCTATACTCGTATATTCGAGTCCAGAGTATAATCGAGCTATCGTATTGAGTGATCATTCTGGGAACGAGAGTTGAGAAACTGATTAAGGTTTTGGTTTTATTGTAGATTCGGAGCGTGAGGGAATTTAGGCTAGGAAAGGAAAGGATATACTAGGTTGCAGTAGTTCAACCTTCTGGAAAGCAAATTCAGGCAAGTAATTCTGATTACTTATGTAAATGGTTATAAAGAGAATATTGTTCATACCATGTAGAGTATTGAACTATTTAACTTGTGAAACCCTGATATTGATTTGAGACACCCTGCCTTTGATCTTGATAAACTGTTATTGATAAGTTTACTGATTCAACCCTTTTGAAAATCTGTCCTTTCTGTTCAAGTTATTTATTAAGCCATGAATTGTATTGAACCCTATAATTATCCTTGTGAACCCTGTTTAATGATACTTTATTTCCTGATCACCCTATTGATCCCTAGACAGATGTTGATCCTTTTAACTTAAATGCCTTGTTATCCTTGATACAGAATCCTTAAGAATTGTTCCTTGTTTATCCTTGAATCATTCCCCGAACTTTGTTTTTCTTAAAATCTGACTTAAGAATGAGTTTCAACTCGAAAGAGTCTGAATGATTTCATATTCTTGGTAATGATAAAATGGATTTTAGAAAACCTATTTGTTTTCCAACTCGAGGTTTTCCAAACGAATTCCTGATGGATTGGATAGGGACGTAAGAGGCTAATGGGACTAGCCCAGTCATGGTAAGAGGCTAGCGGGGCTAGTCCAACTTAAGGCTGAAATTATGATGATTGGTACCTTAAAGACCGGAATGGAGGTCGGTACGGGCTGATCACCCGTATTATAATGAAATGGAAAGATAAAGTGATCCAATCAAGGGTTCTAAATGATTATTTAAAAGGGAACTGAAACTTCTTGTTCAGTAAATTGATTCTTGAAAATGAAAATGGTTTATATTGTTTTGAAAAGAGTTGATATGAAGCTTAAAGCTCGAGAACCCTGTTTCTTAAATCTGTTGATCATATGATTGATTCCATATATTGAAATACGGTTGATTTCCTCTTTTTGAAAGATCTATTCTGATCATTTAATGATTTGTAATGAATGTCGGCTTTCGACCTACGTTAAGCCTTATTCCTTGAAAGCCCCATATTGTTCCTTCAAAACCTTTCCTTAACCCTAAAGCTGGGAATCTGCCACCTAGAATAAATAAAGTAGAATGCCCTGAGTTTGGTAAAGTATATTGTGATTTGATATCGTAGAACTGCTTTATAGTTACTTGCTGAGTTTTATACTCATATGTTTTGTTTTAATCTAACCATGGCAGTTAAGCCAGAAGATGGCCAGGCTTAGGCGCACTGCTCGTAAGAACATACCCGGTGGTCCCTACCATGTTGAGGGCTTCTGGTTTCCAGAGCAGGTAGTGGTATTTTTGAGTGAGCACGCGCCTAGAAGGAAATGTTTAAAGATACAATGGGTTATCTGTCGGTTCCCAGCCGGAATCGATATTGTTTATTTAATAATATTTTGGGTTTGTAAGTTATATTTTATGATTGGTAGTTGTAATCTTGTCTTATACTTTATCCTGTTGATCCTTTTAGTAGTTAATCGGGGTTTATGCTTATTTAATTACTAGATTAGAGGTGTGTGAATCCTCATTTCCTAACCCCGAGATTGAGGGCGTCACAAGTTGGTATCAGAGCTACAGGATCTAATCCCTGAGACAAGTTAGGAATAAAAGGGTATTTTGGGTATATATCTATATTGCGAGAGAGTTTGACTCATATAGAGTTGAGTTAGACTATTGGGAATAGTCTAAGATATGTGTGTATCAGCTAGAGTGGAAAATAGAGTTAGGGTGTGAGTTAGTTGGAAGCTTTATTTAACCCTAACATTGTTTCTTGGTTACTGTTTTATATTTTCTCTCAGGATCCTAGTAGTGGTAGTGACTCAGACTCAGAGATTAGTTTGACTGGTACCCCAGTGGACCCCATTCCACCCTCTCCAGAGGAGCCTGTGTATGTTAGTTCAGACCCAGAGGAGGACCCTTCTGAGAGTAATGAGATCCCTATGCTGATTTCACCCTTGAGGCCAGATTCAGAGACCCCTGCCCCTGAGCCAGAGTCCGAGATGCCTAAGACTGTACCTGTCAGTGTTGGTGGCAAGTTAGCCCATGATCGAGATTTTATCTACTCCTGCATTCCTGAGTTGGGAGCTTTGGTAGATTGGTTGATTCGAGATTCTAGGCAGAGGACTTCAGTAGCGATGGAGGAGTGGAGAGCTAGGATTCAGTTTGTGGAGCAGGTTGCCAGGAGGAGATTGGATGAGGGACCATCCACTAGTGATGCTGATGCTGAGGCCCGAAGGCTGCATAAGATCATTCGTTGGGTGTTGGTTGTGTTGATGATTAGACGGGACTGTTGGTTGAGCCCGTAGATCGTTGTTTTTCAGCGTCGGTAGGCTTTGGGATACTTGGTCAGATGCCGGGATCCCTTTTCATTTATCTTGTTATATTTCAGTACTGTGTTGTAGCAGTAGTTGTTGGAAGTTAGGGGTAGATAGGGGGATATTTTCCAGTTTTTCCTCTGTTTAACCCTGTTATATTATTGTACCTTATTTCAGAACCTGTGATATCCAAAACTATCTCTATGTACCCTTTGTTTAAATAAATCCATTGTCTTGATTTCCATTGTGCACCTTAAATATCTCATGAACCGTTCTCAATATTATGTTTCTATACAACCATGTTTTCGTAAAACCATGTTTAAAGATCGTAAAACCCTATTCCGTGCCATGATAAAATAACACTGATATGAGAATTATGTAGTAATAGGATTGCATATGCAAATTGGGTAAAACTTAAAACCCACAAAAGAGATTTTATAGAAACTATTGTTATATATATGCCATGCCATCGTATTGCTAAATAATTGCTCAATCAGGTTTGTAAGAAATGGCCAACTCACTAGATCACCAAGAAGAAGAAATTCCCACCCAAGACCCAGAAGTAAACCCAGAAACCACCATGATGAGCAGACTTGCTCAGCTTTTGCAACAACTTGTGGCCCCTAAAGTTGGAAACTTCAAACACTTTCAATCTGTTCATCTCCCAGAGTTCTTAGGTTTTCCAGACCCGATTAAAGCTCAGTCGTGGTTAAGAGAAATGGAAAAAGCTTTTGAGTTAGAAGAAGTTAAGGATGACAAGAAAGCTCAGTATGCAAGTTATTACCTGAAAGATGAAGCAAGTTTCTGGTGGGAGTCTTCTAAGGCATTGTTGGAAGGCAAAGACTTAACATGGGAGAAGTTCACTGAGATGTTTCTGGAGAAGTATTTGCCAAGCTATATGCAAGACCAGTTGGAAATGAAATTTCTGGACCTTAGACAGGAGGATATGTCTGTAGCGGAGTATGAAGTAAAATTCTCGGAGTTGTCTAGATTCGTACCTGTGTACGTGAATACGGAAGCGAAGAAGGCCAAGAGGTTCCAATAGGGACTTAAGCCGTGGATTAGGAGTCAAATAGCAATGTTGGAGATTAAGAATTATGCTGCTTTGGTTCAAAAAGCGATGATAATGGAAGGTGAGCGAGAAGCTGCAAGAAGAGAAAATGAAGGAAGAAAAAGGAAATTTGAAAGCTCCGAGCAAGAACAAGGGAGCTCAAAGTTTAGAGGAAGGTTTGGAAAGAG
The DNA here is from genome assembly GCF_009905375.1 of Apium graveolens. Classification (NCBI taxonomy): domain Eukaryota; kingdom Viridiplantae; phylum Streptophyta; class Magnoliopsida; order Apiales; family Apiaceae; genus Apium; species Apium graveolens. The sequence continues at coordinate 177,973,816 of NC_133653.1, forward strand.
TGGTGGAGGTCAGAACCAAAAGTTCCAGAAGTTTAAACCCGGTAACAAAGCTCAGAAGAACCGTTTCCAGAAAGCAGGACAACCGGGGAAGGATAGCAGACCCCAGATTCAAGAATGCAAGAATTGTGGAAAGAGACACCCGGGAAGGTGTAATAAGTTGGATGTGACGTGTTGTAAGTGCAACCAGAAAGGGCATTATTCTTCAGAATGCCCAAATGGAGCGAGGAAGCCTGATTTGGCTTGTTTCAAGTGTGGAAAGATGGGCCACATGCCAGGAATTACAAGGAGCCTGTTCAGAAGGCTAATGTTCTTAGGATTGCTGGACCGCCGTCTCTCCCAGCACCATCAGCTCAACCCAGAGTTAGAACCTTTAATATGTCAATGAAAGACGTAGTGCAAGATGTGGATGTGGTAGCAGGTATGCTTGTTATTAACTCAGTAGAAGTAAAAGTATTGATGGATTCTAGAGCAACTAGATCCTTTATCTCTGAAAGTATTCTTGATAAGTTAAATTGTGTTGCGTACCCTCTAGAACCTAATTTGATTATAGAGATAGCAAATCAAGAGAAAGTTATTGCTAGCAAAGTTTGTCCCGATTGTGATGTGGCTATAGAAGGTCGACACTTTTCTGCTGACTTAATTCCCTTTAAGTTAGGAGAATTTGAGGTCATATTAGGAATGGATTGGTTGTCAAACCATGAAGCACAAATAGAATGTAGATATAAGAAGGTGAAATTAAGAACCAAGGATGGTGAAGAAGTGATATTTAAAGGACAGAGGCAAGAGAAGAAATTCCTAACGGCTATTGAGGAAAGAAGATTAATACGTCAAGGATGCGAAATTTATTTGGCTCATGTCGTGGATATGGAGAAAGAATCGGTAAAGATCGAGGATATTCCGGTAGTAAGCAATTTTCCGGATGTATTTCCTGATGAATTTCCTGGACTACCTCCAGACAGAGAGATTGAGTTTACGATTGATTTGGCTCCTGGAACGGAAACAGTGTCAAAAGCTCCCTATCGCATGGCGCCAGTCGAGATGAAGGAATTGGCAGCTCAGTTGCAAGAATTGTTGGACAAAGGAGTGATTCGACCGAGTGTATCCCCGTGGGGCGTACCGGTGTTGTTTGTAAACAAAAAGGATGGAAGTATGAGGTTGTGTATTGATTACCGCGAACTGAATAAGTTGACGATTAAGAATAAGTACCCTCTACCGCGGATCGATGACTTGTTTGGCCAGTTAAAAAGAGCTTCGTGTTTTTCAAAGATTGATTTAAGATCTGGGTATCATCAGTTAAAGATTAAAGCGGAAGATATACCCAAGACAGCGTTCCGAACGAGATATGGACACTATGAGTTTTTGGTAATGGCGTTTGGCTTGACGAATGCGCCAGCCACATTTATGGATCTTATGAACAGAGTGTTCAAGCAATACTTGGATAAGTTCGTTATTGTATTTATCGACGATATACTAATTTACTCCAAGACGAAAGAAGATCATAAGGAGCATTTAAGGATTTCCTTGGAAATTCTGAGAAAAGAGAAACTGTATGCTAAGTTTTCAAAGTGCGAATTTTGGCTAAAGGAAGTGCAATTTCTTGGTCATGTAGTTAATAAAGAAGGAATCAAAGTGGACCCAGCCAAGATAGAAGCTGTAATGAATTGGGAAAGACCCAAAACTCATACGGAAGTCAGAAGTTTTCTGGGATTAGCCGGATATTACAGGAGATTTGTGCAAGATTTTTCTAAGATTGTTGTTCCGTTAACAAAGTTGACAAGAAAGAATGAGAAGTTTGTTTGGACATAAAAGTGTGAGGATAGTTTTCAGGAGTTAAAGAAGAGGCTGGTAACCGCCCCAGTGTTGGTATTACCAGATGAAAAAGGGGAATTTGTGATATTCTGTGATGCTTCATATAAAGGACTTGGATGTGTGTTAATGCAACACGGGAAGGTAATAGCATATGCGTCAAGGAAACTCAAGCCGCACGAGCAAAAGTATCCAACGCATGATTTGGAATTGGCAGCAATCGTGTTTGCCCTTAAAATTTGGAGGCATTATTTGTACGGGGAAAAGTGCGAGATTTATACGGATCATAAGAGTATAAAGTATATCTTTACTCAGAAGGAATTGAATATGCGACAAAGAAGGTGGTTGGAATTGATCAAAGATTATGATTGTGCGATAAACTATCATCCTGGAAAGGCAAATGTGGTAGCAGATGCTTTAAGTCAAAAGGAAAGATTGAATCTATTAACGTCATTAGAAGAATTAATCAAGGATTTTGAAAAGATGGAAATAGAGGTGCAGACTCCAGAATTTGGAGGTGAAGCTATATATGCGATGTCATTTCAACCCGAAATTTTGGAAAAGATTCGATGCTGTCAAGAGCAAGTGATGAATCGTGAAAAGGATAAGTTGACGGGAGAAGAAATTAAAGCTCAAAAGGATGGAAAAGGAATATACCGTGTTAACTCACGTATTTGGATACCTAATGTTGTGGAACTAAAGCACAAGATTTTGCAAGAAGCGCGTAATTCGAGATTTTTAATTCACCCTGGAAGTACGAAAATGTACCAGGATTTAAAAGGAAGTTATTGGTGGCCAACCATGAAAAAGGAAATTGCGGAATGGATAAGTAAATGTTATACGTGCCAAAGAGTCAAAGCGGAACATCAAAGGCCGAGCAGATTGCTTCAGCCACTAGATATACCCGAATGGAAATGGGAGCATATAGCAACGGATTTCGTGGTAGGATTACCTAAAACCAAGTCAAATCATGATGCGATATGGGTGGTAATAGATCGGTTGACCAAGTCAGCACATTTCTTGCCGATAAATGAAAGGTTTTTGTTGGAAAAGTTGGTCAAATTACATTTGGATGAGATCGTGATGTGTCATGGAGTTCTTGTATCTATCGTGTCTGATAGAGATCCAAGGTTTAACTTGAGATTTTGGCGACAATTCCATGATCATTTGGGAACTAAGTTAAAAATGAGCATACCATCCGTAGACAGACGGACAAAGTGAAAGGACAATTCAGAAAATTGAAGATATATTGCGAACCTGTGCAATAGATTTCAAAGGAAATTGGGACGATCATTTGCCCTTAATTGAGTTTTCCTACAACAACAGTTATCACGCGAGTATTGGCATGCTGCCTTATGAAGCGTTGTATGGAAGAAAGTGTAGGTCCCCTACTTATTGGGACGAAGTTGGTGAGCGCAAATTAATTGGCCCAGAGCTAGTTCAACAAACGAAGGAAAAGGTCGAAATGATTCAAAAGAGATTAATTGCAGCTCAAGATCGACAGGAAAAGTACGCAAATCAAGAACGTAAAGATGTGCAATTCGAATCTGGAGACAAAGTCTTGTTAAAGATATCTCCTTGGAAAGGTTTAACTCAATTCGGAAAGAAAGGAAAGTTGAGTCCTAGGTATATAGGACCATTTGAAGTATTGCGTCGAGTTGGGAAAGTGGCATATGAATTGGTGCTACCTCCGCAAATGTAACATCTGCACAATGTATTTCATGTATCTCTTCTGAAGAAGTATAATGCTGATGCGAGCCATGTGATCGATGTAACACCCCCAAATCCGGGGTCGGGGATCCGGGTTGTCACGAGTTCCATTTCCCTTAATAATACTTAATCTTAATAATCAACCAACTACTGCGTACTGTGACCCCGCAATATACACACACACCACAAGTTATAGTCTCAGAGATGAATACCAAACAATAACACAAGTCATTTTATTCCACATTTATATCATTACACCTTAAAAGGATTTCTGAATAAATTTACATATTATTTGCCATTATTACAATTCATAAATATACATAAGTCTGGTACATCAAAAGTTGAAAGCCTAGCCTATTGGTAGACCCTACCTCAGCTACAACGGTATCAACGCCTACAGGAAACTGCGACACGTTTCCTATCCGCTCGCGAATTGGGAGCTTGATCCTGTTCATCTTGTCTATATGTTGTTGTGTGATGAAAGAAGAAAGCAAGGGTGAGCAACAAGCCCACCGAAATAATATGTATTATAATTAACAATATATGAGCATTCTCATAGTACTCATGAAAGTCTTGGTCAAGAAGAAATGAACCAAGTTTGTTATTTTAATGCGATGAAGTCGTAAAATATTCAGTATACATATATACTTCTCAATTCTTTGAAATCCTCTGACATGTATAATATACACAGAGTTCCCGTTTATAACTGTATAAAATATTGTTGTAAGGTGATCTCATATATCTAACCTTGTCTCAACGTTTTTCTGAAAATCTTTGTCATGCATAAGATAATCATTTACTAGATATAAGTTGAAAAGATGAAGTTACAAGATACTCCCATATACTTATATCTTTTCTGAATACTACTTGAACTACCACCGTTCAAGTTATAATTAGTTTCAAAAGTTCATCACACAGATGAGACTACAAGATAAGACTTGAATAGATTCAATCTTTGAAATATTATTGAATGAAATGAAGTTACGAGATACTTCATTAAGTCCCGATATAGATATATCCATATATATCTCTCACACATTTCCTGAAAACCTCTATCATGTAAAGTATGAATGGAGTTGCAATATCCAATGAATTTGTAAAGAAAAGAATTTTGGCATAAACCCGATATCTTGCTGATTAGGCAAAGATACCAATAAGTAACCTTTTCTACTATAGATGGATGAATTCCTCGCCGGTCATCACCCTGGCCGTATTAGGACCTCGCGCTAGACCGTTACCCAGCCACTCACGCGTGGATGGACTGTCACCCAGCATCTTACACCTTCATAGACCGTACCCCGGCCTGTCACTTATGCCAACTCAATTATATGGACTTACTTCCCGAATGTTGGGCAAGTAATCAAATTGTTTTCTCAAAACAGCAACCTCGTTGCGAATATAAAATATACCACAGAGCCCGATCCCCAAGAATTTTGAGCGAATATTCAAGTCTCCTTCGAAAGGAAGATCTTAAATCTGAAAACGAGTTTTGGGATCCGCTCTAACTTTTAAAATCATTTTGAAGACTCGAAAACATTTTTAAGAATGTTTGGAGTAAAGCTGATTTAATGAAATAAATCAGTCCCGATATATTAGAAAATATCTGAATATTAGTATTTAAATAATATTCCCATAAGGATAATCCTTATAAAAATAATTGAAGTAAAAGTTTTAAAACTCATACTTGAAATGAATAATAAATAACCAAAGATATACTTATACGAAAGTACGATCTTTATTTGAATAATCGAAAATGAGTTTGATTATTGAAACATTATTCTTTAATAAAATAAAGAATATTATTTAATAAATAAGCGGAGTCATAAATCCTCAAATGAATATTCAAAATAATATTCATTAAATAAAATAAACGGAGTCTTAAGTCCTCGAATGAATATTCAAAATAATATTCATTAAATAAAGTAAGCGGAGTCATAAGTCCTCGAATGAATATTCAGAATAATATTCATTAAATAAAATAAAGTTATCGAATAAACCTTATTCGATTAATAGTTTTGAAAACTATATCAATATATATATATATATTTTACTCGGGAACATCGACTCCCGGTTTAGAAAAATGTTCACCTTTGGGTCCCCTATGCTAAGGGTATATGCAACTACTGCTTATCTCTAGCATAGGTATTATGCAACTTATAAGCAATTGAATCAACAATTAGATATCAAGATTACGAAACAGACATGCATATATACCATATCACATGCTCCAATATATCGCAAGATTTGCTAATAACAATCATGCACTTATCACAAGATAATGCATATACATATATTTATATCACAACAACAGTATAACGGGTAGAAAACTTGCCTGAGTGTTCCGGGGTAGACTTAAGCTTAAAATGGGTCTGGTAACCTATGAACAACAACATAAGCCAGAATTAAACCACGGTCGCTTAAGAAACTAGACTTTAACCATTTAGAGCCCTAACGTTCGCTTTCGCGCTTAACGAATCACTTAAGTCACTCGAGTACCCTCGGCTCCACCATTTTTAATAAATTAACCATTACGAATTTTAAGGCGATTCTTTCGCGAGTACTTTACCAACTACCTAATCCACTTAAAATAATTGTTTCATACCCCAATTAGTCATTTAAAGTCCTTAACCAAGGTTTCAAAGTAAGGTGAGGGGTAATGGTTCGGTCGCAAAGCGTCGTTACTTAAAACGGTCGTTTCTCCTAAACCGTACATCGGATCCAAACGAACCACATATCAAAACGAAGCTCGTAACATGAACTATCTAATCATGGTAATGATCAGAACCTAACAGTGAGTTCATGGGTCCTGATGTTAAGAACAAAAACAGTCTAAAGTAAATCGGGCATTACGACGGCTATGTTTACGCGATTACCAAATTTTATCCTACTCCAAATCAATCCACAATCAACCACAATTCGACCATACAACCAAACTCCATCCATAAATTACTAAAACAGCCCCAACACCTCAAGTTCTCCAATTTATATTATTCTCAAACATGAACTAAAACTATTCTTAAGTTCATTAACTAATAACCAAGATTTACAACTCCAAAAACATCACAAAACCAACTAATCTCTACATATTCAATCACCATGCTTCTCATGAACTATCCTACTCATAATAAACTCTTAATATTCAATAACAATGCTAGGTTAAGAGATTATACCTTCCTTGGTGAGTAAGAGTAAATAAGGAGCTTGGAATCACCCTTGAAAGTCCTTACCAAAGCTTAATCTAACCAAAAACACAAGATCAAACAATTTAAATTTCTTGAAAACACTATTCACTCTCTTCTAAATGATTTATTGAAAGAGATTATGAAGGAATTTGGAGCTTAAACTCCTAGGATAGCCATAACTAATCATAAGGAACCTTGGATAATTACCTTGCAATTTAACAATGGTTGGATCTTGGATTTTGAAATTTTCCTCTTTGAAAAACAAGAAAAGCCAAGAGCTTCTCTTGAATAATGAGAGTCAACTTTGTTTTTGTGTTTTTTGATTTTTTTGGCTTGGTTGATCCACTTTTGTTTTGATTTATTACCTTTTAACCATGGTGAATTTTGTGTGGTTTATAATCAACCAACCTTCCTTTCTTTTTGGTCATGCTTAGGTCATCATTCTTATGTCATCTTCACGTGCTTGTCCTCTTCTTATTGGTTTGTTGACATCATCCTCACTAACCTCTTTGATTAGCTCCTAATTACTTGGCTAATAACCGCTGATATGTTATACGGTTCGCTTAACTTTCATTTTCGTTTATCGTTTGAGGGATCATACCCGGGATCTTATTACATGGGTTCCCTTAACCCTTCTCAATATATTATATTCCTTTTATGATCCTTTCTTATAATCCTTGAATTTAAATCCTTTTTATCCTGTTCCCTTATACTCAATTCTTTCGGTATCTGGTGGATTCTCGGGAAAAAACAAAGTGTTCGAATTTGGATTCTGACGATCTTTATATACACTTATATCCCATATAAAGTACTAATAAGATCTCAGAATAACAATAGAAAAACCCCTACATAGTGTGGCATGGAAAGTTTTCATATTCAGCATAATCAGCAAAACACTATTTATAAGGGTTACTAAAAGTTCAAAATTTTTGGGGTTATTACAATCGAGTTGGAACTAGTGGAAATCCAACCAGATTTGTCCTATGTGGAACAGCCAGTTCGAATTTTGGACCGAAAAGAGAGGACGCTTAGAAATAAAGATGTACCTCTAGTTAGAGTGTTGTGGAGAAATCCATTAGTCGAAGAATCGACTTGGGAATTAGAAAGTGAAATGAAAGAAAAGTATCCCCATCTATTTGCTTAGATTAGATTCTGGGGACAGAATCCTTTTAAGGAGGGTAGATTGTGACGACTGGGAATTTTGCGATGTAATTAAGTCAATAAAGTATGTTATATGTGATGTGATTATAATTATGTGATTAAGTGTTGATTAATTGTCTTTGCTGTATATTAGAATATAGGAGCGTAAATAAAAACGTTCCAATTTAAAGAGTCAGCTTAGGAGTCGAGCTGTGTCATCGGACCGTCAGGTAGAACGGAACCCGTCCTAATAAGGAGTTAAAGAATATAAAATGTGAATTATGTGTGATTGAATGAAATGAATGTTTAAATAAATTATTTCATCCTAAGTGACGTGTCGGTCGATAATGTTAATGAAAAGCGTAATCAAAACGCTGAGCGTCGGGCCGTCAGGTTGAACGTGACCCAGTACGCGTAAAAAGGATAAAAGTTTAAAGGACAAATTCTCTGATCAGACCTGAGTTGTTATGTGTTCGTATATGTGTGATTGTTTGTCTGTGTGCATGACTATGTGCTCTGTGAACTTTTTTTTATGAATTTAAAGGAATTATTTGATTTAAATAAAGGTTTATTTAACCTTTGCGCATTTTTATAAAATTATCTGAGTAAGATAAAAACATGGGATTTGTTTTGTTATCTTCATAATAGTCCTAGAGACTTTTTAAAAATGATGAATGGATTTATTTGGTGGTCATTGCATTTTAAATTGATTTTTATGTGGAAAAATGTTATTATTAAGGCGAGCTTGCGAAAATCATATAAAATCAACCGTACGCTCAAAACCTTATTATGAGTAATGGTTGGAAAGCTAATTTCGAGATCTACGTTTTGAAATTGTCATTTGCAATAATTTTTGACTTTCTTAGAGAGATATATTTTATATTTAATTTTTATCTTATTTGAGTAAAAAGAAAAGGATTAATCAACATAAGAGGGGATTAGTTAATTACTAAAATGCCCATGCCCTCTAAGCATATATATACACTCATTTCCTCCTCCTTCCTTTCTTTTCCACCCGGCCACACTCTCATTCTCTCTTTTTCTCTCATCTCTCTCACTCTCGAAGCTCTATCTTCTCTCTCTCTATTCCACTCGTTATATCACTCTTCTACACTTGATTTTTATGGATTCTTCCATGGACATTCGTTCTTGTTCCATATATGAGCTCTAACCCTATTGCATGCATAGTTTGATACTTGCATGTGGGTTGTGTGAGTGTGTGTAGGTTTGGCTAGGCCGAATTGTTGCTTTATAAAAACAAGATGAAGTGAAATTGTGGTGATCATGTCTTGTATGTGTTTGTTATTGTGATTTTTAGAAATAATCAGAGGTTTTATGGTAGGATACCCTCGAATGAGGGCACCACCGTGAGGCCACCGCCAACGGTGATGAACTCCGGTGAACCGGTGGTGAGTAATGATGTAACCACTGAACTCTACTACACCAAAACTTGTTCTTTTCATTGTAGCATGTGTTAATCTTGAAAAACCCGAATGGTTTTGGTTTTTGGAAGTTATTGATTTGATTTTTGTTAACTAAAGTGATTATGAGTTGATATTAGGATGATTTATGATTTAAGGATTAAGAAAAAACATTTGCATGTGTTGCTTCTTGAAAACCCGAATGGGATCTTGGTTTTTAGAAGGTAAAAAATGATTGTTAGTAATGAATATGACTTGTTGATGTTCATTCTTGGAAATTAGTGATTAATTAGAGAGTTTGGATGATAAATTACTTAATGTTTGCATGCATGTATCAATGAGGGATTATGTTCTTTGTGATGTAAGTATGTTAATTGATAACAATGACTTTTATGATATTTGGACTTGTGTGTTTGATTGGATGCTTGAGAAATCAAATTTAGGATTGCATGTGGAAGGTTTTGGTTCGACCTTGTGCAAATAAAAAGGAAAATTGATTTTTGTGACTTGATTTTGGTATAATCTAAGTTTAACTAGGAAGAAATAAGATTGCATGTTGATTTAAAAGAGGAATTAATGATGCATGTCTTGGTTTGAATGTGATTGTGGTTAAGGCCGAATGGTTTATAGTACTTAAAAGGGGTCAATTTTAATTTAAATGCTTGATTTGATCATAGAGATTAATTAAGGATTGTATGTGGGATTTTTCCTTAATTGGCTATATTTCGTTCGAATTAAAGTATAAAGAAATGGGAAGATTTAATTGTATTATCTATGGTTGTCGTGTTAGTTTAAAGATGACTTTAGGGTCGATATTGCAAGTTTTGTCATTTGTTTATCCATATAAGTATTTCTAACATAAAGAGCTATATGTACTAATATAAAGTATGATTTGACTTCGAAAGGAGATAAGAATGTTTACAAGACGATGGTCGAGTCTATAAAGGTGTAAAGGTTAAGAGTAAAATATATGATGTGTGATGCGCTATGTGCTTATGTGTATAAGTTATACTCCTATATTCGAGTCCAAAGTCTAATGGAGCTATCGTATTGAGTGATCGTTCTCGGAACGAGAGTTAAGAAACTGATTAAGGTTTTGGTTTTATTGTAGATTCGGAGCGTGAGGGTATTCAGGCTAGGAAAGGAAATGATATACTAGGTGGCAGTAGTTCAACCTTCTGGAAAGCAAATTCAGGCAAGTAACTCTGATTACTTGTGTAAATGGTTATAAAGAGAATATTGTTCATACCATGTAGAGTATTGAACTGTTTAACTTGTGAAACCCTGATATTGATTTGAGACACCCTGCCTTTGATCTTGATAAACTGTTATTGATAAGTTTACTGATTCAACCCTTTTGATAATTTGTCCTTTCTGTTCAAGTTATTTATTAAGCCATGAATTGTATTGAACCCTATAATTATCCTTGTGAACCCTGTTTAATGATACTTTATTTCCTGATCATCTTATTGATCTCTAGACAGATGTTGATCCTTTTAACTTAAATGCCTTGTTATCCTTGATACAGAATCCTTAAGAATTGTTCCTTGTTTATGCTTGAATCATTCCCCGAACTTTGTTTTTCTTAAAATCTGACTTAAGAATGAGTTTCGACTCGAAAGAGTCTGAATGATTTCATATTCTTGGTAATGATAAAATGGATTTTAGAAAACCTATTTGTTTTTCCAACTCGAGGTTTTCCAAACGAATTCCTGATGGATTGGACTGGGACGTAAGAGGCTAGTGGGACTAATCCAGTCATGGTAAGAGGCTAGCGGGGCTAGTCCAACTTAAGGCTGAAATTATGCTGATTGGTACCTTAAAGATCGGAATGGAGGTCGGTACGGGCTGATCACCCGTATTATAATGAAATGGAAAGATAAAGTGATCCAATCAAGGGTTCTAAATGATTATTTAAAAGGGAACTGAAACTTCTTGTTCAGTAAATTGATTCTTGAAAATGAAAATGGTTTATATTGTTTTGAAAAGAGTTGATATGAAGCTTAAAGCTCGAGAACCCTGTTTCTTAAATCTGTTGATCATATGATTGATTCCATATATTGAAATACGGTTGATTTCCTCTTTTTGAAAGATCTATTCTGATCATTTAATGATTTGTAATGAATGTCAGCTTTCGACCTACGTTGAGCCTTGTTCCTTGAAAGCCCCATATTGCTCCTTCAAAACCTTTCCTTAACCCAAAAGCTGGGAATCTGCCACCTAAAACAAATAAAGTAGAATGCCCTGAGTTTGGTAAAGTATATTGTGATTTGATATTGTAGAACTACTTTATAGTTACTTGCTGAGTTTTATACTCATATGTTTTGTTTTAATCTAACCATGGCAGTTAAGCAAGAAGATGGCCAGGCTTAGGCGCACTGCCCGTAAGAGCGTACCTGGTGGTCCCTACCGTGTTGAGGGCTTCCGGTTGCCAAAGCAGGTAGTGGTATTTTTGAGTGAGCACGCGCCTAGAAGGAAATGGTTAAAGATACAATGGGTTATCTGTCGGTTCCCAGTCGGAATCGATATTGTTTATTTAATAATATTTTGGGTTTGTAAGTTATATTTTATGATTGGTAGTTGTAATCTTGTCTCATACTTTATCCTGTTGATCATGTTAGTAGTTAATCGGGGTTTATGCTTATTTAATTACTAGATTAGAGGTGTGTGAGTCCTCATTTCCTAACCCCGAGATTGAGGGCATCACAGAAAGTTGGGATGATTCTAATAATGATGAAGATGAGGAGGTTGGAAACTATGCACTCATGGCCTTGGAGCAAGGAGAGTCATCCTCATCAAAAATAGAGGTACCAACTCTTACTACTATTGATTTAAATACAAGTCACTATAAAAAGACTTTTGAAAAGATGAGCATAGAGATGTTCAACATCCATACTAGCATGGTGACAACTACTGAGGAGGTTAGTAGGCTGTCAAAAGCTAACGAGAAGCTTGAGACTGAGAAACAAAATTTAGAACTGCAACTTGTTGAGCTTGAAACTGTCAAGCAGGAGAATGAATATCTAAAGAACAAGCTGAAGTGTGCTTGTGAAATAGAAGTTGTGTTGAGGGAAAAGATTGAAAAGAATGAAGTAAAATTGAAGTCTTTCAGAAATGCTTCTCAGTTAGTTGTTCAGTTAGTTGGCCTTGACTATGATGCCTTGAACATCAACAAGAAGAATGAAAGTGATAAGGACAAAGTAACTGTAAATGAAGATGTCCCAGCTATGCTGAGAAAAGTTGATTTACCTTTATTCAAGGCGTGTGAAGTCAATTTCAGTGAAGAGGAGTTGGTCATCAAGTAAGAACTTGCAGATGAATATAAAGAAATGAAGAATAAAGAAACCACTCCTGCTACTGAAAGAAAGAAGAAGCCAATGGTTAACCAACTCCCTAAGACACCTGTCAAGGAAATCAAGGTTGAGAATACATGAAGAAAGAAAAAGAACAGGAATGGCAAGATAGAAGTAAACAAAAGCAACAATTTGCATTTGTTACATATGCCCCCAGAAATCAGTGTCAAAAATGTGGTTCAACAAATCATCTAACTCACCTTTTTAAAAAGAATGTTAGCAAGCCAAAAGTGGGAGCCTGCAAGTACAATGAAGCAAATGCAGAAGACATTTACTCTTTTTATGAAAAATTTGGCTGCATACCTTGCAACATGAAAGTGATGACAAGTTGTCATAAATTAAGAGTAGATTTGAAATATATTAATTTTAAATCTACAGACAACAGGAAAATGCAAAACAATTTGTTCACACTGTTCCTTCTGAATCAACATATTCTAATTCTGCAAATTATGTCAGCAAAGAAGAAAGTACGCAACACTGCTTGGGTAGCTAAACACATTTAATCCTTATTGTATGCAGGGAAAAATAAAGAGAGTCATATGAATCATAGATAGTGGATGCTTAAGATATATGACATGTGATAAGGCCCTGTTATCACAGTTTGAGGAGATGGTTGGCCCATTAGTAACTTTTGGAGACAACATCAAAGGTTTCACAATGGGATATGGCAAGTTAATATATAGAAATATTGTCATTAAAGATGTAGCACTGGTAACTGGTTTAAAAGTGAATCTCCTAAGTGTCAGTCAATTCACAGATCGAGGATTCAACATTTCATTTGACAAAGAAGAATGCTCAATCATCATCAAAAAGACTAGGGAAGTTGCTCTAAAAGGAGCAAGAAAGGGGATCTTGTTTGTTACAGATTTACACTCAGCAAATAAGGAAGGAATCTGTTGCTTCTACACCAAGGCATCTGTAGAGCAAAATAAGTTATGGCACAAAAAGCTCTCTCACCTGAATTACAAGGCAATCAACACCCTGGTGAAAATGGAGTTAGTGAGAGACATGCCAAATCTGGAGTTTGCTCAAAATGAAGTTTGTGAGGTTTGTCAAAAAGGAAAAATAAAAAAGCCAAGTCACAAGAGTAAAACTATGAATTTCATAATTGCACCTTTACAACTTATTCACATGGACTTATTTGGACCAGTTAATGTCTTATCAATTTCAAGGAAGAAATATACACTTGTGATGGTAGATGACTATTCAAGGTACACATGGGTAAAATTTGTTCATTATAAGGATGAAACTGCACACATCATAATTGAACACATTAAGAAGATTGATAAGCAGGATGAAGATCAGAATTGTGTGAAGAGATTGAGGAGTGACAATAGCACATAATTCAGAAATGCAAATTTAACTGAATTCAGCAAAGACAAAGGCATTGTTCAAGAATTCTCAGCTGCTAGAACACCTCAGCAAAATGGGGTAGTAGAGAGAAAGAATATAACACTAGTAGAGGCTGCTAGAATAATGCTGCAAGATGCAAATTTGTCAAGTTTTGGGGAAGAAGCTGTCAAGACTGCATGCTATACTCAAAATAGATATCTCATTAACAAGAATCTTGGAAAATCACCTTACTCAATCTTATCTAAAAGGAAGCCTATTGTGAAGCATCTTCATGTGTTTGGAAGCAAGTGCTATGTTTTAAAGAAAACTCTGACTATGTGGGAAAATTTGACTCTAAGGTTTTTGAATCAATTTTTCTGGAATATTTATTGGAGAGAACTGACTATAAAGTCTATGTGCTTGAACAAAAGAAAATTATGGAAATCACAGATGTGACTTTTGATGATTACAAGTGTCCAGGCTTTGAATGCCTTGATGATAATGAAGCTGAGGCCCTTAAATTTGAAAATCTCAACATTGATAGTGATTCTGAAGATGAAGCTAAAGTCAACACAAGCAACAATATAAATGAAGAGTCAACTGAACAAGTGAATCATGAGAATAGAATCTCATCTTAAACACCTGAATTTGACAGCACAAACTCATGGAGAGAAAGTGGAGAAAGTTCTACAAGTCATGGCAATGATGAAGAGGATGCAAAAAATTCAAGTCAACAAACTCACACCAGGAAATGGGATAGGAGTCACACAAGAGAAACAATTATTGGTGACCCAAATGATGGAGTGAGGACTAGAAGTGCAACTGCTAATGAATGTCTACATGCATGTTTTCTTTCAAAAGTTGAGCCTAAGAAAATCGAGGAAGCTCTACTTGATCCCTATTGGATATCTTCTATGCAAGAGTAGCTAAATCAGTTTAAAATAAACAAAGTTTGGAAGTTGGTTCCCGCATCAAAGAACAAAAGTGTAATTGGAACAAAGTGGGTGTTCGGGAACAAAATAGATGAAAATGGGATTGTAACAAGAAACAAAGCAAGGTTGGTTGCAAAAGGCTACTCACAGGAAGAGGGGATTGATTATGATGAAACTTTTGCTCCAGTTGCAAGACTTGAAGTAATAAGAATCTTTCTTGCATTTGCTGCACACTCAAACTTTAAAGTGTATCAAATGGATGTAAAGAGTGCATTCCCAAATGGCTTTGAAGATCCTGAATTTCCAGATTTTGTATACCAACTTCTAAAGGCTCTCTATGGACCAAGCAAACACCTAGAGCATGGTATGACACACTGTCAGAAATTTTGATTAAATATGGATTCTCTAGAGGAACTATTGATAAGACTCTCTTCTACAAGCAACATGGTGGTGATATGATCCTAGTTCAGATGTATATGGATGATATCATTGTTTGCTCTCCTAATGAGAAGATATGTCAAAGATTCTCAAAACTCATGCAGGGTGAATATCAAATAAGTATGATGAGAAAGTTAAGTTACTTTCTTGGACTTCAAGTTAGTCAAAGAAGTGATGGAATCTTCATCTGCCAAACTAAGTATGTTAAAGATTTATTGAAGTAGTTTGGTATGGTTGATTGTTCACCGGCATCAACACCTATGTCTACAGCTACAAAGTTGGATGAAGATAAGAAAGGAAAATGTGTAGACATTTCAGGTTATATAGGAATGATTAGATCTTTGTTGTATTTGACTACTAGTAGCCCAGACATTATGTTTGCAACATGTCCGTGTGCAAGATTTCAAGCCAATCCAAACGAATCACATTTGATGGCTGTGAAGAGAATTTTCAGATACTTAAAGGGGACTCCAAACTTGGGATTATGGTATCCTAAGGGAACATGATTTGAATTTGTTGGATACACTAATGCAGATGTTGTTGGATTCAGGGTTGATAGGAAAAATACTATTGGAATCTGTCAATTTCTTGGACAAAGACTTGTATCCTGGTATAGCAAGAAACAACATTATGTATTAAATTTCACAGCTGAGGCGGAATACATAGTTGCTGGAAGTTGTTGTGCTTAAGTTCTTTGGATTAGAAATCAGCTAATGGACTATGGCCTAGTGTTACATAAAATTCCAATTATGTGTGACAATATCAGTGCTATATCTATTTGTGGCTAATCCAGTTAATCATTCTAGAACAAAGCATATTGATGTAAGGTACCATTTTATTAGAGAACATGTTGCAAATGGTACCATTGAGCTCATTTTTGTTCCAACAGAAAAACAATTAGCTGACATTTTTACTAAACCTTTGGATGAAGCAACTTTCACTAGACCTGTTGGTGAAATTGGGATGTTAAATTCTTCATCCAAAGGCAAGAAATCAGCTAATGTGTTGCAGCAGATTGATTTCTAGTAAATCAAAATTAATTTGATTTAATTAGAAATTCACTGGAATATGAGTTATAAATATTTCAGAAATCTCTGTATATTTATTTTTCAAATTCAAAAATTTTAGCTTGGAATTTTTCAATTATGAGAAAACTGTCAAAATGTTAATTCACATTTTCAATGTGTGAAATTATCATAAGGCAGACTCAAATAGAACAAAAGTATTTAGAGAAATGAGTTCTCCATAAGACAAACTGACTACTCGACAAGTCATTTTGAGACTTCTCGAGTGAGTTCTCGATAAGTCATTTTTCTGACTTCTCGAATGACTTCTCGACAACCATTATTATGACTTCTCGATAAGTCATTGTAGAGATCTTGATAAGTGATAATTCATAGAGTTCTCTACACGTATAAATTTTAGATTTATTAACAACTTAGAACTGAGATTATTTATTTAATAAATTATTTGGGTAAAATACTTTTGATAAAATCATCTTATTTTTATTTATTTAAATAAAAATTGGAAAAATTCAGTCCATTCTGAAAAAACTGGGTATTTATTTGACATTTCGATAAGTAGGGGTGAGCAACGGGTCAGAACCGGACCGAACCGAACCGGAACCGAGAACCGAAATAGCAATATTTCAAGAACCGAACCAGACCCGTTTATATGTAAGAACCCAACCGGAACCGAACTGTAAATTTCGGTTCGGTTCCGAACCGAAAGAACCGAAGTTATATTTTATTTTATATGTTAGATATATTTGATAATGTCATGGCTAATATGATTTTTGTTTAGTTTTCAGATCTTACTTAAACAGGATAAATCAGTACTTACTGGAAGTCAGGACTTAAGGATATCGGTACTTATATTATCAGGAGATAATCATCAGAAGATGGATATCAGAACTTAAGTACTGAAGGACGTTCAGATAAGGACAACAGCTGTTTAAAGGATAGAAGATCGAGACAAACATAAGAAGAGATATGCATGAAGAAGGAATTCTATGAAGAATAGAATACTTGGAAAAAAAGATATCTGATTGATATATTTTAGGAAGCAGAATTATATTCCATATCAATTAGCGATTATCTTGTAACTGTGTAGTATATAAACACAGATATAGGGTTTACACTAAAAGTGTTATCATATTCGAGAAGATTATTCATTGTAACCCTAGCAGCTCTCGCGATATTTGTTCATCACTGAGAGGTAACAGTTCCATACTGTAACAGAGTTTATTGTTTCAATAAAGTTTGTTTTCTGTTACTTGAGTTATTAAAGTTCGATTTGATTGTACTATACACTGTATTCACCCCCCTCTACAGTGTGTATGTGACCTAACAAGTGGTATCAGAGCCTGTATGTTAACACACAAACAGTTTAAGATCCAAACACAATCATGTCTGATACAGAAACTCCAACTAAGCCCACCAAAACTGAAGAACCTCCAAAGACACAAATTCAAAGTCGGTATGAGACCATCAGAGTTCCCATATTGAGACCATCTGAATATGCCATATGGAAGGTGAGGATGACCATGTTTCTGGAAGCTACAGATTCAGAATATCTTGATAGAATCAAGGAAGGACCTCACAAACCAACCAAGCTCACTGTTGCTGTTGCAGGTGAAGCAGCAAAGACTGTACCAAAGGAGAAGAGTGATTACACTGCTGAAGATATCGCATCAATTGCTAAGGATGCTAAGGTACGACACTTACTGCATAGTGCCATTGATAATGTAATGTCAAACAGGGTAATAAACTGCAAGACTGCAAAGATATGGGATGCTCTGGAAACAAGGTGTCAGGGAACTGATACAATTAAGAAGAATAGGAAGACAATACTCACTCAAGAGTATGAACACTTTGACTCAAAGGCTAATGAGTCATTGACTGATTTGTATGATAGATTTGTCAAACTCTTGAATGATCTGTCACTAGTTGATAAGGAGTATGATCTTGAAGTTTCAAACCTTAAATTCCTGTTAGCTCTTCCTGAATGCTGGGATTTGAAGGCGACAACAATAAGAAACAACTACAATCTTGATGAAACAACTCTTGATGAAATTTATGGAATGCTCAAGACTCATGAACTTGAGATGGAACAAAGAAGCAAGAGAAAAGGTGGAAAGTCAAGGACAGTTGCTCTTAAGGCTGAAGAAGAATCCCCCAAGGCAGCTACTTCAAGGAAAGACGAGGGTAAAGCTCTCTTCATAAAGTCTGATACTGAGTCATCAAATTCTGAAAGTGATGATGACTCAGAATCTGAAAGCTTGCCTGAGACGGATGCTGATGAGGAGATGATGAAGCTGTGTGCTCTTATGGTGAAGGGGATCACAAAGATTGCATACATGAAGTTCAGGAAGGGAAAGAAGTTTTTCAGGAAAGGCACAAGCTCTGATAAGAAGAGTTTCAGAGAATCTGAGAATCTGAGAATAGAGGAGGAAAGTCTGACAGAGGAGATTATACAAATGTCAAATGCTACAACTGTGGTGAGAAAGGCCACATATCTCCTGATTGCAAGAAAGTGAAGAGTGACAAAGGCAAGGCTCTTGTCACAAAGAAGAAAAGCTGGACAGACACCTCAGATTCTGGAAGTGAGGAGAATTATGCATTGATGGCAAATGCTGATAAGGCAAGTGCTGAAAGCAGTCCTGAAGCTGCTGAATCAAAGGTACCTCAAACTACTTATGCCTTTCATACTGATGATATAAATGAGTTGAGGAGATATCTTAAAACCATGTTTGTTAGTTATAGAGATCAAACTTTAACATGTGAAAGATTAACTTCTGAAAATCTTGCTTTTAAGAAAAGAAATGATTTCTTAGAAAAGGAGTTAGTTATGTTCCATCAAACTCAGAAAGATAGAGATGATGATTTTTATGTTAGGGATGAAGTGCTAAAAATGAATGAATCTCTAAAAACTGAGTTAGAAAAGGAAAGAGAGGTTATCAGGACTTGGACTAACTCTGGCAGAACAACTTAGAATTTGTTAAGTAGTGAAAACTGGAAAGAGGGCTTAGGTTATGGAGAGGATAAGAATGATAAAGGAATTGAAAGTATTAAGCCTGTAGTTGTTAAACAAAAAACCAAAGTTAAAACCTATCAAGTTTGTAGCTGTAAAGTCTGATAATGAGAAATCAGAAGTTAAAAAGGAATTAACTTCTGACAAACTAAAACAGGAAAAGACAGTTGAAGTAAACATAGGCTTAATGACAAAAAAACAACTTAAGCATAAGCTGAAAGATGTTAAGAATGCAAACAAGGTAAAATCACCTAGGAAAAATAGGAATGGAAAGGAAGGAGTGAATAAAAGCAATGATTATAAGCCTGTTCCTGAAGCTCCTAGGAAAATATGTCATAACTGTGGAAGTTCTAACCATCTGGCTTCTTTTTGCAGGAAGAATAAGAACATAAACTCCTTACCTTTAAAGTCAGGAGTTAAGAGTCAGTCTGTTAGATATAAGCCACAAAATCCTTGTTTTCATTGTGGTAGTTTATGGCATTCCCTTTATACTTGTAAGGAATATCATAGTTTGTACTATGATTATTATCAAATAAAACCTTCTTTAAAGAAAGTTTCCATTGTTCCTTCTAGTGTAAGTTCTGATTCAAAGTCTGATAGTGTAAATTTTAATAAGAAAAATGTTAACATAAACTCTGATGCTAAATCCGCTGCAAATGTTAACAAACTTAATAAGGCCAAAGGATCCAAGCAAGTCTGGGTCCTTAAAACTAACCATTAGTGGTCTTTGTGATTGCAGGGCAACAGGAAAAACATCCTAGTTCTGGACAGTGGATGTTCAGGACATATGACTGGTAATAAAGCCCTGCAATCAGACTTTGTGGAGAAAGCTGGCCCAAGTGTTTCTTATAGAGATGGCAACATTGGAAAAACATTAGGATATGGCAATATCAATCTTGGGAATGTCATCATTAAAGAAGTAGCTCTGGTCTCAGGACTTAAACACAATCTGCTGAGTATAAGTCAAATCTGTGACAAAGGTTATCATGTGGATTTCTTTGAGGAACACTGTGAAGTTGTAAGTAAATCTACCGGAAAAGTTGTTCTGAAAGGATACAGGCGTGGTAACATTTATGAAGCCAAGATTTCAACAAGTAATGATGGTTCTGCAATCTGTCTAATAAGTAGAGCATCAATTGAAAAAAGCTAGAATTGGCACAAGAAACTCTCTCATTTAAATTTCAACAATATAAATGAACTAGTAAAGAAAGATCTTGTGAGAGGACTGTCAAAGTCAGTATTTGCTCCTGATAGCCTTTGTGATTCTTGTCAGAAGGCTAAACAAAGAAAATCCTCATTCAAGAGCAAGACTGAATCATCAATTCTTGAGTCTTATCACCTACTACATGTTGATCTATTTGGTCCAGTAAATATCATGTCTATTGCAAAGAAGAAATATGCTTTGGTCATAGTGGATGAGTTCACCAGATACACATGGGTGTATTTTTTGCACACAAAAAGTGAAACTGCATCTATCTTGATTGATCATGTCAAGCATTTGGATAAATTGGTCAAAGATTCTGTAAAAACAATAAGGAGTGATAATGGTACTGAATTCAAGAATTTGATAATGGAAGAGTTCTGCAAAAACCATGGAATCAAGCAGGAATTTTCTGCTCCTGGAACTCCATAGCAAAATGGATTTGTTGAAAGGAAGAATAGAACTCTCATTGAAGCTGCACGTACAATGCTTGATAAAGCAAAGCTTCCAACCTATTTCTGGGCTGAAGCTGTACAGACTGCTTGTTTTACTCAAAATGCAACACTCATTAACAAGCAAGGAAAGACACCATATGAGATGGTGAAGAAAAAGAAGCCAAATCTGAAATATTTTCATGTATTTGGATGCAAGTGTTTTGTTCTTAAGACTCATCCTGAACAGTTATCTAAATTTGATTTTGTTAGGTCTCACACACTGTAGAGGGGGTGAATACAGTGTAAAATACAATCAAATCGAACTTTTAATATTTCAAGTAACAGAAAACAAACTTTATTGAAACAATAAACTCTGTTACAGTATGGAACTGTTAACTCTCAGTGATGAACAAATATCACGAGAGGTGCTAGGGTTACAATGAATAATCATCTCGAATATGATAACACTTATAGTGTAAACCCTATGTCTGTGTTTATATACTACACAGTTACAAGATAATCGCTAATTGATATGGAATATAATTCTGCTTCCTAAAATATATCAATCAGATATCTTTTCTTCCAAGTATTCTATTCTTCATAGAATTCCTTTTTCATGCATATCTCTTCTTATGTTTATCTCGATCTTCTTTCCTTTAATCAGCTACTGTCCTTATCTGAACGTCCTTCAGCACTTAAGTTCTGATATCCATCTTCTGATGATTATCTCCTGATAATATAAGTACTGATATCCTTAAGTCCTGACTTCCAGTATAAGTACTGATTCCCAGTTAAGTACTGATTTGTCTTGTTAAGTAAGATCTGAAAACTAAACATAAATCATATTAGCCATGACATTATCAAATTTATCTAACAATCTCCCCCAACTTGTAAATTAGCAAAATATACAAGTTAACAGATATTTGATGATGTCAAAAACATTAAGTACAAATGCATGAGAATTAGACTAGATAACTACAACTTATAGTCCTTAAAGCTTTACCAACATTTAACTTCTGATAACAGCTTCAGTCTGTACAAATATCAGAATTTAATCAGTTGTAGATCTTGACTTGGCTTCATCTTCTGATCTCTCTGATGTCAGGAGTTGTTCTGAGATAGTTCTTCAACAAACATCTCTCAGCATATTTAAGTTCATCAATCATCCTCCTTTTAGCATCTTTAAGCTCTGCAGTATCTTCACCAATTTGAAAGATTGCAGCCCTGAGATCATTAATCTTTGCTTTTCTTATATCCCGATCCAGTTTGATTAAATAAGCTTTATCAGACTCAAGATTGAATTCCACAGCCCTGTAACCTAGAAAGGTAGTTATAATTTTAGCAGTGTTGGGCTTCATTTCAACTATATCATCCTTATGATCTCTGTACTTTGGAACATATGTGCTGTCAGACTTAACAGAATAAAGCCTTTTCTGTCTCTGAATCTGATCCTTCAAATAGTTTGCAGCAGTTCTTGTCAATCTGTCATCCACTTGAAGTAAGAATAGTACATGCTCCAATTCTTCAAAATACTTCAATGGAATGGCATTTTGCCTTATATGATAAACCCTACAATCTGTCATGAAGTACAACAAGATGTGTTCTTTCAAGTAGGTATGGTAAACCATTTGTACAGATTCTAGTTAATTCAATCTCTCAGGAGTTGCTCCAATACCTGGTTCACTCAAGGAAGTTGGATCATTGGTAGTGTTCCGTATTCTTCTTTCATCAGCACTTCCCAATCCAGTTTTATCTCTTGCTTCCTTTCCAGTAACTACTCTTGCTTCAAAACCACTTGCAGCAGTCTTCAAAGGTTGAGTCTGTTTTGCATTAGTGAATCCTGGTAGGAGTGTCTTTGGTCTATCTTCTGATATCAAGTTAACTTGAGCTGTGTCAGAGGTTACTTGCTTCTTTGAAATATCAGAACTTACTTTATCTTGACTCTGAACAACTTGAGCCATGTCAGAGGTTGTTTTAAGAACTTTTCTTGAAGTCAGAGCAAGATCATCCTTTTCATCAGTGATTTCTTCATTCTCAGGAGGCACATAAACCTTGATAGGTTCACCAACCTTTTCTTTACCCTTGGATCTTGGATCTATCTGCGGTTGTGATTTAGCCAATGTTGCTTCAGTATGTGTCCTTTCTTTGATCACAATGCCTTTGAGTTTTAGAAGTGACTTTTTACCAGAAGCTTTAGATTTAGATGTGACTTTCTCTGATTTAAGTCTGGCTTCTTCTTCCATTAAACTCTCCATGTCCATTCCTGGATTTTCCTGAAGAAATAACTGTCTTGACATTTCTTCATCAAGATCTAAAAGTTCATCAGAACTTATCCTTTTACCAGTAGCAGAACTTATTCTTTTCCCAGTATCAGAACTTGTCCTGTGACTTGTGATTTCAGCTTTTCTTGATGTGAAACCTCTACCTTGATTATGACCTCTACCCATTCCAGAGCTTCCTTGATCATCCTTTTCATTGTCCTTCCCTTTCAGTGTCTTGTTAGTTTTGCATTTGGACTTAATTACTTTCTCCCCCTTTTTGGCATCAGCAGGAAGTAGAAGAGAGACAAGCAATTCCACTGAGGCTTGGATTTCAGTAAGTTGAGATTGCTGAGAAGCTTGATTTTGCAGAATATCATTAATCTGAGCTTGTTGTTTCTCTTGAGTCTTCTCAATATAAGCAATCCTGTCAAAGGTAGGTTGGAAGAACTTTTTCTTATCAATCTTTTGAACTTGTTCCTGTTTGATGAATTCTTCCTGAATCTTGTGTAGCTCTGCATGAGTAGTTGAATGAAGACCTTGTAAATGTTTAGTACTCAATGCAGTGACTCTAAGCTGGGTTTTGAAATCATCAGAATTTAACATTTCATCAGCTTTAGTCAAGTGCTCAGCAAGATGCTTTTCATTTGGAACACAGAAAACTGAGTTCCATTCCTTAGTCCACTCCTGTCCTGCAGGAGTTTCACTCCAAGGCACTGGTGCTTCTCTGGTAACAAACTTCTTAACAAGTTCAGACTTAAGAATAGTTTGTTGAGGAACATATCCTGAAGGACCTGCTGTATCAGCATCTGCATTTGGAGCAGCATCACCAGTATCTCCAGCATTTGCAGCATCAGAACTTACAGAATCAGTATCTTCTGATAAAACAACAGTGTGAGTAGCAATGGAGGCTTCAGCATCCTCTAATTGCTGATCTGGTTCTAAGTTCTGATCAACAGCCATATCCTGATGCTCACCTAAATTCTGATCATCAGCATCTAGATGCAGAGAAGGTGTAGTAGATAACTCTGGAGTTTGAACAGCATCAGTAACAGGTGTTGTTGATGGATTATTTGTTGTTGGAGCTTCTAAGAGAATTACTTCAGGCACAACCAAGTTGTGAACATCAATATCAGCACTTGTGCCTGGATCAACAGGAGAGACAGATGGTGTGTTGACCTTGTCAGAAACAGCTTCCTGAGATGGAGTTGATGTAGAAGAAGTGACTTTAGCAAATTCCTTTTCTTGTGAGATCAGAGATTCCTGATCCCCTTCCTGAGTTGCTGCTTCTTCATCATCTGAAACAGGTCTGTTTGCCCTCTGTTTCTTGTATCTCTTTGAAGATATGGATTCCTTGGGAGTTTCAGGAACTGTCATTCTTTTAAGCCTCTTGAGAAGCCTAGATCCTTCAATTCCAGAATCCTTCTGAGAAGTGGCTTTCTCAGCTTCTTTAACAACAGGTTCTGAAGAAAGAACCTGTTCCTCAGTATCAGATTCATCTCTCAAGGCAATCCTCCTTCTCTTTTGAGGTGTTTGAGGAACAGTCTTTGTCCTCTTAGGTTTGGAAGATGAAGGCTTCACAGTAGGTGCTGAGGTTGAGGGTTGAACTGTCAGTGAAGTGGAGAGATAGGATTTGATATATTGCCTGAGGGTTGGTTGAGTAGAATGAGTGGTAGGTGCTGATGGTTGTTGTGGTGTTTGGGAGGTTGTTGTTGGTTGGACATCAGAATAAACAGATTTATAAGTATCAGGATCAGCATTTACTTAGATCTGTTTTACAGACTGAGGAATCTGTAAAGGTCTAACCACTGATTTCTTAGTGTCAGCATTTATCAGGTCATTAAAGTAACGTTTTGCAACCTTAAAAGGTGGAGTTGAGGAACTGACTAATTGAGGTTCATCAGTACAAAAAGTATATATAAGTTGACAGAATCTAGCAAAGTAGACAACATTCCTATCCTCTGTCATCCTATCCCCAATAAAACCAATTATAGCAGTTGCAAAATTAAAATGAGTTTGGTTTATAATAGCATACCCGATGTGCTGACTCATAATAGGGATAGCATCAAAATTCGAACACTTGTTCCCAAAAGCTTTAGTGATGCAGTCGAAGAAGAAGCTCCATTCTCTTCTGATATGAGCCCGTTTCAAGTGCCCAAGCTTTGCCAAACTCTGTTCATACCCCAAATTGGCCATTAACTCCTGAAGAGCTGATTCCTCTGGAATTGAAAAGGTACATCCTTCTGGGAGATGTAGAGCCTTGCGTATTGTACCAGGAGTGACTGCATATGAAGAATCACCCACTTCGAAAACAATACTGGGAGTGCCATGTGTACCACCATTATCAAAGTGCCCAGTCCGCCAAAATGTCAGAACTTGTTGGCTCGAAAAGACTGAAAGTTGGGTCAATGCATACCCAATCTCACTGTGTGCAAGAAGATCTTGCACAAAATGCAATTCAGATGGAGCTTCAGCATGATTAAGAATTGCAGCATAGTTGTTTGGAACAAATTTAGCTCCATCAATGATTAAATCCTTAGGTGCCATGTGAAAAATTGAGATTTAAGAGTGCCTGTTAGGTGTTTGATAAAATGTCTGTATGAGAAACCAACGTTAGATGAAGAAGGAGAGTAAAAGCAAGTAGAGAGAAAAAGTATGAAGGGAAATAAAGGATTAAAAAGTCATCTCTCTCTCTTACTTATACAAAAAAAATGTTACCGTTGGACACCTGTCAGATATGCGGTAATAACGGATAGTTACTGGGCTCGAGAAAACAGTAATCATTACTTACCCACTTGCAGTTTTTCATGGAAAAACCGTTCCACTTACCCAGTTATTCCACTAATAACGGTGAAACAGTTTTAATTCAAAATTGAAACCGTTCCCACTTATTCAAATTATTTTTCACTACAACATTAATATTCTGAAAATAAATCAAGTGAAAATGACCAAGATAAATCAGATGAGTAAGTACTGATAAAGGAAAATCAGAACTTAAATTAACACAGTATTTATATGGTCATCAGAATAGGAATATGTAACAGGATTTAACAATGCATTAAAATATCTCAGAGACAAAATCTTGAAACAAAAACAAATTTCATTAATATATCAAGAGAATATATTCATGAAATTGAAATTACATCAGAACTTATACAAGATTTCCCTAAGCTGTTAAACCTAACATCAACAGCCTTAGTCCTAGCTCAAGAAGCAGGGCAAGGCTGATGATGAAGAAAAACAGGAAGAAGAAAATAAATCATTTCTTCTTCCTACTCTCGACAAACAGAATGGCGAGTTGAATGATTCGCTCTTGCTGGCGGAGAGCTTCCAGCCTTTCCTCCTCCAATCGCTCCAGATGGCGATGGTAATCCATATAGAAGAACAGGAGGTGGGTGAGTACCTCCTGTGGGACAGAGTCCCATATCTCATCAAGAATGGCAGTGACGTGCCATTCTTGCTGCCAGTCGGCACAGCTTAGCTCCATATTGAAGGTTTCGTAGTTCAAACACATGTTATATCTGACCATGGTGTTTTTGAAAGAAAAAGTATGAAGGTAAGGTGAGTTTGTGAGAAAAGATTTGATGGGAAGGCTGATGTGAAGTGGTTGCTTATATAGGCAAGAGAATGCCAGGAGACGTAAAGAAATTTAAAGCTGACAAGTAGAATTAATTCTACCTCGTCTCCCCAGACTTGGAAAAAGAAAAACATTCATTGGAAAGGGAAAACATGATTTAATGCGCACAAGAAGCAAGTAAAAGTTGACTGTTCAAGTACGAGTACCACTAACCCTAACCATAGTGACTATTAATCTTCCACTTCAAGATATTCAGGTTTAAACTGAGACTGTTTCCAAATTTTATCCACAAATAAGTCAAGTAAGGAATCATACGTTAATATCAGACCTTAGACTTATATCAGAACTTAACAGTCATCAGAACATAATTTCTTAACTCGAAAAAGAAATGCCTATCTTAGTAAGTCCTCTCACAAATTCTGATTTATATTCTTCAGAACTTAATCATCAGAATATGTAATCAGAGCGTGTCCTCAGAATTTGTGCAATGTGACACAATAACTGTTCATCTAAAACAACATAGATCACCACAGTGATTTTCATCATTCATATGGAGTGATTAGTGTGTTCATTAAGCTAAATATCAGACAAAGAGTAAAGTCTGATTCACTTCAGTACATCTTAGAAATAAGGCATAACTAACACTTTGCTAAAGAGCTGTCACTATTCTGAAACCTACTGTTGAATGAGTTCATGCATGAGTCCACCTCAACTATTGTGTGCTAATTTTATGCATCTTTTTGAATTCCATTTTACAGTGGCTTCTCAGTGTAAGTGAGTCACGACTGCTCATCAGAATTTATGCTATTATCAGAGTATTTCTCCAGTAATCATAGAGTGTGAAAAGTCACCAAGAAAATATTTTATTTGCTTTTTTGATGCATATTACTTAATACCAGCAATGCACTTGGATCTTCCCTTCCACATTTTTTACTCTAGATCTCAAAGGAGTACCTGATTTTTAATCCTTGATTCTTTTTCTTTTTCTTTTGATAAGTGAGGTTTATCAGCACTTAGTACATTCAACAGATTTACTAGCATCAGAACTTAACAGATGAGTAGCATTATTCTAGTTTGTGACTTAGTAATAAGATAGACAAAGTAAACTCAACTAAGCTCAATTATCAGAATTTGCTTGTGTCAATAGATTTCCACAGAAATAATTACTTCTTACATGGGATCCCTTGTTTATTGAAGACTACTAGTTCAGCATCTAACACAGTTATCCTCATAGGATTGAAGAGTTACTTAAACAAACATATCCCTTATCAGAGTTTAGAAACATATATCAGACAACAGTCAGTACTTAAACACATTTTTCAATTAAGTACAGAATACAAAAAGAGATTAAATTCTGTAAATACTGATCATAAAGTCTGATGCAACAGAACAAAACTAAACAGATTTAGAAAAAGAACCTGAAACCATTCCAAGTTCATTTACCAATCTTGTAAAGGTAGCTTCACACAATGGTTTTGTGAAGATATCTGCTAGTTGTTGATCTGTTGGAACAAAGTGCAACTCCACTGTACCTTCATCTACATGTTCCCTGATGAAGTGGTACCTGATGCTGATGTGCTTTGTCATAGAGTGTTGAACTGGATTACCTGTCATAGCAATAGCACTTTGATTATCACAGTAAATAGGAATTTTGAAATATGTTAACCCATAATCCAGTAACTGATTCTTCATCCAAAGAATTTGTGCACAACAACTTCCTGCAGCAATATATTCTGCTTCTGCAGTTGATGTGGAAATTGACTTTTGTTTCTTGCTAAACCAAGAAACCAATCTGCCTCCAAGAAATTGGCAGCTTCCACTTGTGTTTTTCCTGTCAATTTTGCAACCTGCAAAATCTGCATCTGAGTAACCTATCAGTTTAAAATCTGATTCTCTGGGATACCACAATCCCAGATCAGCTGTTCCCTTAAGATACTTAAAAATTCTTTTCACAACTGTTAAATGAGGTTCTCTTGGATCTGCTTGAAATCTTGCACAAAGACAGGTAGCATACATGATATCAGGTCTACTAGCAGTTAGATAGAGTAGAGAGCCAATCATACCTCTGTAATCAGTAATATCTACTGATTTACCGGTATCCTTATCCAGTTTTGTTGCAGTGGCCATGGGAGTGGATGCACTTGAACAATCTTGCATTCCAAATTTCTTCAGCAAGTTTTTGGTGTACTTAGTTTGACAAATAAAAGTGCCTTCTTCATTTTTCTTGACTTGAAGGCCCAGAAAATAGCTAAGTTCCCCCATCATACTCATCTGATACCTTGACTGCATCAGTTTGGCAAACTTCTTGCAAAGTCTGTCATTTGTAGACCCAAAAATGATATCATCAACATAAATCTGGACCAGAAGTAAGTCCTTTCCATGGTTGAGATAGAACAGTGTTTTGTCTATTGTTCCTCTGTTGAATCCACTTTCCAGAAGAAACTGAGCTAAAGTCTCATACCATGCTCTAGGAGCTTGCTTAAGTCCATAAAGTGCTTTATCAAGCCTGTAGACATAATCTGGATGTTGGGAATCTACAAAGCCTGGAGGTTGTTCAACATATACTTCCTCCTCCGATTCTCCATTGAGAAAAGCACTTTTCACATCCATTTGAAATACAGTAAACTTTTTTATGAGCAGCATAAGCCAAAAATATCCTTATGGCTTCTAACCTAGCAACTGGTGCAAATGTTTCATCATAATCAATTCCCTCCTATTGAGAATATCCTTTTGCAACCAGCCTTGTCTTATTCCTTGTAATTATGCCATAATTATCAGTTTTGTTTCTGAATACCCACTTTGTACCAACAACAGATCTATTCTTTGGTCTTGGCACTAGGGTCCAGACTTTGTTTCTTTCAAATTCATTTAACTCTTCCTGCATTGCTTGCACCCAATCAGCATCTTGAAGAGCTTCTTCCACTTTCTTTGGCTCAATCTGAGAGAGAAAAGAATTGTAAAGACATTCATTTGAAGTACCTGTTCTAGTTCTGACACCTGCATCAGGATTTCCAATTATCAAATCAGGTGTATGTGATTTAGTCCACTTCCTTGCAGATGGAAGGTTTTCTCTAGAACTGGATGTTCCCCCATGATCTATGTTGTCTTCAATTTCATTTTCTGATGCTCCCCCTGAAATTATGCTCTCTGAGTTGGATTCTTCAGAATTTAGATTTTCAGCACTGTCAGAACTTGGCTTATCAGAACTTGACGAATCAGAACTTGAAGAGCCAGATGTATGTTCTGATGCTTCTTGAGATGTGGTAAAATCTTGAGTATGCTCCCCCTGCATAGGTGCATCTTCCTTTGGCATAGTTACCACAGTTTCAATAACATCAGAATTTTAATCCATCAGAGTTTACAGTATCAGGACATAGACTGTCAGGATTTTCAGTATCAGAATTTGAGTCTTCATTTTCAAATCTCAGCTGATCATGGTCAATAAAATCTTCAAGACCAGTAATTTTCTTGTCATCAAAAGAGACATTGATAGATTCCATGACAACTCTTGTTCTCAAATTATAGACTCTGAAGGCTTTTGTGGAAAGTGTGTTGTGAATATGTTGTGTACTTAATGATTACCTAAACAAAACATCTAAGTAGATTTTACTTAGTGAAATAATGTAGCACTCGACGGATAAAAATTATAGTCCCGATGGATAACTCATTATAGTCCCGACGGATGATTAACTTATTATCCATCGAGTGAGTAGCTTATGTAATAATAAGTTTGTAGCACAGTGTTGTATGCACCTTTGTATAGAATCTGTAGTAGCATATAATTCATGTTGACTTTAACTAGATATGCAGAATAGGTTGATTAACTGTACATAAGCAATGTCTTGTAATTCTGTATAAGTGAAATGAAATCAAGTGCCAAAATAGCTACCAACGGATGATTAACAAAGCTTCGA
Source organism: Apium graveolens (assembly GCF_009905375.1). Taxonomy (NCBI): domain Eukaryota; kingdom Viridiplantae; phylum Streptophyta; class Magnoliopsida; order Apiales; family Apiaceae; genus Apium; species Apium graveolens. The sequence goes on from NC_133653.1 coordinate 178,004,546, forward strand.
CGGATGACCAAAATTGCTACCAACGGATGCTTAACAAAGCTTCGACGGATGATCAAATGACTATCAACGGATGTTTAACATAGCAGTCGACGGATGATCAATTAAGTCATCGACGGATGATCTGAAAGTCGACAGATGATCACATCAAGATTCAAACATCAGTTGAACAATAAAAGCTGACACACAGCCATTGAATTGGATACAAGTACACTGTGGAAGCCCATTAACTGGGTAATAGAGGACGAAAAGCAGCAAAGATCAAGATTGTTAGATTTTATATTTGTTCAGTTCTTTTGACTTTGTAATCTTGGTAATATATAAACCAAGAGAGTAGCAAATAGAAAAATAACTGAGATAGCTAAGAAACAACAACAGAGAAATATTTGTAAGCACTATCTTTAGCATTTCCTGTGTTCTTAGCAGTTCTATTTTGTAAGCAGTTGTGAGCATTTCTGCACACAGAGTCCTCTCGATATATTAAATATATCTCTGGTAGAATTGTTTAAATCCACCAGAAAGTTTTTAAAGACTCTTGTTTTTAATTACTTATGTTTTGATTCATTCAAGTTTACATTCCGCATTATGTTAATCAAAACAAATATATCCATAATCGAGTTGAACATTTTTATTTCAAGAAAAAGGTTCAAGAATTCCATTCAACCCCCCTTCTGTAATTCTTGCTATATTGTTAAGGGACTAACAATTGGTATCAGAGCAAGCTCTTAATCTACAAAGAGTTTAAAGATCAAAACAATTCAGCAAGATGAACAAGAAAGATGTTGGAGTCAAGATTCCTTTTCTTGATAAAGATAATTACCATCATTGGAAGGTAAAGATGCATCTTCATATGCTTTCTCAAGATGAGGCCTATGTGGACTGCATAGAAAGAGGTCCTCATGTTCCAATGAGAGCTGCAACAGGAAATGAACCATCTGTTCCAAAGTCAAGGCATGAATGGTCTGGTCCTGATATTGAACAAGTCAGGAAAGATAAAAAGGCCATGAACATTCTGTTCAATGGGGTTGATGCAGACATGTTTGATAACATCATCAACTGCAAGACTGCCAAGGAAGTTTGGGACACAATACAGATAATCTGTGATGGTACTGAGCAAGTAAGAGAAAATAAAATGCAGCTCCTGATTCAGCAATATGAGCATTTTCACAATGAAGAAAGTGAGTCACTCACTGATATTTTTAGTAGATTCCAAAAGCTACTAAATGCTCTTAAATTGCATGGAAGAGTCTATCAGACTAAAGACTCCAATCTGAAATTTCTCAGATCTCTTCCAAAGGAATGGAAACCAATGACAGTCTCATTGAGAAACTCACAAGATTATAAGGAGTTTACTTTGGAGAGACTGTATGGCATTCTGAAGACCTATGAGCTTGAGATAGAGCAGGATGAAAGAATGGAGAGAGGAAAGAAGAAAGGAGGATCCATTGCACTAGTGGCTGAACTGGAAAAGGAGAAGGAAGTGAAGATGGAAGCTGTGGAATCAACTTCAAAGGCCTGTGAAAGCAAGGGTAAAGGGCTAGCTGCAGAAAGTGAAGATTCATTGAGTCAAGATGACATGGAGGACATTGATGAGCACCTAGCATTCCTTTTAAGAAGATTTGCCAAGCTCAAGTTCAAGAAGAACTTTGGAGCTGCCAAGCCAAATAGAAATATGGTGGATAAATCAAAATTCAAGTGTTTCAAATGTGGCTTGGCAGGGCATTTTGCAAATGAGTGTAGAAAGTCAGATTCCAGTAAGAAAAGATTTGAGTCTGTGGATTATAAGAAAAAATACTTTGATCTACTCAAATAGAAGGAAAGGGCTTTTATTACACAAGAGAATGACTGGGCAGCTGATGGTTTGGATGAAGATGAGGATGTCAGCTATGTCAACCTAGCCCTTATGGCCAAGTCTGATGAAACAGAGACAAGTTCCTCAAGCAATCAGGTAATCACTACAAACCTTGCACATTTATCTAAAGCTGAGTGTAATGATGCAATAAATGACATGTCTACAGAATTGTATCATTTGTGTGTTACACTTAAGTCCCTCACTAAAATAATGCTAAAATCAAAGAAAACAACTTGTTTTTGAGTGAGAGGAATAATGTGCTTGAGTCTCAGTTTGTTGAGTTTGAGAAACTAAAAATTGAGTGTAAAATTGCCAAGGAGGAATTAACTGAGTCCTTGAAAAAGGAAGAAATTTTAAAGAAGCATCTCGATCGTGAACAGGAGGCGATTAAAGCATGGAAAACATCCAGAGATGTTCATGCTCAAATCACCAAGGTTCAAGGAATTGAGTCTTTTTGTGATGAAGCCTGGAAAAAGAATAAGGAGAAACTAGAACCTATTTTGGTAGATGGATTGCTGACAGATGTAGACTCGACGGATGATGAGAACTATCCGTCGGATAACAAAAAGTGTTATCCGTCGAATGATAAAAATCCTCATCTGTCGGCTGTGAACAAACCCATTAGCAAAGTGAAATTAACCAAGCTAAATGAAAAGTATGGGTCTGTTTCCAAGAACTTTGTTTCAGGAGAGTCAAGTCAAGCCAAGAAAGGGAAGAAGGCTAATGTTGGTCACATGACTGTCAAACAGTTAAGTGACAGACTTGAGAAGATAGAGGTAAAAACAGAGACTAAAAGGAAAAACAATAGGAATGGTAAAGTAGGGATTAACAAACATAATAACTACACACCTGACAAATATGCTCCTAGAAAAATCTGTGTCAAATGTGGTAGTGTAAATCATTTGTCTGTTAATTGCAAATCTGCCATACCTACTCCCATGTCTGTTCAGCCTCAATTCTCTAACATTAATGCCATGCCTCCCATGCCTGTTAATGCTATGCCTACACAGAACATGAATGCACAGTATGTTAATATGCCATTTGCACCTAATCCATATTATGCTGCATACAATATGCCTCAAATGCCATTTAGCATGCCTTACTGGAATAACATGTTTGCACCAAGCATGTCATTTCCTGTTAGCCATAACATGCATGATAATTCTGTTGCATCTAGTGGTTTCAAAGGCCCAACCCAAATGACTAAGGAAGAATCTAAAATTCCTAAGTCAAATGAGTTAAGACCTAAGAAACAGAAGAAGAAAGCTAACAAGGCAGGACCTAAGGAAACTTGGGTACCAAAATTAACTTGATTTGATTTTGATGTGTGCAGGGAAATAGAAGGAATCTTTGGTACTTGGATAGTGGTTGTTCAAGACACATGACTGGTGATTCTACCCTGCTCACAGAGTTTGAAGAGAGAGCTGGCCCAAGTATCACTTTTGGAGATGACAACAAAGGTTATACTGTGGGATATGGCTTGATTTCAAAGGACAATGTCATCATTGAAGAGGTTGCCTTAGTGGATGGTCTCAAATATAATATGTTGAGTATCAGCCAGCTTTGTGATAAAGGCAACTTAGTAACCTTCAACAAAGAAACCTGTGTTGTGATTAATAATCAAAACAACAAAGTGGTTCTCACTGGTGTGAGAAGAGGAAATGTGTATCTAGCTGACTTCAACTCAACTAAAGCAGAATCTGTAACTTGTCTTCTCAGTAAAGCAAGTCAAGATGAAAGTTGGCTATGGCACAAGAAGCTATCTCATTTGAACTTCAAGACCATTAATGAGCTGGTAAAGAAAGAGCTAGTTAGAGGCATTCCTATGGTGGAGTTTACAAAGGATGGACTGTGTGATGCCTGCCAAAAAGGGAAGCAGATTAAAGCATCATTCAGGAAGAAACTTGATTCAGCAATTGAAGAGCCTCTACAACTGCTTCACATGGATTTGTTTGGACCAGTCAATATATTGTCAATCTCAAAGAAAAGATTTTGCCTAGTAATTGTAGATGATTTCTCAAAGTTCTCTTGGACCTATTTCCTAAAGTCCAAAGATGAGGCTAGTGAAATCATCATCAATCACATAAGGCAAGTTAACAATCATCCTGATTTCAAAGTTAGAAGAATCAGGAGTGATAATGGAACTGAGTTCAAGAACTATGTCATGAGAGCATTTTGTGAGGAAAATGGAATCTTGCATGAGTTTTCAGCAGCAAGGACTCCACAACAGAATGGAGTAGTGGAAAGAAAGAATAGATCTCTTATTGAAGCTGCAAGGACAATGCTTGAAGAATCAAAACTACCAACATACTTCTGGGCTGAAGCTGTAAACACTGCATGCTACACTCAGAACATCTCTCTGATTAATCAAGCAAGATGCATGACACCTTATCAATTGTTCAAGAATAAGATGCCAACTCTGAACTTTCTTCATGTCTTTGGCTGTAAATGCTATATTCTGAGAAATCAAACTGATCAAAATGGGAAGTTTGATGCTAAAGCAGATGAAGGAATTTTTGTTGGATATGTTGTTGATAAAGCATATAGAGTCTACAATCTAAGAACCAACATTGTTGTTGAATCTATACATGTTGTGTTTGATGATAAAAAGATTGAAGGACTAAAAGATGGAGATTACCATGAGAGCCTCAAATTCGACAATGTTGAGATGGTCAGTGATGAAAGTGATGATGAGAGTGATCAAGAAACAGTGTCTAAGGATAATGCAGACAAATCTACTACAAATGAAGCACAAAACTCAACATCCATCGAGTTACATAATGCTTCATCCGTCGGAAGGCAATCTGTATTATTCGTCGGAAGACAACCTGCATCATCCGTCGGTACTCAACATTCACCATTCGTCGGGTTATCAAAAGGAGCAGGAAGTCAAGGCAGATCACCCATAGAAAGCACCCCAATCTCAAATCAAAGATCCACAAACTCAGGGGGAGTTTCTAGCAATCAAAACTCAATCTCACATCAAGACAACATCGAGGTCTCTTCATCTAGGGCTAATCTACCTCAACCAAGAAAATGGACAAAAGATCACCCCTTTGAACTGATTATTGGTGATGTTTCTTCCAGAGTTCAAACCAGGAGAGCAACTCAAGAAGAATGTCTATACAGCAGCTTCATGTCTAAGGAAGAACCAAAGAAGGTAGAAAAAGCCTTGTTAGATCCTGATTGGATTTTATCTATGCAGGAGGAGCTAAACCAATTTGAAAGGAATAAAGTATGGAAGATGGTACCCAAGCCCACAGGAAAGAATCCAATAGACACCAAATGGGTATTCAGAAACAAGATGGATGAAAATGGCATAGTAGTAAGGAACAAAGCAAGATTGGTTGCTAAAGGCTATTGTCAGCAAGAAGGAATAGATTTTGATGAAACATTTGCTCCTGTTGCAAGACTTGAAGCCATCAGAATCTTCTTAGCCTATGCAGCACATGCCAATTTCAAGGTCTATCAAATGGATGTCAAAAGTGCCTTTCTGAATGGAGATTTGGAGGAAGAAGTGTATGTAAGTCAACCTCCTGGCTTTGAAGATCCAAATTTCCCAAAGTATGTCTATTATCTACTGAAAGCACTTTATGGACTGAAGCAAGCACCTAGAGCCTGGTATGACACTTTATCAAAGTTCCTTTTGGAAAATCACTTCACAAGAGGTACTGTAGATAAAACTTTATTTTTCAGAAATGTGAATGGCTCTAGCATACTTGTTCAAATTTATGTAGATGATATTATTTTTGGCTCTACAGATGAGAAACTTTGTAAAAAGTTTGCCAAACTGATGCAAAGCAAGTATGAAATGAGTATGATAGGAGAACTAACTTACTTTCTTGGTTTACAAGTTAAGCAAGTTAGTGATGGAATATTCATTAGTCAAACTAAATATATTTTTAATCTTTTAAAGAAGTTTGATCTAATGGATTGCACATCTGCAAAAACTCCCATGGCCACTGCAACTAAGCTTGAACTAAACACTACTGAAAAGTCTGTGGATATTTCAAGTTATAGGGGCATGGTTGGCTCACTTCTGTACTTAACAGCTAGTAGGCCAGATATAATGTTTGCTACATGTTTGTGTGCTAGATTTCAGGCTGATCCTAGAGAGTCTCATTTGATAGCTATTAAAAGAATTTTCAGATATCTCAAAGGAACACCAAACCTTGCCATTTGGTATCCTAGAGATTCTGGTTTTGATCTAACTGGTTATTCAGATGCAGATTATGTAGGTTGCAGAATTGATAGAAAAAGCACAACAGGAACCTGTCAATTTTTAGGAGACAAGCTTGTGTCCTGGTTCAGTAAAAAGCAAAATTCAGTTTCTACTTCTACAGCTGAAGCTGAATATATTGCTGCTGGCAGTCGCTGTGCACAGATTTTATGGATAAAAAATCAATTGCTAGACTATGGTTTGCAAGTTGAAAGGATTCCTATTTTCTGTGACAACACAAGTGCAATTGCCATCACTGAAAATCCAGTGCAACATTCAAGGACAAAGCATATAGACATCAAGTATCATTTCATAAGGGAACATGTAATGAATGGTACTGTAGAGTTACATTTTATTCCAAGTGAAAAGCAACTTGCAGATATTTTTACCAAGCCACTGGATGAATCCACCTTTTCTAGGTTGGTAAGTGAGTTAGGTATGCTTAATTACTTTTGAATTTATCTGAATTATTTTGCAAGTTGAAAAGTAGCCAGAAATTTAACTGATTTTTAGTCTTGGATGAAAATTTTGGCTAAGTCAAAATTTGCATCTTGACGGATGACCATTATCCATCGAGTTGAGTCATCCGTCGATATACAAATTATAAATAAAAATCAATTACTTTTCTGGAGTACTTTAAAGCTTGACGGATATCAACTTATCCTCATCCGTCGAAGTGTCTAAATCTTAACCGTTAATTCCCTGAACATTATCCATCGAGTATACTTACAGTTTGTAAGCATTACACGACGGATAATGGGTAGAATTTTTATAGTTTATTTTAAAATGGCTATTTTAGACAATTTCTATTGGGTAATTTACTTCTCTTTATTATTTTTATCAGTTGATTTTGAGTAAAGTATAAAAGCTTATTTCATTCTAATTATTTTCTTTTATCATTCTCAAATTCAACTGTGTTACTTCATTCTCTCTCAAGAAAAAATCCTCTTTCTCTTCAAGCTTTTCTTCTCTAACAATGGCACCCGTAGTTAAGATCATGTCACAGACTGGGTTCATCTATGAGAAGAACAACTTCACTGCCTTGGTCAATAAGGGGATTCAGCAATCTGAAGACTATCATAAGATGATGGACTTCGTGAACAACTGCAAGTTAAGTTTTTCCATGCTGGAATCACCCACAATTTATTGTGAAGTTGTTGAAGAGATGTGGACAACAGCAATCTACAACTCTACTGACAAAACCATCACTCTAACCATCAAAGGTAATGATTTCTGTATCAATAGTGATGTAATAAAAGCATGTTTCAAGATTCCTGATGATAATGTAACTGCACCACACACTGACACTGATATTGTCAATAAGCTCAATTCCATTCATTATGCACTTCCTATTGCAAAACTAAGTGAAATTAGAAGACTAGGTCTTAGGAAGGAATGGAGTTACTTATGTGATGTAGTAACTAAAGTCTTTTCTGGAAAAATCAGTAATTTTGATTCTGTGAACATTTCCATGCTTAACATGCTATGCATGCTAGTTACAGACAAATATTACAATTTCAGTGACCTTGTTGTGTATGAGTTAGGTTTTAAACTAGGTGACTTAGCCAAAAGAGGAAAGAATATTTACTATGCTAGATTTTTTATGCTTTTGGCTAACCATCTTTGTCAAGATATTGAACTTGAGAACCCAAACTACAAATTAGCTTGTTGGGTTCAAGAGAGAAGAATCATTGCAGACTTGAACAGAGCCAACCATCACAAAGATGTGCCAATGTTCTATTTTCCTGTAATGCTGACACCTCAGGTAAGTGAGGTAAGTTCATCCAGACCCTCAACTATTCCAATCTCTTCTATTTCTTTGACTTCAGGCTTAGCTATGGCAACTGTGACAATGACCAAACAGTTGCCTACCAAAGCTGCCAAAACAACTGCAATTTCTAAATCCAAATCAAAGAAAACCCCCTCTGGTATCTCTCAAAAGGTACGAGTTGAAAAATATACTAAAGCCAAAGAGGGGAGTGTGAAGGAGGGTAAGATAGGTGAGGGAAGGGGTGAACATCAAAGAAACCCCAAGGATAAGGTTGGAGAGTTGAGTGAATCCCAGCCTAGCCACACTGCAGTTTCCCAACAAACTGTAGTGCTTAAAAAGGACAAAAACTCACTTCTAGCTGCATCCTCCCAAAAGGATGTGGCTATTGAACAAAGCTCTCATCCAAGAGCACAGGCCAAGAGGGTTAGGGACACAAGCTCACACCAAACTTACACTAGAAAGAAGAAATCCAAAACAACTGGGGATGCACAGGGCACACACTTAATGCAAACTGGTGCTAAAGACACAGTCCCTGCACCTTCTCAAATTCAGATTGATGTGGCTCCAATAAATGTGGAGTCACAGCCAAAATCTCTCATAATAGAAGCCACGGAAACACAATACTCACCAACTAACTCACTGGAAGTGGACATGATAAACACTTCAATTCCTGATTCCCCTTCTTTAACTCTGTTGGGGAAGCCAAAATCTAGTGCAAGTGAGCATCATCTTTTAGATGATTTGTTGGCTCACTTGCCAATTCTTTCTGATTATATTGTGACATCTGTGCCTCAAATAACTTCAATCAACACAGAGTCAACAATAGTTTCTCTTCCCACCTCATTCATTTCTACTCTCTTGATGGATATTGCTCATCCGTCGAATAGTGATTGTATCCCGACGGATAAGCTTAACAGCAGTTATCCGTCGGATAGCTTTACCACTCACCCGACGGATATCACTTATCCGTCGAGTGTCTCTGCACAACTTCAAACTTCAATAATTTCAAGTGCAGAAGATTTGCTGGTAATACAATCACTCTTAGAACTGAGAGAGGAGAGTGCATTGAGTGAGAGACTGGGTTGCTCCCAGGCAAAAGGAGAGGAAAAGAGTGAATCTCAGCAATCCATTCATTCAGTATTGGCAAAAGTGAGTGAGAGGAGTCCCACCTTAGTAGGTGAAGGTGAGGGTGTGAGGGTGGGGAGCCAGGGTGAGACCCTGATGCAATAAAAGAGAGAATATGAGAGAAAGGCAGGTACTGGAGAAATAAGGATGGAACCAGCCATTGCTAGTGAGTCAATGATTGTGGATGATGCTGAAAAGGAAAGACAATTTCAGCAATATTACAAAGCTGTAATTGATAACATTTCCTTGGATGCTGATACTTTTACTCACCCTGTTTTAGCCTATCAACTGTTGGCTGCTCAGGGCAATGTGGAGGCAGAGCAGACTTTGAATTTAGTGCACACCACAGAATCTCTTCAAAGAGATAAAGATGTTGTGAACAGAATGCCTTCTCAAGCTGGAGAGCCATCTGAAGAATTTGGAGTAAATTCTGATGATGATGACTCTGGTTCTTTGGATGGAAGCATGAACTTAGGGGGAGCTGAAGGCCCAAGTTCTGCTTTAAGTTTACCTAAATGGGCATGGGCAAAGGAATTTTCACCAGGGCAATTTGAGGTGTCTTTGGTAAAACAAATAATAGCTATTCAGCAGGCCCTTAAGGAAGCTTCCGATGCTGGTACCAAGGCTGTTCTTCAAGCTCACCTAGACTCTTTACATTTAATGAAGATCCAACACTCAAGACAGAATCTCAGTGTGGATGAATTGAAAAAGGATATAGCTGACTTAAAGACATATAACTCTGAGAAGCTGGATTCAATAATGCCATATGGTACCATGCATGATCTATTACTAAGATTAAGGAGAGAATCAGATTCTGACAAGAAGATAGCCAAGCTGGAGAACAGAGTTCAGGTTATTGAGAATTCAGTGGCTCTACTTCTTCAAAATTAACAGACTCAGACAAATCTTCTTATGCAACTGGCTAAAGCACAAGGCCTAACTCCTCCACTTGATGATAACAAAAAGGGGGAGAGAGAATCAAGTAAGGGGGAGAAACTTCTAGTTCAAATCAGCAAAGTAATTGTACCTTCAATTACTATCTCCAAGCCACCAATTGCAGATGGTATAGATCTTATAAATGCAGCAGCAGCAAATTTGAAAGATGTTGATAAAGGAGAGTTGACTCTGATCAACTGGAAAAAGATTGATGAGGAAATACAGAAAAAGTTTCAATTAGTCAAGGAACCAGATCAGTCAGCCATCGATCACTCTCATGTCAAGCCAATCAATGTGAATGAGATGAGCATAAACTATCTGGAGAAAGGACAATCTTCCTGCATCAAGACTACAAAGGCTGAGATAATTCTTAAACCAAGGGCAAACTATCCAAAGTTATCTTTGAAGAACCCTATGGATTCTGTATATGAGACACCCAAGCCTGATGAAAAGAAGCTTCTGTCAAGATCTATTCTCCTCTACAAAGATCCAGTTGATTCAGCCTCAAGAAAGAGAATTACAAAGATATTCAGAAATGGGAAGGAAATTTGTGTGATAGCTGGACATCCACAATTTGCTCATATAAAGGAAGAAGAAAAAGCCAGATTGTAATAACCCCAATTTTTGGGAAATTTTTGAAACCCTTATGAATAGTGTTTTTGCTGAATGAGAAAACTTTTCATGCCACACTATGTAGGGGTTCTGATATGGATATTCTGAGATTTTATTAGTACTTTATATGGGATATAAGTGTATATAAAGATCGTCAGAATCCAAATCCGAACACTTTGATTTTTCCCGGAAATACACTAGATACGGAAAGATTTGAGAAAAAGGTAACAGGATAAAAAGGATTTAAATTAAAGGATTATAGGAGAGGATCATAAAAGGAATATAATATATTGAGAAAGGTTAAGGGAACCTAAGTAATAAGATCCCGGGTATGATCCCTCAAACGATAAACGAAAACGAAAGTTAAGCGAACCGTATAACAGATCAGCGGTCATTAGGCAAATGATTAGGAAGTTAATCAAGGGGATTAGTGGGGATGATGTCATCCAGCCAATAGAAAGAGGACAAGGAGGGGAGGATGACATCATGAGGATGACACAAGCATGACAAAAAAGGAAGGAGATGTGGTGACTTTTTAACCACACAAAATCAAGGGCAACTAGGTAATTTACTAAAACAAACATAAAAATCAAACCAACCAAGCCAAGCAAATCATTTTTCATCAAAATCAAAAAGAAACCAAGGCATTGTTCTTCATGCTCTCGGCCAAAACAGAACCAGAACACTAAAACTGCTGTATCTCCTTCATTTCTCACTCAAATATTGTGTTCTATAGCTCATTGGAAAGGTATTGAGATGGCCTACAACTCTTGTTCACAAGTCTCGTCCAAATAATCATGGTAAGACCCTCATTTTGACAGTTCTTTAAATCGGACTTTTAGAAACTTCAAAGCCTAACTTTGTGTTCTTGATTTCTTTGGAAAGATCAAGCTTGTAGGAGGCTCCCTAAGGCTTCCTAGCAACTTAACACCTCCCAAGGAAGGTATAAACTTCAAACCCTAGCCTTTACTTTATTTTTTAGTAAGTTTAATGGTTGGTGTTGTGAAATGAGAAGCATGGATTGTGATTTTTAGTAGTTTGGTTTGATTTGGAAGTGTTTTGGTAATTGAAGCTTGATTATAGTTCATAGGTCTTGATTGTGGTTGTTTGAGTTGAAAACCTTGGAGATTATGGAATGATGTGGTATGGTTTAGGTGAAGTTTTGTTGTATTGATGGTTATGAGTTGGTTGGTGGTTAATTGGAGTAGTTTAAACATTGGTAATCGCGTAAACATAGCCGTCGTAACGTCCGATTTTCTTTGGACTGTTTTTGTGCATAACATTAGGACCCGAGAACCCCCTGCTAGAATATGACCACTGCCATGTTTAGATAGCTCATGTTACGAGCTTCGTTTTGATATGTAGTTCGTTCGATTCCGATGCACGGTTTAGGAGAAACGACCGTTTCAAGTAACGGCGTTTCGCGAATGAAACTTTTCCCCTCGCCTTACTTTGAAACATAGGTTAAGGACCAAAAAGGGTTAATTAATGTATGAAACATTTATGGTAAGTGTGTTAGGCAGTTGGTAAGACACTCACGAAGGAATCGCTTTAAAACTCGTAAAGGTTAAATTATTAAAAATGGTGGAGCCGAGGGTACCCGAGTGACTTAAGCGAATCAGTGAGCGCAAAACGAGCGTTAGAGTCTGAGTTGGTTAGGGTATAGATTTACAAGTGACTTTGGTTTAATTCCAACTTACTTGTTGCTTATAGGTTACCAGACTCGTCCCGAGCCATTCGTAACCCCCAGTCGCTCAGGCAAGTTTTCTACCCGTTATAACTGTTGTTGTGATGTAAATATATGTATATGCATTATCTTGTGATAAGTGCATGATTGTTATTAGCAAATTTTGCGATATATTGGAGCATGCTGATATGGTATATATGCATGTCTGTTTCGTAATCTGGTTATCTATCTGTTGATTTCGATGCTTATAGTTGCATAATACCTATGCTAGAGATAAGCAGTAGTTGCGTATACCCTTAGTATAGGGGACCCAAAGGTGAACATATTTCTAAACCGGGAGTCGATGTTCCCGAGTATAATATATATATTTTTATATATATATGGTTATAGTTTTCAAAACTATTAATCGAATAAGGTTTATTCGATAACTTTAACTTTATTTTATAATTGAATATTATTTCGAATATTCATCTGAGGACTTATGACTCCTTTATTTTATTATTGAATATTATTTCGAATATTCATTCGAGGACTTATGACTCCTTTTATTTTATTATTTGAATAATATTTGAATATTCATTCGAGGGCTTATGACTCGGTTTATATTATTTAATGAATATTTTTGAATATTCATTTGAGGATCTATGACTCCGATTATTTGCTGAGATTTGTTCTTTATTTTATTAAAGAATAAGGTGTAAATAATCAAACTTATTTTCGATTATTCAAATAAAGATAGTATTTTCATATAAGTATATCTTTGGTTATTTAATACTCGTTTCAAGTATAAGTTTTAATACTTCTACTTCAATTATTTTTATAAAGATTATTCTTTATGGGAATATTATTTAAATAATAATATTCAGATATTTTCTAATATATGGGGACTGATTTACTTCATTAAATCAGCTTTACTCCAAACACTCTTTAAAGTGTTTTCGAGTCTTCAAAATAATTTTTAAAAGTTAGAGCGGATCCCAAAACTCATTTTTATATTTAAGATCTTCCTTTTTAAGGGGATTTAAATACTCGCTCAAAACCTGGGGAATCCGGCTCTGTGATGTGTTTTATATTCGCAACGAGGTTGCAGTTTTGGTAAATGAATTGATTACTTGCCCAATGTTCGGGAAGTAAGCCCATCTAATTGAGTCGGCATAAGCGACAGGCCGGGGTACGGTCTATGAAAGTGTAAGTGGCTGGGTGGCAGTCCATCAACGCGTGAGGGGCCGGGTAACGGTCTAGCGCGAGGTCCTAATGCGGCCAGGGTGATGACCGGTGAGGAATTCATCCATCTACAGTAGAAAAGGTTACTTATTGGTATCTTTGCCTGATCAGCAAGATATCTGGTTTATGCCAAAATTCTTTTCCTTTCCAAAATTCATTGGATGTTTCAAACTCTGTTCATACTTTACATAACAGAGGTTCCAGGAAATGTTTAAGAGATATATATATGTGGATATATATATATCGGGACTAAATAAAGTATCTCGTAACTTTATTTTATTCAATAATATTTCAAAGATTGAATCTATTCAAATCTTGTCTTGTAGTCTCATCTATGTGATGAACTTTTGAAACTGATTGTAACTTGAACGGTGGTAGTTCAAGTGGTATTGGGAAAGATATAAGTATATTGGGGTATTTGGTAACCTCATCTTTTAAACTTATATCTAATTAATAATTGTCTTATGAATGACAAAGATTTTCAGAAAAACGTTGAGACAAGGTTAGATATATGAGATCACCTTGCAACGATATTTTTTTATACAGTTATACACTGGGACTTTGTGTATATTATGCATGGAAGAGGACTTCCAATATTTTGAAAAGTATATATGTATATATACTGAATATTTTGCGACTTCATCGCATTAAGATATCAAACTTGGTTCATTTCTTTTGACCAAGACTTTCATGAGTATTATGAGTAGGCTCATATACTATTAATCATTATACATATTATTTTGGTGGGCTTGCTGCTCACCCTTGCTTTATTTCTTCATCACACAACAACAGTTAGGAAAGATGGCCAGACTCCAGCAGACCCAGCGCAAGCGCGTGGGAAGCGTCCCGCGTCTTCCCGTTGATGTTGTAGCTGCTATAGCTGCAGAGGTAGATCTATTGTAGATCAGACCATCTACTTTTGAGAATCAATTATGTATAATTATAACTTGTGGCAGATAATGGCAATTAACTGTAAATTTATCAAGTAATCATTTTGGGTTGTAATAACTTTTAAATTGTGGATTCAAAGACTTGTGGTTATTTTTGGATGTTCATTTCTGAGACTATAACGTGTGGTGTGTGTGTTTATTGTGGGGTCACAATACAGAGTAGTTGAGTAATTATTAAGATTGGGTGTTATTAAGGGAAATGGAACTCGTGACTACCCGGATCCCCGACCCCGGATCTGGGGGTGTTACAGAAATGGTATCAGAGCTAAGCGTTATAAACCTCAGAGATGATGGGACGTTAAGATAATAAGTTCACTAAGATAATAAGAACTCTTGCCAAGTTCATAGTCGGGCTACCTAACGTAATACTGACAGTTAAAACCCTTATGGGAACCCTTATAAATATCGTGATAGGAGCGTAGTTCGTTATCGTATATGGTAGCGGGACTCCGAACCCTGAGGTTGAGGAGAAACATCGCGATGATATTTTATTACTAATTGGAGATCGGATTGTGGATCCGATAGAGTGTCCTAATGTAGGACCGGACGATGTTGATATTGAGGATTTAGCGGTTGAGGATGTTGTCCTAGAAGGGATAGTTGTTGAGGAGGATCCCATGGAGGATCCTGACAGGATTGGATAAAGGACCACTGATGAATTGATGACCATGGTTTGGTCGACTACCAGAGGTAGGATTGGCCGGTCACTACCGGAGGTTCGTTCAAGTTGTAAAGATAGTAGCCCCTTTAACGCGGCTTACTCGTAAGACTGAGAAGTTCGAATGGACAGAGAAATGCGAGAACAGCTTTCAAGAACTGAAGCAGAGGTTGGTGATGGCCCTTATGCTGGCGTTGCCGGATGGAAAAAGAGATTTTGTGAAGTATAGTGACGCTTCGCGCAAGGGCTTAGGGTGCGTGCTTATGCAGCACGGTAAGGTAATCGCGTACATGTCAAGACAATTAAGGTAATATGAAATTCGATATCCCCGCTCATGAGCTTAGGCTCGTGGCAATAGTTTTACCCTAAGGATTGGAGGCACTACTTGTATGGAGAGAAGTGCAAGAATTACCTAAGCCATAAGTGCTCTAGTACATTTTCACGTAGAAAGAGCTCAACATATGCCAGAGGAGGCAGTTAGAGCTAATCAAGAATAATGATTGGGAGATTCTTTATCATTCGGGGAAAGCCAATATGGTGGCTGATGCCCTTAGTAAAAAGGAGAGACTCAAGATGATAATGTCTTTTGGAGAGTTTATAAGAGATTTTGAGAAAATGGAAATAGAAGTGAAGGTAACCGGAGCCGGTACCGAAAAGCTGTTTGAGATTGCAATACAGCCCGAATTATTGGAAAAGATCATATTGTGCCAGAAAAAGTTATGAATGAAGGCAGGGAGCCAACAATTAGATAAAAGATTAATATCGAGAAAGATGATAAGGGAATAATGAGGTATTCCTATAGAATTTGGGTTCCAAAAGTTCAAGAGCGTAAGGATGAGAACTTAGATGAGAGCCATAGTTTGAGGAATAAGATTTAGAGCAAACCCTGAACGTGATAGTCAGGGAGGTCGCCATCAAGATAGAAGGAACCCATGACATAATGGAGTGGAAAATGAGGATTTTAAATTAAAAGATGACCCCAATTATGGGGAGTAGGATGAAACATTTCATACTAAGGAAACAGAAAGTCGAGTAAGGAAAGGAGACCCGAGACGGTACTCCTATACGGCAATTCATGGACCTGTCTAAAAAGAACTTAGACTATTATCCCCAACCACCACCCTGAGGAGACAGTGCGGTGAGAAATTCTTTCAGGACCTTTAAATCGCTAAGCTCTCAGAGTTCCAAGGAACAAGCTGACCCAGTCGAGGCAAGAGCCTGGCTAAAGGAAATATAGGAATCATTTGAGATTCTAAATGATTGACGAATCACAAAAGACTGTTTTTATCACTTACCCTCCTAAGAGAGAGACCACCCGCCGGTAAAAGGCCAAGGAAGGCACGGAGCAAGAGATTATAATAAACTGATTTAAGTTCAGTCAATTGTTTTCGGGAAAGTAATTCCCAAAGATAAGGAGATAGTGTAAAAGCTTTAGAGCCAGAACAAAGGCAGACGAGTATGATAAATTATGAATCTAAGTTGTAAAAGTTATCAAGATTCGTTCTGAGGACACGAATCCAGAATGACGGGATGTTTGAAATCAATGCTTATGTTGTGTTGGTTCATGAAATAATGATAAGAGAAAGGAAAATAAAAAGAAATTGAAGTGGAAAGGAATATAACGGCAATAGAGTTTGAGGTATGATAAGGGAGTTGGGTATGAGGAAACCCTAACGACTCGTAGCAATAGAAATAGAAAAGTATGCATTCGTCAGGATGAGGGTGATTCACCATAAGTTAAAATTGATGGTTGAGGGCATAAGAGATACATATAGTTTATCCCCTGTAAGTTGGGAGGATTCGAGGAAACCTTGAGATAATTCGAAGGATAAATAATGAGACGCGGATAGACTAAGGGGATAAGGAAGTAAGAAATTAGGAAAAATTGGATGAAGGAAGTGACCTTCAAGAAGGAAATGTAAGACCGGTGGCTTGATACCCAGAAAGGGAGACGCCAGGTATGAAAGATATCCCAACATTGAGGTGACTGTTGAGATAAACAACAGAAGTAAATAAGGAATTATTAAGAAGAAGTTCACGTTGAACACGACCAATATCTTCCAGAACATCCTTGTTATCGTTACCAAATTAGGCAAGACAAGCGGATAACCGTTGTTATCTTTTGGAGGCCATATGGATTGACCTCAATTTGAATAAGGATACTATTATGAAGTTAGGTATAGACTATCGAGGTGGGAATGATGAATATGATAATCTATCAAGGAAATATGACTTGATTTATTCGTGGAAGGATGCAGGTACCTTTTAAAGGTGGAATTAAGGATAGAACATTGGTAACTTAAAATGAATCCTAGGGGACTGCATAAAGGTTGGCATGTCACCCTTAATAGGGACAGTATGAGTTTTGACAGTATGATTGGGAAAGGGTTAAGGTAACAACAACCTTTAAGAATTAGTGGAGAAATTTTGCAAAAGTATATAGACAATGGTTCTACTATTAGTAAATGGTATTGTGATATGCCCTGTATCTAGGGAATACAGGAGGAACGATTGAAGGATAACCTTAGAGGTTTTATAAGGAAAAAGGTAATATTCAAAATTCTCAAGAATAGAAATGTGGATAAAGGAAATATGACGTAATTATAATGATGCCAAGTGGGGCACGTGTTAAACCACGAGAAAGTATGGATCGAACCAGTAATGGTCGAAATTGTTCAGGGCAATTAGGACTTAAGATAAAAAAAAATGTTCTAAGTATGATTGAGAGTCAGTCTTGACAGTGATTAGCCTCTAAAGACTGAGGCAATAACTTATGGAAAAATGGTGATATTTTTTTTCCCATCTGATTTTAAGGAAAACATCTTCACTCAAGCAGTGATCGGAAATAAGGTAGAAAATTTATTTGGAGGTGGTTAAAATGACATTGACTGTAAGGAAATTTTACTATCAGGAAAGGCCAAAGAGGTGGCCGACACTTTAAGGGTAAGAGGATAATTATAGGCGCGTGTGCCAAAAGAATACAGTGATGATGGTTAAAAATGTGAAGGTTGAATTATGGTTTGGAAGATTGACATTCCTTCTGATGACTGTGCAATACCCAACCGTAATAGTAGTTGGTAAAGGTTTAATTCGTGTAATCGCCATGAACGGGCTATCTATCTTAGAAGGTCCTATCTTGAGATAATCCAGGACCATGTTTCAAAAAGGACTAGATGAACCCTTGAGTTAATTCTTCTATTTAGGGCGTATGATTAAGAATAGTATTAACCTGCTATCGTTGCTTTGATTGAAACTCTTCTGCACTTTTATCTGCTTCATGTCATATATGTATGTCAGGATCAGGAGTGTTCTTCATGAATCAGAAATGGTGATTATGTTACCTCCTTAGAAGGATTTGATACGACATGTATGGACTCCGTATGGTTAGCTATTAAGATTTCATGGAAAGTGAATGATGACAGTGGGTCAGTGGTGGACCATAGTAAGGCAGCAATGATTCTGCGAGTAGTGAGCTGATTACAACCGTGAGAGTTGTATTGGAATGGGTGTTGAGATTGAGTACCACTAATCGGGTCGTGGTAGTGTATAAGTTATCATTGATAGACTAATTAAGTAGAGTATCTACCTGGTGAATAATTATTCTTTCTTATCAATAGAGAGTCGTATTATTATACGAGGAAGGTTGCGGTGCAAGCATAGAATTATAGTAACGATGATGTATAGAATGAGATCCCAGATTCGATTTTCGATGTCGAGGGAGTTTCAAAGGTGATTATGTATATGGACGGAATAGAAATATTTAGGCATGGGAAATACGATGCTATAATACTTGATGCTGATATAAATACGTTTATGTTTTGTTCTCCTATGACAAACCTCTATAATTCAGAGGTAGGTTCCAAGCCAGATATTTTGTGGCAGTATATATATTTTTTTTATATCTACAATTCTCTTCAGTTCGTTCTTTTCTCTTCTTTTCATTTCATGTAATCTGAGAAGAACAACCCTTCCAGAAGGGGAGGTATTGCCGAATGACTATCTATCTGTGTGATAGAAGCCTAGTAGGATACCATCTATTGTTTAATTGCTTGTCAAGTACTAAAGGCTGGCCACCTTCTGTACTAACTATGCAATATAACAAGTGTTCATGATCATAGTGATCTCTCAACAAATTCCTTTACTTCTATATGATTGATCAAGCTTCCAAAGATAGAAGCAGCTGAAAAAGGAGTAATAAAGTGGTGGTAGTATGCGGAATGGGAACACATTCGTGATACTAAGGTTGACGTGATTATTAAAAGGTTATAGAACGCTAACGAGCAAAAGTATAACTAGTATAATATTAGGAACGGAAGGTTGTAGCGATTACGAACTAGAAAAGAATGGGTATTGAGAAGTAAAAGCTTTAATGCTAAACGCTATAATAAGAGTCTGTGCAATAGACTTGAAAGAATTTGGAATGATCACTTAACGCAGATTTAGTTATATCACGACAATAGATCATATGTCATTATCGAGGTGTCACCTTATGAGATCCTTGAGGGAAGATAATGTCGATCTCCCTTATGTTAGGATGAAGTTGTAGAGCGCAAGATGCTCGGACCCGCAGTAGTCTAAAGGACCAGGGATATAATAGATCTAATCAGAGGACGGCTGGTAGTAACCCAAGATGGACATAAGAGGTATGCGGATTTGACTCAAAAAAGGACAAAGAGTATGAAATAGGGGGCCTAGTAATGTTATAGGTATCCCCTTGGAAACCCTTGAAAAGGATTGATGAGGTTCGGAAAGAAAGGAAAGCTAAGTCTACAATTTGTTGGACCCTTGGATATATTAAGACGTTTGGGAAGTTAGCATATGAGCTAGCCCTACCCCCGAACCTGTAGCAAGTTCATAACGTGTTCCACGTATCAATGTTAAGGAAGTGTAATTCGGATGCCAGACAAATAGGGGCATATGAGCGCATAGACATGCAACCAGACGTAACCTATATGGAGCAACCAGGAAGGGTATAGAGTAAAAAGGAACGAGTGCTTAGGAGAAGGGTTATCAAACTAGTAAGAGTTTGATGGTAGAACCACAATGTGGGAAAATTTACTCGAGAGTTAGAAAGTGCAATGCTAAGAGAGTATCCCTATTCACTTTCTATCTGATTCCGGGACGGAATCCTTTTAAGGAGGGGAGACTGTAATAACCCCAATTTTTGGGAAATTTTTGAAACCCTTATGAATAGTGTTTTTGCTGAATGAGAAAACTTTTCATGCCACACTATGTAGGGGTTCTGATATGGATATTCTGAGATTTTATTAGTACTTTATATGGGATATAAGTGTATGTAAAGATCGTCAGAATCCAAATCCGAACACTTTGATTTTTCCCGGAAATACACTAGATACGGAAAGATTTGAGAAAAAGGTAACAGGATAAAAAGGATTTAAATTAAAGGATTATAGGAGAGGATCATAAAAGGAATATAATATATTGAGAAAGGTTAAGGGAACCTAAGTAATAAGATCCCGGGTATGATCCCTCAAACGATAAACGAAAACGAAAGTTAAGCGAACCGTATAACAGATCAGCGGTCATTAGGCAAATGATTAGGAAGTTAATCAAGGGGATTAGTGGGGATGATGTCATCCAGCCAATAGAAAGAGGACAAGGAGGGGAGGATGACATCATGAGGATGACACAAGCATGACAAAAAAGGAAGGAGATGTGGTGACTTTTTAACCACACAAAATCAAGGGCAACTAGGTAATTTACTAAAAAAAACATAAAAATCAAACCAACCAAGCCAAGCAAATCATTTTTCATCAAAATCAAAAAGAAACCAAGGCATTGTTCTTCATGCTCTCGGCCAAAACAGAACCAGAACACTAAAACTGCTGTATCTCCTTCATTTCTCACTCAAATATTGTGTTCTATAGCTCATTGGAAAGGTATTGAGATGGCCTACAACTCTTGTTCACAAGTCTCGTCCAAATAATCATGGTAAGACCCTCATTTTGACAGTTCTTTAAATCGGACTTTTAGAAACTTCAAAGCCTAACTTTGTGTTCTTGATTTCTTTGGAAAGATCAAGCTTGTAGGAGGCTCCCTAAGGCTTCCTAGCAACTTAACACCTCCCAAGGAAGGTATAAACTTCAAACCCTAGCCTTTACTTTATTTTTTAGTAAGTTTAATGGTTGGTGTTGTGAAATGAGAAGCATGGATTGTGATTATTAGTGGTTTGGTTTGATTTGGAAGTGTTTTGGTAATTGAAGCTTGATTATAGTTCATAGGTCTTGATTGTGGTTGTTTGAGTTGAAAACCTTGGAGATTATGGACTGATGTGGTATGGTTTAGGTGAAGTTTTGTTGTATTGATGGTTATGAGTTGGTTGGTGGTTAATTGGAGTAGTTTAAACATTGGTAATCGCGTAAACATAGCCGTCGTAACGTCCGATTTTCTTTGGACTGTTTTGGTGCATAACATTAGGACCCGAGAACCCCCTGCTAGAATATGACCACTGCCATGTTTAGATAGCTCATGTTACGAGCTTCGTTTTGATATGTAGTTCGTTCGATTCCGATGCACGGTTTAGGAGAAACGACCGTTTCAAGTAACGGCGTTTCGCGAACGAAACTTTTCCCCTCGCCTTACTTTGAAACATAGGTTAAGGACCAAAAAGGGTTAATTAATGTATGAAACATTTATGGTAAGTGTGTTAGGCAGTTGGTAAGACACTCGCGAAGGAATCGCTTTAAAACTCGTAAAGGTTAAATTATTAAAAATGGTGGAGCCGAGGGTACCCGAGTGACTTAAGCGAATCAGTGAGCGCAAAACGAGCGTTAGAGTCTGAGTTGGTTAGGGTATAGATTTACAAGTGACTTTGGTTTAATTCCAACTTACTTGTTGCTTATAGGTTACCAGACTCGTCCCGAGCCATTCGTAACCCCCAGTCGCTCAGGCAAGTTTTCTACCCGTTATAACTGTTGTTGTGATGTAAATATATGTATATGCATTATCTTGTGATAAGTGCATGATTGTTATTAGCAAATTTTGCGATATATTGGAGCATGCTGATATGGTATATATGCTTGTCTGTTTCGTAATCTGGTTATCTATCTGTTGATTTCGATGCTTATAGTTGCATAATACCTATGCTAGAGATAAGCAGTAGTTGCGTATACCCTTAGTATAGGGGACCCAAAGGTGAACATATTTCTAAACCGGGAGTCGATGTTCCCGAGTATAATATATATATATATTTATATATATATGGTTATAGTTTTCAAAACTATTAATCGAATAAGGTTTATTCGATAACTTTAACTTTATTTTATAATTGAATATTATTTCGAATATTCATCTGAGGACTTATGACTCCTTTATTTTATTATTGAATATTATTTCGAATATTCATTCGAGGACTTATGACTCCTTTTATTTTATTATTTGAATAATATTTGAATATTCATTCGAGGGCTTATGACTCGGTTTATATTATTTAATGAATATTTTTGAATATTCATTTGAGGATCTATGACTCCGATTATTTGCTGAGATTTGTTCTTTATTTTATTAAAGAATAAGGTGTAAATAATCAAACTTATTTTCGATTATTCAAATAAAGATAGTACTTTCATATAAGTATATCTTTGGTTATTTAATACTCGTTTCAAGTATAAGTTTTAATACTTCTACTTCAATTATTTTTATAAAGATTATTCTTTATGGGAATATTATTTAAATAATAATATTCAGATATTTTCTAATATATGGGGACTGATTTACTTCATTAAATCAGCTTTACTCCAAACACTCTTTAAAGTGTTTTCGAGTCTTCAAAATGATTTTTAAAAGTTAGAGCGGATCCCAAAACTCATTTTTATATTTAAGATCTTCCTTTTTAAGGGGATTTAAATACTCGCTCAAAACCTGGGGAATCCGGCTCTGTGATGTGTTTTATATTCGCAACGAGGTTGCAGTTTTGGTAAATGAATTGATTACTTGCCCAATGTTCGGGAAGTAAGCCCATCTAATTGAGTCGGCATAAGCGACAGGCCGGGGTACGGTCTATGAAAGTGTAAGTGGCTGGGTGGCAGTCCATCAACGCGTGAGGGGCCGGGTAACGGTCTAGCGCGAGGTCCTAATGCGGCCAGGGTGATGACCGGTGAGGAATTCATCCATCTACAGTAGAAAAGGTTACTTATTGGTATCTTTGCCTGATCAGCAAGATATCTGGTTTATGCCAAAATTCTTTTCCTTTCCAAAATTCATTGGATGTTTCAAACTCTGTTCATACTTTACATAACAGAGGTTCCAGGAAATGTTTAAGAGATATATATATGTGGATATATATATATCGGGACTAAATAAAGTATCTCGTAACTTTATTTTATTCAATAATATTTCAAAGATTGAATCTATTCAAATCTTGTCTTGTAGTCTCATCTATGTGATGAACTTTTGAAACTGATTGTAACTTGAACGGTGGTAGTTCAAGTGGTATTGGGAAAGATATAAGTATATTGGGGTATTTGGTAACCTCATCTTTTAAACTTATATCTAATTAATAATTGTCTTATGAATGACAAAGATTTTCAGAAAAACGTTGAGACAAGGTTAGATATATGAGATCACCTTGCAACGATATTTTTTTATACAGTTATACACTGGGACTTTGTGTATATTATGCATGGAAGAGGACTTCCAATATTTTGAAAAGTATATATGTATATATACTGAATATTTTGCGACTTCATCGCATTAAGATATCAAACTTGGTTCATTTCTTTTGACCAAGACTTTCATGAGTATTATGAGTAGGCTCATATACTATTAATCATTATACATATTATTTTGGTGGGCTTGCTGCTCACCCTTGCTTTATTTCTTCATCACACAACAACAGTTAGGAAAGATGGCCAGACTCCAGCAGACCCAGCGCAAGCGCGTGGGAAGCGTCCCGCGTCTTCCCGTTGATGTTGTAGCTGCTATAGCTGCAGAGGTAGATCTATTGTAGATCAGACCATCTACTTTTGAGAATCAATTATGTATAATTATAACTTGTGGCAGATAATGGCAATTAACTGTAAATTTATCAAGTAATCATTTTGGGTTGTAATAACTTTTAAATTGTGGATTCAAAGACTTGTGGTTATTTTTGGATGTTCATCTCTGAGACTATAACGTGTGGTGTGTGTGTTTATTGTGGGGTCACAATACAGAGTAGTTGAGTAATTATTAAGATTGGGTGTTATTAAGGGAAATGGAACTCGTGACTACCCGGATCCCCGACCCCGGATCTGGGGGTGTTACACAGATTGAAGCAGGAAAAGAGGCAAGCTGCTCTAGATGCAAAGAAGTCTAAACAAAAGAAAGAACAGTCTGCTATCTTGGCCAAGCTACAGGCTGTGAATTCTTCTCAACAAATTACCTCTCAACCATCTCAAGCTACTGAATCAGAGAAGAAGATTGAAGAACAGAAGAAATCCCCAAGAAAGAAAGAACTGGCTAAAAGAACAAAAAGAAAGTTGGATGTTGTTGACAAGGAATTGGAAGATCAATTTCCAAAGGAATCCACTCAAGCTGAAATTCAAGCATCAAAGCCCTCTGTGGTATTTGAAGACATAAGGGTGGTGGACCCCTACAGGAACATACATGGGGAGCCTATTGTGCCAAAGGATGAGCCAATAGAGTGGGATAAATTACCAATTCCTGACTTTAACTTGCCAATTCTTACTAAGCCAGGAAGGACAAAATCAAGGGCAGTCAAGAAAGTGAAGCTGTCACCTCTCAAATCCAAGTCAGTAGTCAAAGCTCAACCCAAAGTCAACAGGGGAGACTACTTGTACTTTTGTGACATCAAAGAATTCTCAGATCTAAACCTTTATCTGGAGGAGCTGGATGAGGTAAGGGCAATTGATGCATACAGAAACCTACCTGAAAGGTTGGTGTTTAAGTACAAAGGGGGAAGGGAGATTCAGTGGCATCTTCACAGGATACTTCAAGAAAGCCAAGCTGTGTTGATCAAAGTCTATTTATCCTTCAAGAAAAACTTTGGGTTCAATGTAACTGCAAGAAGATTAGTATTGAAGAAGATTGAAGAGCTAAGGAGTGTTAGAGCCAAAGATGCACTACCCAAAACTCTTATCATCCCATACACAGGGAGAAGAGTGCATCTAAGGCCCTACTGGCTGATGGAATTCTTGGATGACAAGGGCGTGAGAAGATTCTTCAGATTAGAAGACCAATTGAGTATCTCTAGCAATGAGACTCTCTTGGAAATGCAAGAAATGTTAGATCTCTCGGAATCTGATGAATTAGAATTCCACAGACAGCTCCAGAATCAAATTGAAGAAAACAACAGAAAGCTTGGAAGAAGATCCAGACCTTCAAGAAACTAGAAAAATCTGCTCAGACTAGAGGAGCATCTTGAACTGACTGTGAGCCAAACCTTGTACATTTTTGTTTAAATTGAAGCACTTTCAGTTTTATCTACTTATCTTTAAAGATATATGCTTAGGATGTTTTGTTATCATCAAGTATCTCTTAATTTATGGCTATAATTCCAGTAGACATAAATTGGGGGAGATTGTTGTGAATATGTTGTGTACTTGATGATTACCTAAACAAAACATATAAGTAGATTTTACTTAGTGAAATAATGTAGCACTCGACGGATAAGAATTATAGTCCCAACGGATAACTCATTATAGTCCCGACGGATGATTAACTTATTATCCATCGAGTGAGTAGCTTATGTAATAATAATTTTGTAGCACAGTGTTGTATGCACCTTTGTATAGAATCTGTAGTAGCATATAAGTCATGTTGACTTTAACTAGATATGCAGAATAGGTTGATTAACTGTACATAAGCAATGTCTTGTAATTCTGTATAAGTGAAATGAAGTCAAGTGCCAAAATAGCTACCAACGGATGATTAACAAAGCTTCGACGGATGACCAAAATCGCTACCAACGGATGCTTAACAAAGCTTCGACGGATGATCAAATGACTATCAACGGATGTTTAACATAGCAGTCGACGGATGATCAATTAAGTCATCGACGGATGATCTGAAGGTCGACAGATGATCACATCAAGATTCAAACATCAGTTGAACAGTGAAAGCTGACACACAGCTGTTGAATTGGATACAAGTACACTGTGGAAGCCCATTAACTGGGTAATAGAGGACGAAAAGCAGCAAAGATCAAGACTGTTAGATTTTATATTTGTTCAGTTCTTTTGACTTTGTAATCTTGGTAATATATAAACCAAGAGAGTAGCAAATAGAAAAATAACTGAGATAGCTAAGAAACAACAACAGAGAAATCTTTGTAAGCACTATCTTTAGCATTTCCTGTGTTCTTAGCAGTTCTATTTTGTAAGCAGCTGTGAGCATTTCTACACACAGAGTCCTCTCGATATATTAAATATATCTCTGGTGGAATTGTTTAAATCCACCAGAAAGTTTTTAAAGACTCTTGTTTTTAATTACTTATGTTTTGATTCATTCAAGTTTACATTCCGCATTGTGCTAATCAAAACAAATATATCCATAATGTGGCGCCCTCCAAACCCGGGTCAGAATTTTGGGGTCCATAACACATTCACAATATATAAACCTGTACATAAAATATTAATTACAATGACCCTCTTTTACATAACCACGGATCGCAACAGGTTAAAGTATGAAAACAAGCCACAATCATAACTTTTATTACAATGTACCAATCCCAACTAATTTAACTTACAATTGATAATAAAATCATTCTTACAATCTGACTATCTTTCTACCGCATGAAGCTTCTACTAGCTCGATTCAACTCAACTGGAACCTTAGCCCGCACTTTGGACTGAGGAACTTCACTATCGTCCATATTCTTTTCAACTGTAAAATATATAAAAGAATCGCAAGGGTGAGCTAACTAGCTCAGCAAGTCATAATAGTGATAACTAAGGTTAAACAATGATCAAATGAGATGATTCAAAGGAATCAAGTTTCTTTTTTTTTAACTCATCATTAGAATTGGATATTCATTTTAAGTTTTTCTTTTTTAAAAAAAAATCAAGGTTAGGCTGCTGATCAGTCACGCACTAACCCTGAGCCAGCACACAGCACTGCTCTAATTACTGGATCCAAGGCACACATTGGCCTAACTTGACCATTGGTATGGTCTGACCACGAATCTGGTCCACATATATAAAAAAACTATCCAATCCTAAAGCAGTTCAACATGATAACAATATGATTCAATAACACAAGATCATAATCGATGATGTTAAACATTTGCATACAAATGTAAGAAAACTCATGGATATCTCAAGGGTATATTATGGTATTTATAAGAAACGGTTTTCAGTTTGCACAAGGGTCAGGTATCAAACCAGTAATGATTTTTCAGGATATGGTTCTTTGATGTTACTAAGAATGATTGGAGTATAAAAGTTTCTGTGTTTTCAAACCATTTTCTTCTGGTGTTTGGTGTTTGGTAGTTAAACATTTGGGAAATAGTATCATATTTGTGTGGTTTAGTGTCTGGGGATCAACAAATGATGGTTTATAAAGAACAAGGCTTATGGCTCAAGATCAAGAAAAATCAGGGATTCAAGGGTAAATAGTTTAATGCACTTGCAATGTAAACAAGAATTATTATGAATAAGAGCGGCATTTTATGAAACAGTTCAAAAATAATTGCGATATATCTTGAGGAAAAGTTTGGAAGTACTTGCCTTACAAGGCTTTACAACTACTACTACTACTGATCAATTCTGGGCCAGCTCTGCCGCTTAGGCTTTTACGTCCAACCACTAGATCCCATTGTATTCGACTTCGACACTCAGGTCTTTCTGTTGAAACTCTATTGAGCTCGTCGACTGACCACTATGTTAACTTTAGTCCATCGTCTACTTTCAGGTTCCCGACTATAACCGGAAAGAAAACGGCCGGGAAAATAAATGGTGAACCACCGCGAGGCAGAAGAACAGAGAAGAAAAACGGAAGAAAGGAGAAGATAGAGGAGGGATAGAGAGTAGAGTGAGAGAGAGGACGAGAGATGAGAGATTGAGAGACTACAGATTGATGTTTACCATATCCAATGAATCCCACCTCTGCTTCGTTTAATTACGCGGCACGTGTCCCGTTTAATGGACACGTGTCGTGTCCTGACTGATTACAAGCCGATTCGCATCATTTTAATCGGTTTTAACGGTAAAATCTGTGAATAATTATTACCCAAACCGTACCAAAATAATCCTAAAATTTTCTAAAAATCCCAGAACTAATGAAATTAAATTTTTATAATTTTTAAAACATTTTTGAAATGCAACTCGTATCCCCCTTTCAAAATTAATGAATCGAGCTGTATTTTAAATAAATTCAGAAATTTACGAAAACAGTCTTAAAATGTTATAAATATACCGAAGTTAATAAAAACATAAATTTTGAAATTTTAAAACGATTTTTAAAATGCACTTTATATCCGCTTTTATCAATGAAGCGAAACAACGAGCGCGTGAAATTAATCCCTAAAATTTCCAAAATAATTTTAAAATTCTCAGAATATTCCAAACTTAAATAAATATGAGTTTCATAATTTTTGAAGAATTTTAGAATTAAATATGGATTTTAAAAATAAAAGCATTCAGAAAATTATTTAAAGATAAATAATTAATAAAATATTGATTTCTTAATTTTATAAAATCCTAAAAATAATTATTGTAATTATAAAATCATAAAAATAATTTTTTGAAACATTCCCAATATTTATGCAAATAAATTTGCACCAAATCCACTTTTGAAAATGAAAACAATCCAATACGACTCAATAATTAATCACACAAACAACCCGGTATATTATAAATTACACCTATATAATAATCAACCAACACAGAGTGGTCAAAACCAATACACATATTTTATGTAATAATTTCCGTAATAATCACATAATTAAATAATTCAAAAACACACGAGTCGTTATATCTTTCCCCCCTTAAAAGGATTCTGTCCTCAGAATCTGGTCTAACTAATTAAGTGAGGATATTGGTCAAGCAGATCTGACTCAAATTTCTAAGTAGACCCTTCTACTCGAAGGTTCAAACATACTCATAATAGGTATGCACTCATTTCCAAGGACTTGCCTTTGACAATCAAGAATTTAGATCGATCACTATATGCAAAACAACTTGGACAAGAGCCCCATTGGCTCCTGATCAATCACTTAATTCAAATCCAATATCGCTTTAACATTGACAAGTAAAATACATTAGGTGTACACACTGACGTGACGGTCATATCACTCATGAACAACTTTATCTATATTTATCAATACCTCGAATGGTTCACAAATTTTAGGACATAACCTGTCCTTTCCACTCAGATTTATCCAGTTTCTTACAAGACTACACTTTTACTACAATACTGGTCCTATTTCTATATTCATATTCTCTCTCAATATAATTTTGCCTTCTTTCTTTGCCTACTCCGAGCTGTTTCAATCAATATTACTACGTTCTTGGTGTGCTGAATTAACTTTAGAATTTGACAGCTTTCTTTCTCCCACTTTATTCTAATAGAAATGGGGACCTACACTTGAGTTCACACGAAGCTTGATACAGTGGCATTCCAAAGATGACATTGCTGGTAAATGATCGTTCCAGTGTTTCCTTAAAACTTCACCTCTCAACATATTTTATCTTTCCTGAATCACTTTCGTACCTTGACTCTCTATTCAAAGATGATAGGCGGTACTCGTTTTCAACCTGGTTTCCAAACATTTAAACATCTCTTACTCTTTCCAATTCGTTTACTAACTCCTCGGGGGTCTTATTTATATCCAATCCATTCTGTCGACATAAGGCATCTGTTACCATACAGCTTTGTTTAGGTAGTCGTTAATGGATTAATTCAGAATCTTTTATTAACCTCGGTCAAAATTTTAGTCTTGAAGACTCAACGTATAGTTGCTTTCCTTCTGATCTTCGGAGAAAATCTTTGGGCATTCCCTGCAGGCTTTCTTATTCTTTGAATAAATGAGGATGTTATCAATAAATTCAATTTGCTTACCCAAGTACTCCTTATACACCACGTTCCTTAATTCCTTGTAGCCACCTGATACACTTATCATTTCACATAATATCATCAGAGCTTGCGATGCTCTGAACTCCTTTTGATCGTAATCTCTGATATTTTCTCAGGTCAGATCATAAGTTAATTCTCAATACATAACACACTTCTTAAATTAGGTCTCATAAGTAATCAATTCTTTATAGGGTCTCACTTCTTCTTATTCATTGTTTTGTTAGACTCCCGATAATCAGTACATACTTTTATACTTTCATTCCTTTTTCTCCCTTAACATCATTGATACACTTCATGATTTGTTTCTTGTAAAACCACTTCCTGGGTCTGCCTTATCTACTAGGCCTCCAATACTTCGCTTTAATTCTTTGGCATGTCTAACACTTCTCAATCTATTCTGAAATTCCCTTCTTATATCTGGTTATCACTATTTTTCTTTAAGTTTCTATATATCTTGGCATTTCTTCAATAGATTAAATACGCGATATTGTGAATTCCCTATGGGATCTCATTCCTTAATTCTTCTGCTTGTAGCGTCCAAGTGCTGGAGGAGAATCTGGGGATATCATGATCATTCTCCTGGGCGCATAAATTTCCTCTCACTACTGCTAACATCGTGATCCATTATCTTCTTTTGACATCTCCTTATCTTTCCCTTAACAACTTTGACTGAAATGTCATACTATTCATCCTTGCTCCTGTTTGGATTATAAACTCTGATTCCCAATTTCAACTTCTAAAATTCCATAGAAAATTCTTCCGGTATAGTCTCTATGTCCGTTATTGCTTTCCTCTATCTTTGCTTTTCCTCGTGAATATATACTTCAACCTCTTATAGCCCGTATAGATCTTACACCTTTCTCCATACATATTATGTTTCCCAAATCTTTCAAAACGAATATTATTACTGTTACTCCCAAATTATAGGTAGGATACTTCTGCTCATAAGGTTTCGGTTGTCTGGATGCATATACAATAACCCTATTGTGCTGCATCAACACACATCCTATTCCCTAATGAGAAGCATCACTATCAACTACCAAACCTCATTGATACTTTTAAATTGATAAAACAGGTACTGAAACCATTCGTTCATTTAACTCGGTAAAACTTTTCCTTCATCCTTCTCCATTTCACAAAACTTCTTGCTTTTCCTGGTTAGCTTCGTCCAAGATATTGCAACTTTCACGAAATCCTGCACCAATTTCCAATAGTAACCGACCCATGATAAAACTTCTTACTTTTGTTGGTGTTTCTGGTCTCTTTTCATTCATAGAAATTTTAACTTCTGCTGAATCTCTTTTGATCTTCTCTACATTGACTATCTATGCTAAGAACTATATTTCATACAACTTCTTTCTTCTCCAACTTCCCAGTCATCATTAAACGTTTTACATGGTCCTTCATTAACTTTAAGTATCACAACTATAACTTACTCGGATATTCCTTAAAGGTATTGTCCATCCAGTTCAAATATTGTTGGTATATTGGTTAATATAGATGATAATATGAGAACAGTACTTAGTTCTGAAAATTATCCTTGATACATCCATAGGTTTAGTCTTCAATTGGTGAAATATCAAATCTTAAATCAGTCTTATAAAAGTACTTTGCTTCCTTCGTTTGATCAAACAAATCATTGGGTCAAGGTAACAGATACTTGTTTTTGATAGTAAACTTGTTGAGCTTTCGCTAGTCGATGCATAATCTCATACTTCCATTTTCTTATTAACAATTAGTACTGGTGCACCTTATAGGATATGTCGGTCTATTCGCTTCTTCTTCGAACATCTCTTGTATTTACTTTGCTAACTTCCTCACCTTCTCATTTGGCATTCTCAGAATTATTTTTTTTCATCACGATGGTCTGTCTGGACATCACGCTTTAGTAGTTAATTCATTCCTTAGAATAATATCAAATCCTCTTATCTTCCATGATATCAATTCTTCACAACTTATTGCCAGGAATCTCAATTTCACCATTGGTACTCACTTATTCAACAACCACACATTCTTGACTTGCTAGTCCTTTAATCACCACCTTATCAATTCAACAGGGTAATTCATCTTATCAACACAACCTTGAGAGATAAAAAATTAAGTTTCTCTGATATCTTTTAATACCTTAACACATAAGGTATTCACCCTGATCATCCATGCCATCACGTCCGTATTCTGAATAACATATTTTTCAGGAAAATCGCATACTCTCGTTCTCGAAAACGTATTCCTTATTGGAGTAGATTCCCTTGATTCTTAGTGGATTTTTTTTTACTGGGCTAGTGATTTGCAATCCTCGTCATGTGCCCGTATTTCCTTTTCATGCATAAGAGATAGATGGAACTTCATCCGCTTGATTAAGGATACGTTGATTTCTGCTTGAAAACCTCTTGCAAGGAACAACAGTACAACGAAACGACTAGAAGGATTCAAAATTCAACAAAAATTAGAGTTGAAAAGAAAGAAGAAGTAAGGATTTGAATATGAATGAGACAACCACATTGTTACTTAAGATGGTCAGTCTTTCGTACCATATGGCATACAATATATGATTAGGTGGCGTCCCACCCGACTCTTCGTCATTCTGACAAAGTGTCTCACCATAACACTGTTTGTCCCAATCAAAAAGCAAAAAAAATTGAGGGAAACAATTAAATTTGAAAGGAATGCAATATCCTCCTTTTCGATATCATAACAAGGAGTTTATTTAAGAAAAGAAGTTCATACTTATTTAGGAATCAAAAAGGGAATATACGCTGTAATATTGAAAACAAGAACGATACCATTGGTCACCATCCACATTTCACTTGTATTCATCTTTCGAGCTTGTTCGATCATATCTCCATCGTTTCATATAATAACTTTTAGAAAGTACGTTGAAATGCCTTCGCAAATTAAGCATTATGGTAGATTCTTACTTGTCACGTCTTGCGTCTTTAGCATCATACCTCTACATATAATACTTTAACAACTCGATTATAATGACGTCCCTACCAGACAACCTCGAGTTTCCTTTTTCAATTTAGAATAACCCCGAAGCATTCAACATAACGATCCTTGTATTAATAATATTCTGTTTTGAGAGAGGTCTGGAAATCT
Organism: Apium graveolens; assembly: GCF_009905375.1. NCBI lineage: Eukaryota > Viridiplantae > Streptophyta > Magnoliopsida > Apiales > Apiaceae > Apium > Apium graveolens. The sequence continues at coordinate 178,037,709 of NC_133653.1, forward strand.
TTCCAATCTTCTTCGATCACGCTCCGGCTTTTGTTAAATCAATGAATTTTTCCAACTCTGATAGTCCTAATAATTGAATGTATAGTTACTCCGTACGCTGATTCTGTTGTAAATTTTATCAAACAATACTTGCACTTTACTGTTAGGGATAATCAACTTCTTCATAATCATAGGTTACTTCGTTCTCGAAATTAGCAATACTAAGTCTGAAACATCATCCTTCCAGGTAATCCGGGCTTTCTAACAAACAAGAAACTCAAGTAGTAACTTGACAACCAATGTTTAAAAATCATTTTATTCAAAAAGGCTTTTTAATAATTTATAAAGGGAAATCTTATTTAAAAGTTTGGAAAATTACAAACCTGGTTGTCCTTACTATATGAGTTGGTTGTTGTCCTTCCAACCTATAGCAAGATACCATATTAAAGAAATAATTACATAAAAATTCATTCACTCCAATCTACCTTTTCTCCTTCATCGGGTCCATTTGCCTTCCTTAATCGACGAAACTTCAATTGTCGTTGCATGATATCTTATTCGTAGCTTCATGTCAAAGCTTCCATACTAGTAATACTCCCGACATTACCGTTGCAATAGTTAAGTAAAACAGGCTATCCAATAGTCAATAAGTCTATTTCATAGAACAAAGTTTGCTCGTATCACATCACATTACTACTTTACATATCGCATTTATCATATCATCATCATTTAATTTTACAAAAATCCCAGGTTTATACTTTACTCTCTTACTCTTTCAAAATTCATCTAGTTCATCCCATACTTATTCACGGGTGGCTTAGTCACTAAGGGCTTCTTTTAACCCAATAACAGCTATCCTCTGAAACACTTAAATCTCCTCTCTAAACTTCATCACACCTCTATTTATAACTCAAGCGCTCACCATTTACTGTAGCTCTCGAATCCATCCTTGTAGATACAATCGCTTCATAGGATAAGTTCTAAACTGGGGGTATGGAACAGAATGTAGGGTAAACTAAAGAGATGCACTCACAGCCGAATGTCCAATGAAACAAGAATAAACAGATAGAAGTTCTTGAATAGGTAATCTCGCATCAAGAGGCGGAAAATTAGCGTAGAATAGCTTGAAGAAGTGCAATCGTTATACCAGAAGGTAGTACCATTAATGCTGGTGAAGGAACAAGGTGCAAATCTAATCTGGGAGAAGGTGACGATCCTCGAACGGAAAGCTCCAAATGATCCAATGACACCGGGGAATCAAGATTTGCCATTGCCATTGTCTGGAAATCACGTCGCAAGCTGAGAATCCCGAATCGCAATACAAATTGTGTCGAAGACCTACTATACCATCGCACTCAACCTCACAACGTCTTATCATTCTATTTCCTATTCCTAATCCTAACCCTCTATCCAATCCCGACAATCTAAGCTTGTTTCAGTGACTTATAACCTGTAGCTCTGATACCAACCTGTGGCGCCCTCCAAACCCGGGTCAGAAGTTTGGGGTCCATAACACATTCATAATATATAAACCTGTACATAAAATATTAATTGCAATGACCCTCTTTTACATAACCACGGATCGCAACAGGTTAAAGTATGAAAACAAGCCATAATCATAACTTTTATTACAATGTACCAAATCCCAACTAATTTAACTTATAATTGATAATAAAATCATTCTTACAATCTGACTATCTTTCTACCGCATGAAGCTTCTACTAGCTCGATTCAACTCAACTGGAACCTTAGCCCGCACTTTGGACTGAGGAACTTCACTATCGTCCATATTCTTTTCAACTGTAAAATATATAAAAGAATCTCAAGGGTGAGCTAACTAGCTCAGCAAGTCATAATAGTGATAACTGAGGTTAAACAATGATCAAATGAGATGATCCAAAGGAATCAAGTTTCTTTTTTTTAACTCATCATTAGAATTGGATATTCATTTTAAGTTTTTCTTTTTTAAAAAAAAAAATCAAGGTTAGGCTGCTGATCAGTCACACACTAACCCCGAGCCAGCACACAGCACTGCTCTAATTACTGGATCCAAGGCACACATTAGCCTAACTTGACCATTGGTATGGTCTGACCACGAATCTGGTCCACATATATAAAAAAACTATCCAATCCTAAAGCAGTTCAATATGATAACAATATGATTCAATAACACAAGATCATAATCGATGATGTTAAACATTTGCATACAAATGTAAGAAAACTCATGGATATCTCAAGGGTATATTAGGGTATTTATAAGAAACGGTTTTCAGTTTGCACAAGGGTCAGGTATCAAACCAGTAATGATTTTTCAGGATATGGTTCTTTGATGTTACTAAGAATGATTGGAATATAAAAGTTTCTGTGTTTTCAAACCATTTTCTTCTGGTGTTTGGTGTTTGGTAGTTAAACATTTGGGAAATAGTATCATATTTGTGTGGTTTAGTGTCTGAGGATCAACAAATGATGGTTTATAAAGAACAAGGCTTATGGCTCAAGATCAAGAAAAATCAGGGATTCAAGGGTAAATAGTTTAATGCACTTGCAATGTAAACAAGAATTATTATGAATAAGAGCCGCATTTTATGAAACAGTTCGAAAATAATTGCGATATATCTTGAGGAAAAGTTGGGAAGTACTTGCCTTACAAGGCTTTACAACTACTACTACTACTGATCAATTCTGGGCCAGCTCTGCCGCTTAGGCTTTTACGTCCAACCACTAGATCCCATTGTATTCGACTTCGACACTCAGGTCTTTCTGTTGAAACTCTACTGAGCTCGTCGACTGACCACTATGTTAACTTTAGTCCATCGTCTACTTTCAGGTTCACGACTATAACCGGAAAGAAAACGGTCGGGAAAATAAATGGTGAACCACCGCGAGGCAGAAGAACAGAGAAGAAAAACGGAAGAAAGGAGAAGATAGAGGAGGGATAGAGAGTAGAGTGAGAGGGAGGACGAGAGATGAGAGATTGAGAGACTACATATTGATGTTTACCATATCCAATGAATCCCACCTCTGCTTCATTTAATTACGCGGCACGTGTCCCGTTTAATGGACACGTGTGGTGTCCTGACTGATTACAAGCCGATTCGGATCATTTTAATCGGTTTTAACGGTAAAATCTGCGAATAATTATTACCCAAACCGTACCAAAATAATCCTAAAATTTTCTAAAAATCCCAGAACTAATGAAATTAAATTTTTATAATTTTTAAAACATTTTTGAAATGCAACTCGTATCCCCCTTTCAAAATTAACGAATCGAGCTGTATTTTAAATAAATTCAGAAATTTACGAAAACAGTCTTAAAATGTTACAAATATCCCGAAGTTAATAAAAACATAAATTTTGAAATTTTAAAACGATTTTTAAAATGCACTTTATATCCGCTTTTATCAATGAAGCGAAACAACGAGCGCGTGAAATTAATCCCTAAAATTTCCAAAATAATTTTAAAATTCTCAGAATATTCCAAACTTAAATAAATATGAGTTTCATAATTTTTGAAGAATTTTAGAATTAAATATGGATTTTACAAATAAAAGCATTCAGAAAATTATTTAAAGATAAATAATTAATAAAATATTAATTTCTTAATTTTATAAAATCCTAAAAATAATTATTGTAATTATAAAATCATAAAAATAATTTTTTGAAAGATTCCCAATATTTATGCAAATAAATTTGCACCAAATCCACTTTTAAAAATGAAAACAATCCAATACGACTCAATAATTAATCACACAAACAACCCGGTATATTATAAATTAGACCTATATAATAATCAACCAACACAGAGTGGTCAAAACCAATACACATATTTTATTTAATAATTTCCGTAATAATCACATATTTAAATAATTCAAAAACACACGAGTCGTTATACATAATCGAGTTGAACATTTTTATTTCAAGAAAAAGGTTCAAGAATTCCATTCAACCCCCCTTCTGTAATTCTTGCTATATTGTTAAGGGACTAACAAAGTGGATATCCAACAAAGATTCCTTCATCAGCTTTTAGATCAAATTTAGATAGCTGTTCAGGATGAGTCTTGAGAACAAAACACTTGCATCCAAATACATGAAAGTGCTTCAGATTTGGCTTATTTTTCTTCACCATCTCATATGGTGTTTTTCCTTGCTTGTTAATGAGTGTTGCATTTTGAGTAAAACAAGCAGTCTGCACAGCTTCAGCCCAGAAATAGGTTGAAAGCTTTGCTTCTTCAAGCATTGTACGTGCAGCTTCAATGAGAGTTCTATTCTTCCTTTCAACAACTCCATTTTGCTGCGGAGTTCCAGGAGCAGAAAATTCCTGCTTAATTCCATGGTTTTTACAGAACTCTTCCATTATCAAATTCTTGAACTCGGTGCCATTATCACTCCTTATGGTTTTTACAGAATCTTTGACCAATTTATCCAGATGTTTGACATGATCAATCAAAATAGATGCAGTTTCACTTTTTGTGTGCAAGAAATACACCCATGTGTATCTGGTGAACTCATCCACTATGACCAACGCATATTTCTTCTTTGCAATAGACATGACATTCACTGGACCAAATAGATCAACATGTAGTAGATGATAAGGCTCAAGAATTGATGATTCAGTCTTGCTCTTGAATGAAGATTTTCTTTGTTTGGCCTTCTGACAAGAATCACAAAGGCCATCGGGAGCAAATACTGACTTTGGCAGTCCTCTCACAAGATCTTTCTTGACTAGATCATTTATATTGTTGAAATTTAAATGAGAGAGTTTCTTGTGCCAATTCCAGCTTTCTTCAATTGATGCTCTACTTATCAGACAGATTGCAGAACCATCAGTACTTGTTGAAAGCTTAGCTTCATAAATGTTACCACGCCTGTATCCTTTTAGAACAACTTCACAGTGTTCTTCAAAGAAATCAACATGATAACCTCTGTCACAGATTTGACTTATACTCAGCAGATTATGTTTAAGTCCTGAGACCAGAGCTACATCTTTAATGATGACATTCCCTAGATTGATATTGCCATATCCCAATGTTTTTCTAATGTTTCCATCTCCATAAGAAACACTTGGGCCAGCTTTTTCTACAAAGTCTGATAGCAGGGCTTTATTTCCAGTCATATGTCCTGAACATCCACTGTCCAGAACTAGAATATTTTTCCTGTTGCCCTGCAATCACAAAGACCACTAATGATTAGTTTTAAGGACCCAGACTTGCTTGGATCCTTTGGCCTTATCAAGTTTGTTAATATTTGCAGCGGATTTAGCATCAGAGTTTATGTTAACATTTTTCTTACCAGAACTTACACTATCAGACTTTGAATCAGAATTTACAATAGAAGGAACAATGGAAACTCTCTTCAAAGAAGGTTTTAATTGATAATAATCATAGTACAAACTATGATATTCCTTACAAGCATAAATGGAATGCCATAAACTACCACAATGAAAACAAGGATTTTGTGGTTTATATCTAACAGACTGACTCTTAACTCCTGATTTTGAAGGTAAGGAGTTAATGTTCTTATTCTTCCTGCAAAAAGAAGTCAGATGGTTAGAACTTCCACAGTTATGACATGTTTTCCTAGGAACATCAGGAACAGGTTTATAATCATTGCTTTTATTCACACATTCCTTTCCATTCCTATTTTTCCTAGGTGATTTTACCTTGTTTACATTCTTAACATCTTTCAGCTTATGCTTAAGCTGCTTCTTAGTCATTAAGCCTATGTTTACTTTAGCTGTCTTTTCCTGTTTTAGTTTATCAGAAGTTAATCCCTCTCTAACTTCTGATTTATCATTATCAGACTTTACAGTTACAAACTTAACAGGTTTTAACTTTGGCTTTTGCTTAACAACAGGCTTAATTTCTACAGTTCCTTTATCATTCTTATCCTCTCCATAACCTAAGCCCTCTTTCCAATTTTCACTACTTAGCAAATTTTGAGTTGTTCTGCCAGAGTTAGTCCAAGTCCTGATTATCTCTCTTTCCTTTTCTAACTCAGTTTTTAGAGATTCATTCATTTTTAGCACTTCATCCCTAACATAAAATGCATCATCTCTATCCTTCTGAGTTTGATGGAACATAACTAACTCTTTTTCTAAGAAATCATTTCTTTTCTTAAAAGCAAGATTTTCAGAAGTTAATCTTTCACATGTTAAAGTTTGATCTCTATAACTAACAAACATGGTTTTAAGATATCTTCTCAACTCATTAATATCATCAGTATGAAAAGCATAAGTAGTCTGAGGTACCTTTGTTTCAGCAGCTTCAGAACTGCTCTCAGCACTTTCTTTATCAGCATTTGCCATCAATGCATAGTTATCCTCACTTTCAGAGTCTGAGGTGTCTGTCCAGCTTTTCTGCTTTGTGACAAGAGCCTTGCCTTTGTCACCCTTTACCTTCTTGCAATCAGGAGATATGTGGCCTTTCTCACCACAGTTATAGCATTTGACATTGGTATAATCTCCTCTATCAGACTTTCCTCCTCTGCCTTCAGATCTTCTGAAATTCTTCTTATCAGAACTTATGCCTTTCCTGGAAAACTTCTTTCCCTTCCTAAACTTCCTGTATGCAATCTTTGTGATCCCTTTCACCATAAGAGCACACAGCTTCATCATCTCCTCATCAGCATCAGTCTCAGGCAAGGTTTCAGAATCTGAGTCATCATCACTTTCAGAACTTGATGACTCAGTATCAGACTTTGTGAAAAGAGCTTTACTCTTGTCTTTCCTTGAGGTAGCTGCCTTGGGGGATTCTTCTTCAGCCTTAAGAGCAACTGTCCTTGACTTTCCTCCTTTCCTCTTGCTTCTTTGTTCCATCTCAAGTTCATGAGTCTTGAGCATTCCATAAATTTCATCAAGAGTTGTTTCATCAAGATTGTAATTGTCTCTTATTGTTGTTGCCTTCAAATCCCAACATTCAGGAAGAGCTAACAGGAATTTAAGGTTTGAATCTTCAAGATTATACTCCTTATTAACCAGTGACAGATCATTCAAGAGTTTGACAAATCTATCATATAAATCAGTCAATGATTCATTAGCCTTTGAGTCAAAGTGTTCATACTCTTGAGTGAGTATTGTCTTCCTGTTCTTCTTAATTGTATCAGTTCCCTGACACCTTGTTTCCAGAGCATCCCATATCTCCTTAGCAGTCTTGCAGTTAATTACCCTATTTGACATTACATTATCAATGGCACTATGCAGGAAGTGTCGTACCTTAGCATCCTTAGCAATTGATGTGATATCTTCAGCAGTATAATCACTCTTTTCCTTTGGTACGGTCTTTGATGCTTCACCTGCAACTGTAACAGCGAGCTTGGTTGGTTTGTGAGGTCCTTCCTTGATTCTATCAAGATATTCTGGATCTGTAGCTTCCAAAAACATGGTCATCCTCACCTTCCATATGGCATATTCAGATGGTCTCAGTATGGGAACTCTGATGGTTTCATACCGACTTTGAATTTGTGTCTTTGGAGGTTCTTCAGTTTTGGTAGGCTTAGTTGGAGTTTCTGTGTCAGACATGATTGTGTTTGGATCTTTAACTGTATGTGTGTTGACAGATAGGCTCTGATACCACTTGTTAGGTCACACACACTGTAGAGGGGGTGAATACAGTGTAAAATACAATCAAATCGAACTTTTAATATTTCAAGTAACAGAAAATAAACTTTATTGAAACAATAAACTCTGTTACAGTATGGAACTGTTACCTCTCAGTGATTAACAAATATCAGGAGAGCTGCTAGGGTTACAATGAATAATCTTCTCGAATATGATAACACTTATAGTGTAAACCCTATGTATGTGTTTATATACTACACAGTTACAAGATAATCGCTAATTGATATGGAATATAATTCTGCTTCCTAAAATATATCAATCATATATCTTTTCTTCCAACTATTCTATTCTTCATAGAATTCCTTCTTCATGCATATCTCTTCTTATGTTTATCTCGATCTTTTTTCCTTTAATCAGCTACTGTCCTTATCTGAACGACCTTCAGCACTTAAGTTCTGATATCCATCTTCTGATGATTATCTCCTGATAATATAAGTACTGATATCCTTAAGTCCTGACTTCCAGTATAAGTACTGATTCCCAGTTAAGTACTGATTTGTCCTGTTAAGTAAGATCTGAAAACTAAACATAAATCATATTAGCCATGACATTATCAAATATATCTAACAGATTTAAAAGCTGATGAAGGAATCTTTGTTGGATATCCACTTTCCACAAAAGCCTTCAGAGTCTATAACTTGAGAACAAGAGTGGTCATGGAATCTATCAATGTCTCTTTTAATGACAAGAAGATTACTGGACTTGAAGATTTTATTGATCATGATCAGCTGAGATTTGAAAAAGAAGACTCAAATTCTGATATTGAAAATCCTGACAATCTAGATCCTGATACTATAAACTCTGATGGATTAAACTCTGATGTTATTGAAACTGTGGTGACTACACCAAAGGAAGATGCACCTATGCAGGGGGAGCATACTCAAGATCTAACCACATCTCAAGAAGCATCAGAACATACATTTGGTTCTTCAAGTTCTGATTCGTCAAGTTCTGATAAGCCAAGTTCTGATAGGTCTGAAAATCTAAATACTGAAGAATCCAACTCAGAGAGCATAGTTTCAGGGGGAGCATCAGAAAATGAAAATGAAGACAACATGGATCATGGGGGAGCATCCAGTTCTAGAGATAACCTTCCATCTGCAAGGAAGTGGACTAAATCACATACACCTGACTTCATAATTGGAAATCATGATGCAGGTGTCAGAACTAGAACAGCCACTTCAAATGAATGTCTTTTCAACTCTTTTCTTTCTCAGACTGAGCCAAAGAAAGTGGAAGAAGCTCTTCAAGATGCTGATTGGGTGCAAGCAATGCAGGAAGAGTTAAATGAATTTGAAAGAAACAAAGTATATACCCTAGTGCCAAAACCAAAGAATAGATCTGTTGTTGGTACAAAGTGGGTATTCAGAAACAAAACTGATAGTGATGGTATAATTACAAGGAATAAGGCAAGGCTGGTTGCAAAAGGATATTCTCAACAGGAGGGAATTGATTATGATGAAACATTTGCACCAGTTGCTAGATTGGAAGCCATAAGGATATTTTTGGCTTATGCTGCTCACAAAAAGTTTACTGTCTTTCAAATGGATGTGAAAAGTGCTTTTCTCAATGGAGAATTGGAGGAAGAAGTATATGTTGAACAACCTCCAGGCTTTGTAGATTCAAAATATCCAGATTATGTCTACAGGCTTGATAAAGCACTTTATGGACTTAAGCAAGCTCCAAGAGCATGATATGAGACTTTAGCTCAGTTTCTTCTGGAAAGTGGATTTAACAGAGGAACTATAGATAAAACACTGTTCTACCTCAACCATGGAAAGGACTTACTTTTGGTCCAAATTTATGTTGATGATATCATTTTTGGTTCTACAAATTACAGACTTTGCAAGAAATTTGCCAAACTGATGCAGTCAAGATATCAAATGAGTATGATGGGGGAACTTAGCTATTTTCTGGGCCTTCAAGTCAAGCAGAATGAAGAAGGCACTTTTATTTGTCAAACTAAGTACACCAGAAACTTGCTGAAGAAATTTGGAATGCAAGATTATTCAAGTGCATCCACTCACATGGCCACTGCAACAAAACTGGACAAGGATACTGGTAAATCAGTAGCTATTACTGATTACAGAGGTATGATTGGCTCTCTACTCTATCTAACTGCTAGTAGACCTGATATCATGTATGCTACCTGTCTTTGTGCAAGATTTCAAGCAGATCCAAGAGAACCTCACTTAATAGCTGTGAAAAGAATATTCAAGTATGTTAAAGGAACAGCTGAGCTGGGATTGTGGTATCCCAGAGAATCAGATTTTAAACTAATAGGTTATTGTATAACCCCCAAAATTTTCAACTTTTTGTAACCCTTGTGAATAGTGTTTTTTCTGAATGAGAAAACTTTTCATGCCATACTATGTAGGGGTTCTGTTATGGATATTCTGAGATTTTATTAGTACTCTATGTGGTATATAAGTGTATGTAAAGATCGTCAGAATCCAATTCCGAACACTTGGATTTTTCCCGGAAATTCACTAGATACGGAGAGAATTGAGTATAAGGTAACAGGATAAAAAGGATTTAAATTAAAGGATTATAATAGAGGATCATAAAAAGGAATATAATGTATTGAGAAAGGTTAAGGGAACCTAAGTAATAAGATCCCGGGTATGATCCTTCAAACGATAAACGAAAACGAAAGTTAAGCGAACTATATAACAGATCAGCGGTCATTAGGCAAACAATTAGGAAGTTAAGCAAAGGGATTAGAGAGAGTGATGTCACCCAACCAATGAGAAGAGGACAAGGAGGGAAAGATGACATCACAACATGACATAGGCATGACATGGGAAGGAAGGAGGTGTGGTTGAATGAGAACCACATAAAGTCCAAGGCTAAAAAGGTAATTAACTAAATCAAACACAAAACCAATCAACCAAGCCAAGCAAATCACTTTCATCAAAATCAAAAAAAAAAAAAAAACCAAGGCATTGTTCTTCATGCTCTCGGCTTTTTGACATTTTAAAGGCAAGGAATTTCAAAATCGAAGATCCAAGCTTCCTAAATTGGTGAGTTAATTCCCTAATCATCCTTATGCTTAGTTAGGGCTATATCATGAGTTTAAGCCATCAATTCCTTCTCAATCTTCTTCATTTAATCAAAGAAGAAGACAATGAATAGTGTTTTCAAGTTTTTAACTTGAAATTTTTCTTGATTTCCTTGAAGATCCAAGCATTCCTAAGACTTCTCAAAGCTTCTTAAGGCTTCCTAGCTCCTCCCACCACTTCAAGGAAGGTATATCATCTCCAAACCCTAGATTCCTATGTATTATAAGATGATTTTGATTAGTAGGGTGATATTGTAGCTTGATGTTTGTGATTTAGAGTTTTGGATTGAAATGGTATTGAATCGGATTGGTAAATCTTGTTGTTTTGGTTAAAAGAATGTAGTATAGTTAAATTCAAGCTTAGGCATAAGTATGAATGTTAAAATTGAATTGGTTGGGGTTGTTATGATGTGATAAGGATGGATGTTGGTTGTATGTTGGATTTGAGGTTGAATTGGGTTGGTTTTGAATGGTTTTAAATTGGGAAATCGCGTAAACATAGCCGTCGTAACGTCCGATTTTCTTTAGACTGTTTTTGTGCATAACATTAGGACCCGAGAACCCCCTGCTAGATTATGACCATTGCCATGTCTAGATAGCTCGTGTTACGAGCTTTGTTTTGATATGTAGTTCGTTCGATTCCGATGCACGGTTTAGGAGAAACGACCGTTTCAAGTAACGGCGTTTCGCGAACGAAACTTTTCCCCTCGCCTTACTTTGAAACATAGGTTAAAGACCAAAAAGGGTTAATTAATGTATGAAACATTTATGGTAAGTGTGTTAGGCAGTTGGTAAGACACTCGCGAAGGAATCGCCTTAAAACTCGTAAAGGTTAAATTATTAAAAATGGTGGAGCTGAGGGTACCTGAGTGACTTAAGCGAATCAGTAAGCGCAAAACAAGCGTTAGAGTCTAAGTTAGTTAAAGTATAGATTTACAAGTGACTTTGGTTTAATTCCAACTTACTTGTTGTTTATAGGTTACCAGACTCGTCCCGAGCCTTTTATCACCCCAAGTCGCTCAGGCAAGTTTTCTACCCGTTATAACTGTTGTTGTGATGTATTTGTGTATATGCATGATCTTGCGTTAAATGCATATTTGTTATAGTAGATTCTTGCGATATATTGTAGCATGTTATATGGTACATATGCATGCCTGTTTCGTATTCTTGCCATATATATATATCTGTTGATAATACCTATGCTAGAGGATAGCAGTATTTCGTATATACCCTTATTATAAGGACCCAAAAGGTGAAAACATTTTCTAAAACCGGGAGTCGAGGATCCCGAGTAAATTTTGTATATATGTATATATATACATATATATTTATATATATATATATGGTTATAGTTTTCAAAACTATTAATCGAATAAAATCTATTCGATAACTTTATTTTATTTAATGAATATTATTATGAATATTCATTCGAGGGCTTATGACTTCTTTATTTTATTAAATGAATATTATTTGAATATTCATTCGAGGGCTTATGACTCTTTATATTATTTATTGAATATTATTTCGAATATTATTCGAGGGCTTATGACTCTTTTATATTATTATTGGATATTACTTGGATATTCATTTGAGGATGTATGACTCCTTTATTTTATGAATATTATTTATAATATTCATTCGAGGTATTATGACTCCGCTTATTACTGCAATATATTCTTTATTTTATTAAAGAATAAGGTGTCAATAATCAAACTTATTTTCGATTATTCAAATAAAGATAGTACTTTCATATAAGTATATCTTTGGTTATTTAATATCCATTTCAAGTATAAGTTTTAATACTTCTACTTCGATTATTTTTATAAGGATTATCTTTATAAGAATATTATTTAAATAATAATATTCAGACATTTTCTAAATATATGGGCACTGATTTACTTCATTAAATCAGCTTTACTCCAAACACTCTTTAAAGTGTTTTCGAGTCTTCAAAATGATTTTTAAAAGTTAGAGCGGATCCCAAAACTCATTTTTATATTTAAGATCTTCCTTTTTAAGGGGATTTAAATACTCGCTCAAAACCTGAGGGATCCGGCTCTGTGGTGTATTTTATATTCGCAACAAGGTTGCAGTTTTGGTAAATAAATTGATTACTTACCCAACGTTCGGGAAGTAAGTCCATCTATTGAGTCGGCATATGCAACATGGGCTCAGTGGGCGTCCATGATAGTGTAAGTGGCTCAGTGGGAGTCCATCAAATGCATAAGTGGCTGAGTGGCAGTCCAGCATAAGGTCCTATTGAGACTAGGGTGAGGACCAGTGGGGAATTCGTCCATCTACTAGTAGAAAAGGTTACTTATTGGTATCTTTGCCTGATCAGCGAGATACCTGGTTTATGCCAAAATTCTTTTCCTTTCCCAAAATTTATTGGATGTTTCAAACTCTGTTCATACTTTACATGACAGAGGTTTTCAGGAAATGTATAAAGAAGATGTATATGTGGATATATATATATATATATCAGAACTTAATGAAGTATATCATAACTTCATTTCCTTTAATAATATTTCAAAGGTTTAATCTATTCAAATCTTGTCTTGTAGTCTCATCTATGTGATGAACTGGTAAAAGCTCATTATACTTTGAACAGTGGTAGTTCAAGTAGCTTTATAAATGATATAAGTGTAGTGAAGTATTTGGTAACTTCATCCCTTGTTTTTACTTATATCTAGTAAGTAATTATCTTACACAGGATAAAAGATTCTAGTAAGTATCCATTTAGATACTTATATCATTGTTATCACTATATATTATCTTGCGAGTTGTAAGGCTCACTCTTGCTTTATTTCTTCATCACACAACAATAGTTAGGAAAGATGCCCAGACTCCAGCAGACCCAGCGCAAGCGCGTGGGAAGCGTCCCGCGTCTTCCCGATGATGTTGTAGCTGCTATAGCTGCAGAGGTAGATCTATTGTAGTTCAGACCATCTACTTTTGAGAATCAATTATGTATAATTATAACTTGTGGCAGATAATGGCAATTAACTGTAAATTTATCAAGTAATCATTTTGGGTTGTAATAACTTTTAAATTGTGGGTTCAAAGACTTGTACTTATTTCAATTTCATCTCTGAGACTATAACGGGTTGTGGTGTGTGTTAGTGTGGGGTCACAGCATAAGGTTATTATTATTAATTAAGTGAAGTGATATTGTGGAAAGAAAGACTATGACGACCCGGATCCCCGACCCCGGATCTGGGGGTGTTACAGAAATGGTATCAGAGCTAAGCGTTATAAACCTCAGAGATGATGCGACGATATAATAATAAACTCACAAAGATAATAAGAACTCTTGCCGAGTTCATGGTCGGACTACTTAAAGTAGTGCTGACAGTTAAAACCCTTACGGGAACCCTTATAAGTATCATGATAGTAACTTAGCTCGTTTAATGTGTAGGCGCCTGAGATAGAGGACCCTGAGATGTTCGAGCGTGAGCATGATGAGGCACTGCTAGATGTTGAGGATCAGGAGGAGCCTGAGATGGAGGAGGATGAGGAGGACCCCTCAGAGGAGTTAGAGACGGAGGTCATTGCTATTTCAGATGAGGAGGACCCCTCAGAGGAGTCAGAGACAGAGGTTATTGCTATTCCAGATGAGGAGGACCCGGATGAGGTCCCAGTAGCTGAGGAGCGTGTTGGACCTATGGTAGTGTATGCTGGTACCCCATTACCCATACTTCCGGTGGTCAGAGCTAGGGCTGTCAATGGATCGGATCTGGATCGGATCTATCTTGATCCATATCCTGATCCATTTAATTTTACCGGATTCGGATCCGGATCGGATTTTAGTCGGATTTTTCATAGCCCGATCCATATCCGGATCCGTTAGGATCACGGATAACGGATCGGAGCTCCGATCCATTTATATTTAAAAAATTAATTCTAATTATATTGAAGCAGCAATTTAATAATGGTAAGCAACAAAAAAACATTAACTTTAGTAGCTTGATTTATTCACTGTATTCATTCAGAAGTTTGGTGAATCAATTATATGCACTTCAAGGTCCGGATGTTACCGGCATAATTGAGCTTTTATGATATAGAAACAAAACACTACACGATATGAATGACATTCAAGGAACACTTACAGAAGCTCATAACACATGTTAATGAAATTTTTTAAAAAACTGCATCACATATTTTATATTTGATTTATAATTTATTATATATAATATTATATATATAATAAATATTCGGATCGGATCATTAACGGATCGGATCGGCCTAAATCCATATCCATTACTTATCGGATCGGATCGCTATTGGATCGGATTTTTTTCGGATCGGATTTTTAGTTTAATGATCCATATCCGCTCCGTTAGCCTTCGAATCGGATCGGATCGGACCGGATTTCCAATCTATTGACAGCCCTAGTCAGAGCCCCTACCCTCCACCACTATCCTGGATTTCCGATGATGACAGCTCAGAGACCCATACTTCCGAGCCTAGGCAGACCGAAGAGGCACCCTCAGCGGCTCCGGATCCACCACCTCTTGACCCTGCCCACAGGCAGTCTTCGTTAGCTTATGGATATGTTCAGGATGTTCTGAGGACCCAAGTGGCTGTTGCCGAGGGCCGACTGGATGAGGCCAGGAGGGAGTTGGATGCAGAGAGGGCGGGTAGGCGTACCCGAGCTTATGAGACTAGGGCTTCTATACCCCGATCCTTGAGGAGGGAGCTTACGGGGATAGAGCTCACATCCCGAGCGAGGCTCAGATCGCTCCAGGGGGACAGGCATGGTAGGATCTCCAGGCGGCAGGCCGACTATATCTTCCGTCGTGCGATGGAAAGGGTATGGGAGCTGACGCGCTCCGGTGTATGATTCAGGATTGACGATGGAATAGTCTAGTTGTCTAGTTAGCCGAGGCCTTAGTAAGAGACAATTTTCCGGGATAGTTGACTTGTATATAGCATCCCTTTTTCTGACTAGACAGATAGACTCTTGTGTATCACTTTTGGGACAGATGACTGTAGCACTGTTGTACTTTTGACCAGATCAAACTATGTATTTCTCGCATTATGTATATATTTGTTTCGTTTCGGTTCAGTTCCTTAGTGACGAGGTCACTGTTTTTATCATTATTATTACTGCACTTCGTATTAGAACTTTCTTAAAATAATAGAATTGCGATATATGTTCTCCCCATTATGAAGTTGTGCAAGGCACAATGTTGTATATGATTGTGACCTAACGTTGAATTTCCCAAAAAAAATTATTATCAGAATCATGCCGCCAAGAAAGATTGGAACTAGGGCGAACCCTGGATCTGAGGACCAGGGAAGCCATAACCAGGATGATAGGAACCAGGAACACAGTGAAGAGGAGGATGAGGATTATGTGGAACAGGATGACTCCCTGTATGAAGAGGAAGAGGAAACATAAGATATTGAGGGATTTGAGATAGAGGCTGAAGAAGGAGAAACTGAGGTTGAGCAACCGGTACCAAACCCGGGCATGGATCCCATGGGCCAGTTCATGCAACTCCTAAGGCAGAATTTGGAACGTCAACCCAACCCACCCCCTCAAGAAAATAACAGTATTGTGGCAAACTCTTTCAGGGCTTTTAAGTCCCTTAAGCCCCCTGAGTTCCACGGATCAGCCGACCCAGTTGAGGCAAGGGCATGGTTAAAGGAAATGGAGAAATTTTTTGAGATTTTGAGTACCGATGAGGCACAGAAGACTGTATTTGCTACCTACCTTCTGAAAGGAGAAGCTAACTACTGGTGGGAGGCCAAGAAAACATGGAGACAGATGCTATTATAATCTGGGAGAGATTTAGTCAGTTGTTTCTGGGAAAGTATTTCTCGAGGTTTATGGAAAACCAGATGGAGCTCAAGTTCTTGGAGCTAAAGCAGAATAACTTGTCTGTAGCAGAGTACGAAGCGAAATTTACTGAGTTATCAAGGTTTGTGCCGGAGTTTGTGAGCACCGAGGAAAAGAAAGCTAGGAGGTTTCAGCAGGGACTAAAACCGTGGATTCAGAATAGGGTGGCAATCCTTGAGCTTACGGACTATGCCACTCTGGTGCAAAAGGCAACGATTGTAGAAGTCGGAAGTGAACAGATGCAGAAGGAAAGAGAGAAGAAAGGAATAAAGAGGAAAAGTATGAGCATGGGTGGAGGTTTCGCAGGAAGGAGCTTCCCAACTAGATTTAATCGAGGAGCAGTGTCCCTACCAGAAAGGAACACTGGGTTTAAGCGGCCAATGAGTGTGAGTGTGAGCCAGGGCGGCCAGAAATCAAGAATGTCCTATTCCAACCAGTCTCGACCCCCATTGCCAGCCTGTAACATATGTGGAAGGAATCACACTGGGGAGTGTAAAGGAAAGCCAGTAACCTGCTTTAAGTGCGGTCGGGAAGGCCACTATTCAACTAAGTGCCCATCATCAACCCCTGCCGTCATTCCAACCACCACTTGTCATCAGTGTGGACGCCCAGGTCATTGGAAGAGGGAATGCCCAATGAACAAACCAGCAGCTTCGGGAGCAAGCAGGGCTGCTTCTAATAAGCCACCTACTGCAAGGACTTTCAACATGACAGTCCAGGATGCTATGAAAGATTCAGATGTGATAGCAGGTACCCTTTCTCTAAATTCAGTCAGTGCAAACGTTTTATTTGATTCGGGAGCAACTAAATCTTTTATATCAAAGGACTTTGCGCGTAAGTTAAGACTTAAGGCTGAACCCTTGATAGAACCCTTACAAGTAGAAATAGCCAATCATGAAATTATTCCTGTTAACCAGATTCACCCCGCCTGTGAGATAGGCATAGGGGAGCAATCCTTTAGTGTTGATCTGATTCCTTTTAAATTAGGGGAGTTTGATGTAATTTTGGGAATGGACTGGCTATCTAGCAATGATGCTCAGATAGACAGTAAAGGGAAGAAAGTTAAGCTAAATGTCCCAGGGAAGAAAGAAGTTATATTTAGAGGAAAGAGGCAGACGCAGAAATTTTTGACCATGGCCCAGGCCAAAAGGATGCTACGAAAAGGAAGTGAGGCCTACCTAGCCTATGTGGTGGACACGCAGAAGGAGGTGCCTAACTTACAAGATATTCCAGTAGTCAACGAATTTGAAGATGTATTCCCACAAGACCTTCCGGGATTACCACCCGATAGAGTGATTGAATTTGCTATTGAGTTGGCCCCAGGGACGGCGCCAGTTTCAAAAGCACCTTACCGGTTAGCCCAGTTAGAAATGAAGGAATTAGCTATCCAATTGCAGGAACTCTTGGATAAGGGTATGATAAGACCCAGTGTATCTCCATGGGGAGCACCAGTTTTATTTGTTAAGAAGAAAGATGGGAGCATGAGGCTGTGCATAGACTATCGAGAGTTGAACAAGCTAACCATAAAGAACAGGTACCCATTACCTAGAATAGACGATCTGTTCGACCAGCTAAAGGATGCTGTTTATTTTTCCAAGATCGACCTGAGAACTGGATATCACCAACTAAAGATTAAACCCGAAGATATTTCCAAGACAGCGTTCCGTACCAGGTATGGGCATTATGAGTTCTTGGTAATGTCCTTTGGATTAACCAACGCCCCAGCGGCTTTCATGGATTTAATGAATAGAGTATTTAAGAAGTACTTGGATAAATGTGTGATAGTTTTTATTGATGATATTTTGATCTACTCAAGGACTGAGACAGAACATGCAGAGCATTTGAGGATAGCTCTAGGAATACTCAGAGAGGAACAGTTATATGCCAAATTCTTGAAGTGTGAATTCTGGCGGAATGAAGTACAGTTTTTAGGACATGTGATCAATAAAGATGGAGTATTGGTCGACCCCTCCAAGATAGAGGCGGTCTCAAATTGGGAAAGGCCAACCACACCCACAGAGGTAAAGAGTTTTATAGGATTGGCCGGCTACTATCGTAGATTTGTACAGGACTTTGTGAAGATTGCAGCCCCTTTGACACGACTTACTCGTAAGACAGAGAAGTTTGAATGGACGGAGAAATGCGAGAACAGTTTTCAGGAATTAAAGAAAAGGTTGATAACGACTCCGGTATTGGCATTGCCGGACGGAAAAGGAGATTTTGTGATTTATAGTGACGCGTCGCACAAAGGATTAGGATGTGTGCTTATGCAGCACGGTAAAGTGATTGCGTATGCGTCGAGACAATTGAAGGAATACGAGGTTAGATATCCTACTCATGACCTTGAGCTCGCGGCAATAGTATTTGCCTTAAAAATTTGGAGGCACTACTTGTATGGAGAGAAGTGCGAGATTTTCACAGACCATAAGAGCCTCAAGTACATATTTACGCAGAAAGAGCTCAACATGCGCCAGAGGAGATGGTTAGAACTAATCAAGGACTATGATTGTGAGATTCTCTATCATCCAGGGAAAGCCAATGTGGTGGCTGATGCCCTTAGTAGAAAGGAAAGACTCGGAATGATAACGACTTCGGAAGAATTGATAAGGGATTTTGAGAAAATGGAAATAGAAGTAAAGGTAACCGGAACCGGAACTGAAAAGCTTTTTGAGATCTCAATGCAGCCAGAGTTATTGGAAAACATCAGATTGTGCCAGGAGAAAATAATGAATGAAGGTAGAGAGTCAATGACTGGAGAGGAGATCCATACTGAGAAAGATGATAAAGGGATAATGAGGTACTCCTACCGGATTTGGGTTCCGAATGTTCAAGAGCTTAAAGATGAGATATTAGATGAAAGCCATAGTTCAAGGTATTCCATTCACCCGGGAAGTACCAAGATGTATAGGGATTTGAAGGAATATTACTGGTGGCCCAACATGAAGAGGGACGTAGCAGGATGGGTAAGCAAATGTTTGACTTGCCAAAGAGTAAAGGCAGAGCACCAGAGACCCAGTGGACTCTTACGACCCCTGAAGATTCCCGAATGGAAATGGGAACAGATAGAGATGGATTTTGTTGTAGGCTTGCCAAGGACGAAAGCCAATCACGACGCCATTTGTGTAATTATAGACCGACTGACAAAGTCAGCTCATTTCATTCCTATTAATGAGAGATACACAGTCGATAGACTGGTAGACATTTACCTTAAGGAAATAGTGACGCGACATGGAGTCCCAGCGTCCATTGTCTCAGACCGAGACCCCAGGTTCAACTCCAGATTTTGGAGGAGCTTTCAGGAATGTGCGGGGACCAAGTTAAATATGAGTACCGCGTACCACCCCCAGACGGATGGGCAGAGTGAAAGGACCATCCAGACACTAGAGGATATGTTGAGAGTCTGTGCAATAGACTTTAAAGGGAGTTGGGATGATCACTTGCCGTTGATCGAGTTTTCTTATAACAATAGCTTTCATGCTAGCATCGGAATGCCGCCTTATGAGGCCCTGTACGGAAGAAGGTGTCGATCTCCCTTATACTGGGATGAAGTAGGAGAGCGGAATATGCTCGGACCCGAAGTGGTCTAAAGGACCAAAGATATAGTGGATCTCATCAGAGGACGGCTTGTAGCAGCCCAAGACAGACAGAAGAAATATGCAGACCTAGCCCGAAAGGACAAGGAATATGAAGTCGGGGACTTAGTACTGCTAAAGGTATCCCCTTGGAAGGGATTAATGAGGTTCGGAAGGAAAGGAAAACTAAGCCCAAGATACATTGGACCTTTTGAGATATTAAGACGGATTGGAAAGTTAGCTTACGAGCTATCCTTACCCCCTAATTTGCAACAAGTTCATAATGTGTTCCATGTGTCAATGCTAAGGAAGTATCATCGGGATGCCAGACACATAGTGGAGTACGAGCAGGTAGATATGCAGCCAGATCTAACTTACGTGGAGAAGCCAGTAAGGATTATAGATAAGAAGGAGCAGGTGCTTCGGAACAAAGTAATCAAGCTAGTCAGAGTACTATGGCAGAATCATAATGTGGAAGAATCAACTTGGGAACTAGAGAGCACAATGCTAGAAAAGTACCCCCATTTGTTTTCTGTTTGATTCCGGGACGGAATCCTTTTAAGGAGGGGAGACTGTAATAACCCCCAAAATTTTCAACTTTTTGTAACCCTTGTGAATAGTGTTTTTGCTGAATGAGAAAACTTTTCATGCCACACTATGTAGGGGTTCTATTATGGATATTCTGAGATTTTATTAGTACTCTATGTGGTATATAAGTGTATGTAAAGATCGTCAGAATCCAATTCCGAACACTTGGATTTTTCCCGGAAATCCACTAGATACAGAGAGAATTGAGTATAAGGTAACATGATAAAAAGGATTTAAATTAAAGGATTATAATAGAGGATCATAAAAAGGAATATAATGTATTGAGAAAGGTTAAGGGAACCTAAGTAATAAGATCCCGGGTATGATCCTTCAAACGATAAACGAAAACGAAAGTTAAGCGAACCGTATAACAGATCAGCGGTCATTAGGCAAACAATTAGGAAGTTAAGCAAAGGGATTAGAGAGAGTGATGTCACCCAACCAATGAGAAGAGGACAAGGAGGGAAAGATGACATCACAACATGACATAGGCATGACATGGGAAGGAAGGAGGTGTGGTTGAATGAGAACCACACAAAGTCCAAGGCTAAAAAGGTAATTAACTAAATCAAACACAAAACCAATCAACCAAGCCAAGCAAATCACTTTCATCAAAATCAAAAAAAAAAAAAACCAAGGCATTGTTCTTCATGCTCTCGGCTTTTTGACATTTTAAAGGCAAGGAATTTCAAAATCAAAGATCCAAGCTTCCTAAATTGGTGAGTTAATTCCCTAATCATCCTTATGCTTACTTAGGGCTATATCATGAGTTTAAGCCATCAATTCCTTCTCAATCTTCTTCATTTAATCAAAGAAGAAGACAATGAATAGTGTTTTCAAGTTTTTAACTTGAAATTTTTCTTGATTTCCTTGAAGATCCAAGCATTCCTAAGACTTCTCAAAGCTTCTTAAGGCTTCCTAGCTCCTCCCACCACTTCAAGGAAGGTATATCATCTCCAAACCCTAGATTCCTATGTATTATAAGATGATTTTGATTAGTAGGGTGATATTGTAGCTTGATGTTTGTGATTTAGAGTTTGGGATTGAAATGGTATTGAATCGGATTGGTAAATCTTGTTGTTTTGGTTAAAAGAATGTAGTATAGTTAAATTCAAGCTTAGGCATAAGTATGAATGTTAAAATTGAATTGGTTGGGGTTGTTATGATGTGATAAGGATGGATGTTGGTTGTATGTTGGATTTGAGGTTGAATTGGGTTGGTTTTGAATGGTTTTAAATTGGGAAATCGCGTAAACATAGCCGTCGTAACATCCGATTTTCTTTAGACTGTTTTTGTGCATAACATTAGGACCCTAGAACCCCCTGCTAGATTATGACCATTTTCATGTCTAGATAGCTCGTGTTACGAGCTTCGTTTTGATATGTAGTTCGTTCGATTCCGATGCACAGTTTAGGAGAAACGACCGTTTTAAGTAACGGCGTTTCGCGAATGAAACTTTTTCCCTCGCCTTACTTTGAAACATAGGTTAAAGACCAAAAACGGTTAATTAATGTATGAAACATTTATGGTAAGTGTGTTAGGCAGTTGGTAAGACACTCGCGAAGGAATCGCCTTAAAACTCGTAAAGGTTAAATTATTAAAAATGGTGGAGCCGAGGGTACCCGAGTGACTTAAGCGAATCAGTAAGCGCAAAACAAGCGTTAGAGTCTAAGTTAGTTAAAGTATAGATTTACAAGTGACTTTGGTTTAATTCCAACTTACTTGTTGTTTATAGGTTACCAGACTCGTCCCGAGCCTTTTATCACCCCAAGTCGCCCAGGCAAGTTTTCTACCCGTTATAACTGTTGTTGTGATGTATTTGTGTATATGCATGATCTTGTGTTAAATGCATATTTGTTATAGCAGATTCTTGCGATATATTGTAGCATGTTATATGGTACATATGCATGCCTGTTTCGTATTCTTGCCATATATATATCTGTTGGTTCAGTTGATAATACCTATGCTAGAGGATAGCAGTATTTCGCATATACCCTTATTATAAGGACCCAAAAGGTGAAAATATTTTCTAAAACCGGGAGTCGAGGATCCCGAGTAGATTTTGTATATATGTATATATATACATATATATTTATATATATATATGGTTATAGTTTTCAAAACTATTAATCGAATAAGGTTTATTCGATAACTTTATTTTATTTAATGAATATTATTATGAATATTCATTCGAGGGCTTATGACTTCTTTATTTTATTAAATGAATATTATTTGAATATTGATTCGAGGGCTTATGACTCTTTATATTATTTATTGAATATTATTCCGAATATTATTCGAGGGCTTATGACTCTTTTATATTATTATTGGATATTACTTGGATATTCATTTGAGGATGTATGACTCCTTTATTTAATGAATATTATTTATAATATTCATTCGAGGTATTATGACTCCGTTTATTACTGCAATATATTCTTTATTTTATTAAAGAATAAGGTGTCAATAATCAAACTTATTTTCGATTATTCAAATAAAGATAGTACTTTCATATAAGTATATCTTTGGTTATTTAATATCCATTTCAAGTATAAGTTTTAATACTTCTACTTCGATTATTTTTATAAGGATTATCTTTATGAGAATATTATTTAAATAATAATATTCAGACATTTTCTAAATATATGGGGACTGATTTACTTCATTAAATCAGCTTTACTCCAAACACTCTTTAAAGTGTTTTCGAGTCTTCAAAATGATTTTTAAAAGTTAGAGCGGATCCCAAAACTCATTTTTATATTTAAGATCTTCCTTTTTAAGGGGATTTAAATACTCGCTCAAAACCTGAGGGATCCGGCTCTGTGGTGTATTTTATATTCGCAACAAGGTTGCAGTTTTGGTAAATGAATTGATTACTTACCCAACGTTCGGGAAGTAAGTCCATCTATTGAGTCGGCATAAGCAACATGGGCTCAGTGGGCGTCCATGATAGTGTAAGTGGCTCAGTGGGAGTCCATCAAATGCATAAGTGGCTGAGTGGCAGTCCAGCATAAGGTCCTATTGAGACCAGGGTGAGGACCAGTGGGGAATTCGTCCATCTACTAGTAGAAAAGGTTACTTATTGGTATCTTTGCCTGATCAGCGAGATACCTGGTTTATGCCAAAATTCTTTTCCTTTCCCAAAATTTATTGGATGTTTCAAACTCTGTTCATACTTTACATGACAGAGGTTTTCAGGAAATATATAAAGAAGATGTATATGTGGATATATATATATATATATATCAGAACTTAATGAAGTATATCATAACTTCATTTCCTTTAATAATATTTCAAAGGTTTAATCTATTCAAATCTTATCTTGTAGTCTCATCTATGTGATGAACTGGTAAAAGCTCATTATACTTTGAACAGTGGTAGTTCAAGTAGCTTTATAAATGATATAAGTGTAGTGAAGTATTTGGTAACTTCATCCCTTGTTTTTACTTATATCTAGTAAGTAATTATCTTACACAGGATAAAAGATTCTAGTAAGTATCCATTTAGATACTTATATCATTGTTATTACTATAGATTATCTTGCGAGCTGTAAGGCTCACTCTTGCTTTATTTCTTCATCACACAACAACAGTTAGGAAAGATGGCCAGACTCCAGCAGACCCAGCGCAAGCGCGTGGGAAGCGTCCCGCGTCTTCCCGATGATGTTGTAGCTGCTATAGCTGCAGAGGTAGATCTATTGTAGTTCAGACCATCTACTTTTGAGAATCAATTATGTATAATTATAACTTGTGGCAGATAATGGCAATTAACTGTAAATTTATCAAATAATCATTTTGGGTTGTAATAACTTTTAAATTATGGATTTAAAGACTTGTACTTATTTCAATTTCATCTCTGAGACTATAACGGGTTGTGGTGTGTGTTAGTGTGGGGTCACAGCATAAGGTTATTATTATTAATTAAGTGAAGTGATATTGTGGAAAGAAAGACCGTGACGATCCGGATCCCCGACCCCGGATCTGGGGGTGTTACAGTTACTCAGATGCAGATTTTGCAGGTTACAAAATTGACAGGAAAAGCACAAGTGGAAGCTGTCAATTTCTTGGAGGCAGATTGGTTTATTGGTTTAGCAAGAAACAAAAGTCAATTTCCACATCAACTGCAGAAGCAGAGTACATTGCTGCAGGAAGCTGTTGTGCACAGATTCTTTGGATGAAGAATCAGTTACTGGATTATGGGTTAACATATTTCAAAATCCCTATTTTCTGTGATAATCAAAGTGCTATTGATATGACAGGAAATCCAGTTCAACACTCAATGACAAAGCACATCAGCATTAGGTACCACTTCATAAGGGAACATGTGGATGAAGGTACAGTGGCATTGCACTTTGTTCCAATAGATCAACAACTAGCAGATATCTTCACAAAACCACTGTGTGAAGCTACTTTTACAAGATTGGTAAATGAACTTGGAATGGTTTCAGGTTCTTTCTCTAAATCTGCTTAGTTTTGTTCTGATGCATCAGACTTTATGATCAGTATTTACAGAAATTACTCTCCTTGTGTATTCTGTGCTTAAATGAAAATTGTTTAAGTATTGACTGTTGTCTGATGTGACTCTCTAAACTCTGATAGTGATATGTCTATTTATGTAACTATTCAATCCTATGAGGATACCTGTGCTAGATGATGACCTAGTAGTCTTTAATAACCTAGGGATCCCATGTTTGAAGTACTTATTTTTGTGGAAATCTATTGACACAAGCAAATTCTGATATTGAGCTTAGTTGAGTTTACTTTGTCTATCTTATTACTAAGTCACAAACTAGAATAATGCTTCCCATCTATTAAGTTCTGATGCTAGTAAATCTGTTGAATATACTAAGTATTGATAAACCTCACTTATCAAAAGAATAAGAAAAAGAATCAAGGATTAAAATCAGGTACTCCTTTGAGATCTAGAGTAAAAATGTGGAAGGGACGACCCAAGTGCATTGTTGGTATTAAGTAAATATGCATCAGAAAAGCAAAATATTTTCTTGGTGACTTTTCACACTCTATGATTACTGGAGAAATACTCTGATAATAGCATAAATTCTGATAAGCAGTCGTGACTCACTTACACTGAGAAGCCACTGTACAATGGAATTTAAAAAGATGCACAAAATTAGCACAAAACAGTTGAGGTGGACTCAAGTATGACCTCATTCAATAGTAGGCTTCAGAATAATGACAGGTCTTTAGTAAAGTTTTAGTTCTGCCTTATTTCTAAGATGTACTGAAGTGAATCAGACTTTTACTCTTTGTCTGATATTTAGCTTAATGCACACACTCAACACTCCATATGAATAATGAAAATTTCTGTGGTGATCTATGCTATTTTAGATGAACATTTTATGTGTCAGATTGCATAAATTCTGAGGACAAGTTCTGTTACACGTTCTAATGATTAAGTTCTGAAGAATGTATATCAGAATTTGTGTGAAGAATTACAGAAATAGCCATTCACTTTTCGAGTTAAGAAATCAAGTTCTGATGATTGTTAAGTTCTGATATAAGTCTAAGCTTATATATAACTTTTGTTGTGCTGATGAACCCCAACCTACCACTGACTTAACTTCGCCTTTCAAAATTGCAAAACGAGCCTTTAATGATTTGGTAAATGCTGATCTTAAAAAAACAGTGGTTAGACCTTTACAGATTCCTCAGTCTATAAAACAGATCTTGGTAAATGCTGATCCTGACACCTATAGATCTGTTTATCCTGATATCCAACCTACCACCACATCTCAAACACCACAGCAACCAACAGAACATACCACTCATACTACTTAACCATCCCTCAGAACATATCTCAAATCATATCTCTCCACTTCACAGACAGCTCAACCCTCATCCTCAGCACCTACTGTGAAGCCTTCATCTTCCAAGCCTAAGAGGACAAAGACTGTTCCTCATACACCTCAGAAGAGAAGGAGGATTGTTTTGAGAGATGAATCTGACAGTGAGGAACAGGTTTCTACATCAGAACCTGTTGTCAAAGAAGCTGAGAAAGTTCATTCTCAGAAGGATTCTGGAATTGGGGGATCTAAGCTTCTCAAAAGGCTTAGAAAAATGACTTCTACTGAAACTCCCAAGGAATCCTCACCTTCAACGAGATACAAAAAATAGAGAGCTAAAAGGCCAGTTTCAGATGATGAGGAAATAGCAGCTAAGGAAGGAGATCAGGAATATCTGATCTCACAAGAACCAGAATCTGCCACCGCCACTACTTCTCCATCAACTCCAACTCAGGAAGCTGCTACTGAAAAGGCCAACACACCATCTGTGTCTCCTGTTCAAAAGTATGTATCTCCTATTGATCCAGGCACGAGTGCTGAAATACTTTACTTAGAAGCTCCAACAGCAACTAATCCATCAACAACACCTGTTACTGATGTTGCTCAAACTCCAGAATTATCTACTACACCTTCTCTGCATCTAGATGATGATCAGAATATAGGTGAGCATCAGGATATGGCTGTTGATCAGAACTTGGAACCAGATCAGCAATTAGAGGATGATGCTGAATCCTCAATTGCTTCTCATACTGTTGTTTTATCAGAAAATGCTGATTCTGAAAGTTCTGATGCTGCAAATGCTGGAGATACTGGTGATGCTGCTCCAAATGCAGATGCTGATGAAGCAGGTCCTTCAGAACATGCACCTCAACAAACTGTTCTTAAATCTGAACTAATTAAGAAGTTTGTCATCAGAGAAGCACCAGTACCTTGGAATGAAACTCCTGCAGGACAGGAGTGGACTAAGGAATGGAACTCAGCTACCTGTGCTCCATCTGAACAGCATCTTGCTGAGCACTTGACTAAAGCTGATGAGATGTTAATTACTGATGATTTCAAAACACAGCTTAGAGTCACTACATTGAGTACTAAACATCTACAAGGTCTTCATTCAACTACTCATGCAGAGATACATAAAATTCAGGAAGAATTAATGAAGCAAGAACAGGTTCAGAAGATTGATAAAAAAATTCTTCCAACCTACCTTTGACAGAGTTGCTTATATTGAGAAGACTCAAGAGAAACAACAAGCTCAGATTGATGATATTCTGAAAAATCAAGCTTCTCAGCAATCACAACTTAATGAAATCCAAGCCTCAGTGGAATTGCTTGTCTCTCTTCTCTTACCTGTTGATGCCAAAAAGGGGGAGAAAGTAATTAAGTCCAAATGCAAAACTGATAAGACACTGAAGGGGAAGGATGATGAAAAGGATGATCAAGGAAACCCTGGAATGGGTAGAGGTCATAGTCAAGGTAGAGGTTTCTCATCAAGAAAAGCTGAAATCACAAGTCACAGAACAAGTTCTGATGTTGGAAAAAGAATTAGTTCTGCTACTGGTAAAAGGATAAGTTCTGATGAACTTTTAGATCTTGATGAAGAAATGTCAAGACAGTTATTTCTTCAGAAAAATCCAGGAATGGACTTGGAGAGTCTAATGGAAGAAGAAGCCAGACTTAAATCAGAAAAAGTCACATCTAAATCCGAAGTTTCTGGTAAAAAGACACTTCCAAAACTCAAGGGCATTGTGATAAAAGAAAGGACAAATTCTAAAGCAACCATGGCTAAATCACAACCACAGATAGATCCAAGGTCCAAGGGTAAAGAAAAAGTTGGTAAGCCTATCAAGGTTTATGTGCCTCCTGTGAATGAAGAAATTACTGATGAAGATGATGATCTTGCTCTAACTTCAAGAAAAGTTTTTAATACAACCTCTGACATGGCTCAAGTTGTTCAGAGTCAAGAGATAGTAAGTTCTGATATTCCAAAGAAGCAAGTAACCTCTGACATAGCTCAAGTTAAATTGATATCAGAAGATAAATCAAATACACTCCTACCGGGATTCACCAAAGCCAAACAGACTCAACCTTTGAAGACTGCTGCAAGTGGTTTTGAAGCAAGAGTAGTTACTGGAAAGGAAGCAAGAGACAAAACTGGATTGGGAAGTGCTGATGAAAGAAGAATACAGAACACTGCCAATGATCCAACTTCCTTAAGTGAACCAGGTATTGGAGCAACTCCTGAGAGATTGAATCAACTGGAATCTGTACAAATGGTTTACCATACCTACTTGAAAGAACACATCTTGTTGTACTTCATGACAGATGGTAGGGTTTATCATATAAGGGAAAATGCCATTCCATTGAAGTATTTTGAAGAACTGGAGAATGTATTATTCTTACTTCAAGTGAATGACAAAATAACAGAAAGTGCTGCAAACTATTTGAAGAATCAGATTCAGAGACAGAAAAGGCTTTATTCTGTTAAGTCTGACAGCACATATCTTCCAAAGTACAGAGATCACAAGGGTGATATAGTTGAAATGAAGCCCAACACTGCTAAGATTATAACTACCTTTCTGGGTTACAGGGCTGTGGAATTCAATCTTGAGTCTGATAAGGCATATTTGACCAGACTGGATCAGGATATAAGAAAAGCTTGAATTAATGATCTCAGGGCTGCAATCTTTCAAATTGGTGAAGATACTGCAGAGCTTAAAGATGTTAAAAGGAGGGTGATTGATGAACTCAGATATGCTGAGAGATCTTTGTTGAAGAACTATCTCAGAACAACTCCTGACATCAGAGAGATCAGAAGATGAAGCCAAGTCAAGATCTACAACTACTTAAATTCTGATATGAATACAGACTGAAGTTGTTATTAGATGTTAAAGATTGGTAAAGCTTTAAGGACTGTAAGTTGTAGTTATCTAGTCTAATTCTCATGCATTTGTACTTAATGTTTTTGACATCATCAAATATCTGTTAAACTTGTATATTATGCTAATTTACAAGTTGGGGGAGATTGTTAGATATATTTGATAATGTCATGGCTAATATGATTTTTGTTTAGTTTTCAGATCTTACTTAAACAGGATAAATCAGTACTTACTGGAAGTCAGGACTTAAGGATATCGGTACTTATATTATCAGGAGATAATCATCAGAAGATGGATATCAGAACTTAAGTATTGAAGGACGTTCAGATAAGGACAGCAGCTGTTTAAAGGATAGAAGATCAAGACAAACATAAGAAGAGATATGCATGAAGAAGGAATTCTATGAAGAATAGAATACTTGGAAGAAAAGATATCTGATTCATATATTTTAGGAAGCAGAATTATATTCCATATCAATTAGCGATTATCTTGTAACTGTGTAGTATATAAACACAGACATAGGGTTTACACTAAAAGTGTTATCATATTCGAGAAGATTATTCATTGTAACCCTAGCAGCTCTCGTGATATTTGTTCATCACTGAGAGTTAACAGTTCCATACTGTAACAGAGTTTATTGTTTCAATAAAGTTTGTTTTTTGTTACTTGAGTTATTAAAGTTCGATTTGATTGTACTATACACTGTATTCACCCCCTCTACAGTGTGTGTGTGACCTAACATTATATTTATTTATTTTGCATATTATTTTATATTCTAACTTTTTAAATTTTGACTAGTTTTGATTATTTATTAATGGTAACTTAGTAAAAAAAGATTTTTATTAGTGGTGGATCATTTTAAATTCGATTACTTTCTAATATATAAGAAGAAAAATATTTATAAAAATATTTGAAACTCCATATATATTTAAAGAAACGAGTAATATAATAAAAATCATATTTTTCTTAAAATTTATCAAAATATTATAAATAAGAAAACATAATACGTAATATATAGACATATATTTATATATATTTTTGTATTTATTCATTTATATATGGTTCGGTTCGGTTCTGATGGTTCTAGTATGTTAAGAACCGAACCGAACCGAGAACCGAAATTTCTAGAAATACAAGAACCGATCCGGACCCGAATTAGTGAAGAACCGAACCGGACCCGAATTAGTGAAGAACCGAACCGGAACCGCAATTTTTGATTGGT
Organism: Apium graveolens; assembly: GCF_009905375.1. Lineage (NCBI taxonomy): Eukaryota > Viridiplantae > Streptophyta > Magnoliopsida > Apiales > Apiaceae > Apium > Apium graveolens. Next base: position 178,068,270 of record NC_133653.1, read on the forward strand.
TCGGTTCGGTTCTCGGTTCTGAACCGGGAAATGCTCACTCCTATCGATAAGTCATTTTCTAGTTCTCGATAAGAATCAGGAAAGTGACATATCGATATGTATCTATTCTCTCAATATGACTTCTCGACAAGCAAATTCCAAACGTTTATTTTAAGTTCTCGATAAGTCATTTATCTTTTATTATAAATACTCAGACATCTCGACATACACCTCTTTACACCTTCGAGATCTCTAAGTGACCTAATTTCTCCAAATCCAAACCGTTTTCACTCATTTCAAACTCTTTCTCTCTAATTTTTCTTACCCACTCAAATTCAAACACTTTAAATTGCATCAAACACAGTTACACCTTTTATCCCAAAAGGGGGCACCAACTATCTTGCATTTACAGATGCAAACCAAGCTCACGATAGCTTCAAGAGCTTTGTGAAGTTCCTTTCTGAGACATACTTTGCAGGTGCTCTAACTGCAAACCCAATTCTGTATTTGGATGTTCTTAGAGATTTTTGGAACACAGCTGTAGTGAGGACAATAGTGCATGAGGACCAAGCTATATCCATGATGGTTAACTGCTCCATTCAGGGCCAACAGGTGGAGTTTTCTGAAAATAATGTAAATATGGCTTTGGGCATCCCTATTGACAAACTAATGGAGGTCCCAACTCAAGATGAGCTAGCTGAATTCATGGACTTCATCAATTACAGTGAAAGGATCAACTTAGCCAGCCTGAACAAGAAGAATTTGAGGAAGGATTGGTCATTTATGTTTGACTCCATTGTGAGAGCTTTCACATGTATGAAGGCAGGGTATGATAACATTTCAAGTGTGGTCCAGAAGTTGGTATTCTCCATGGCTCACAACAGACACTTAAATGTGGGGCTTCTGATTTTGCAGGAACTAAGCACAAGGATCATAATGTTTGTGGTTACAAGATGCAAGGAAATTTTATTTCCTATATTTATATGTCTACTTTAAACCATAAAGTTCAAGACATTCATTTAATTAATGGTATAGTTAGAACACAAATAGGCAATTGTAAACAGGTGTCCAAAATTCTATTTGGTTCACTTACTACAAAGAACAAGGTAATTGTAAGTCTTAGATTCACTCCATTTATGTTGGAGAGATTCAGGACTTACCCTTACCCTATGACTGACATGAGGTCTACAATCACAACTAGTACAGTAATGGCTCCTGTACCTGTGGAAGAACAAACACAGGAACACCAACATGGGTCTTTCCAAACCGAGACCTCTCTTTCTCCATCAATAGCATGTAGGAAACCAACGACTTCATACTCTCAAAAGGGTGAAGTGAGTAAAAAGAAGAGAAAACAGGACCCTTAACTATTATTAATGAGAGTGGTGAGGATCAAACACAAATAGAGTCCATTCTGTTCAAGAAACCAAAGAAGGCAAAACAAACTGAGTTGACCACTCAAGCCGCCTCTGCATTCTTCCAAAAGGATGTAATTGAAAAAGAGGGAATCAAACAGACTGTAGGGGCATCCTCTCAACAGGGTGTCTCTATTGAAAAGAGAACTCTCCCTAGTGCACCCTGTAAAGAGTCTGCACCATCACTTGAACACATTCAAGTATATGAAAGAAGGAATAAGGATGGCACACACACTGAGAGCACATCTCTTAAAGCTCCCTCATCTATTCGGGGGGAGCTCCCAACACTCAGTTATGAAATCTCAAATCTCATTTCTAAAATTTCTCCTTCATACAATGAGACACTTGAATCTGATTCTCAAGTGTTGCTAAAATCAAGTGACATGGTTCAAGAAACTATGCTCACCACCCATGAACCACATTTAGAGCCCGTTTGGGAAATCTTAAAATAAGTAACTTACGACTTAAAATGAATAAGTGAATTATAAGTGTTAAGTAGATAAATATCTATAAGTTATATAAGTGTTTGGATAATTTTACTTAAAAGACATTTTTTTTATTTAAATAATTTATAATAAATAATGTTAAATACAATTAACTTAGTTCTAGATTTAAAATTAGAAAAACATTTAAAAACATATATTTTAAAATTAAAATTAATAAAAAAGTGAAAAAATCAAAATAAGTTGAGAAAAAGTACGTCGTTACTAACATTCAACTTAATAGTTTATAAGTTGTGAATTCAACTTATAAGTTGGGTCGACAAACACTCATCGATAAGTACTTACAGGCTTATAAGTGAATAAGTTACTTTTTAAGTAACTGCCAAACAGGCCCTTAGTTGGTGAGAGGCTACACTCCGGGGTAGACCTGATGACACCAACACAAATACAGGGGTTTCATCAAGTTTTACTGAAGACCTTGTGGTAGTCTCTCAAGCACCTTCATGTGCTAAACAATCTTCACATATTGATAGATTTGAGGGTAGTACTCTTGAGGGGGGGCTATCTAAATTCTCTCCAATTCAATTGGAGGTTTCTCATGTAGAGACAACTCCCTTCAAAACCCTAGCTGAAATTGCCTTAGCAATTGAAGCTATGAGTCCAATTACTAATGAGCCTGTTATAGGGGAGGCAAGTCAAGCACATTCAAGTGCTAGCTCTATGCAAGAAGAACAAAGGTTTGAGGCCATGGTCCATGACAATAACCTGGTCAAACCCCCTCCAATTCAATTGGAGGTTCCCACAAGTGGTGAACAACACACTGTCACAATCACAATTCCAACTGTGAGTCAAACTGCGACATCTATCATAGGTAATGTTACCGAACCTCAACCATCTACCTCAACTCAACCAGACATACCTTCTACTTTAAACCTTTCTCAACAACCCTCACACTTAATCTCCCAGTGGCTACAGGATGCTCAGGCTGAACCAATCACCATGAATGACCTTCTGGTAGATCAACTGTCTGGACTTGCCAATATCACACAACAGCTTCTTACAACAGACATGTCCAATCAGGACTATCAAGCAATCTTGTTATCTTACAAAACAGATGTTGAAGACCAATAACAGAAAATTGTCAATGAAGCTGAACAAGATGGCAATGTGGATGCTTGGTTAGACAAGGACTTTAGCTTGAGCATGGATGATGTAATATTCGGGAAATATCGTGTAATTATTTTATCAATAAATGATTATTATATAATTATTATGTGAATTTTGGTAAATTATCTGATGATTGATATTGATATTAAGATGTTTATATGTGGTAAAATGCGAGTATTTTAATTTTAATATGACCAGAATAAAATATAGATAATTTTTAAATCTTTCTGGTAATTTTGGGATGCTATATGATTTTATAAAGAATTTATAGAGTTAACAATTATTTTTTGTATAATTATAAAACTATTTTATAAAATCATGAATCGTCCAACTTCAACTGTTTTTGCATTTTTACAACCCGAAACTCTTCGGAAGACTCCTTCCTAACCTAATCTGATTATTCTAAACATTTTTCGTGTTTCGACTTTTTCAATCCGGAGTACGGTTTGACCTGTGTGAGTCCCGTCATAAAATTTTCGATACGATAATCATTTTGATAGATCAATAAAACCCGTATTCTCAAAATACGGGATATTATTACATTATATTCGTATAAAGTGTTTTATAAGAAGCCCAGTTTTGATAATTATCCAGAACTGATATCAAATCGGATCATTTTTGTAGTTACTTAGCGGATAAGTAACCTATTTCCCGATCCAATACGATCCAACGTGTATTAATATTCCATAAGTATAAATAGCTTTTTTCTTATTTTATTTTATTCGTATAATCATAAACAAACAGTTAAAACCGATAATTTACATAGAAAACCCCGAAAATTCGTCGCGTTCTTGAGAATCGAACCTAAAAATGAAGGCGTTACCGAACTCGGAATCAAGCGTGCAATATACCAAATCAAAGCTCTCGAAAAGTTCTCTCATAATCAATCATCAGTTTCAGTACATAAATCAAGGTTATTTTCCTATTTATTTATTTTAATTCGAATTAATTAATGAATAAAATATGAATTTTTGATTTTGATGTTGTTTGTGTGATTTGACGATTTCATATTGTAGATAATTATGTACTGATCATTTTGGTATATTATATGATGTATTTGGAGTTCAATAACATGTAGACAAAGGAGTTTGATTTTAGAATTATTGAAATTAGGGTTTATATACTTTGAATGTTCTTAATTGAAATTTAGGCGTTTATTTGTTAAGGGTTATTAGCTGAAATCGATTACACTAGTGTGTAGATCGTTGAAAAACGAATCGAATGGTGTATATATGATGATCAAACGATAACGGGAAGGGCTTGATCAGAAAATGGGTCGAAAAGGCGGTGAAATATTCAGACGGATTTTTCGTTCGATTCGTTGGTTGTTTAAACGATTTGATTCTACAGATAGGTTCCTGGAAGCAAGAGGAGTGATTCCCGATAAATTGAGTCATTTCTGGGCGGTTTTTACAGTGGACAAAAAAGCTCCAGTTGCCGTTAATGGCGACTGGCCGACGGGATGTCGTCGGGGACGATGACAGGGGTAGCAAACTTCAGTTTGGCCCCTGAAGTTGTCCCTGATTTGCAAATATATTATTCCAGTTTTAAACTTTTACAAAAATAAGATTTATGTTTGAAATTTTTATAAAAACAGGATTCTATTTTTATTATTTTCAAAAATAGTATTTTCTTTTATAATTATTTTTAATTGTTTTAAATTCCAAAAATCAATATTTGTTATTTTAAAAATTATTTTTAATTCGAAAATAAATCTAAATTATTTAATTAATTAATTTTAGTTGATAATTAATTATTTAGTTAGTCAATTAATTTAAATATTAATTGATTAATTAATTTAATTAGTTATTAATTAATTTTAATTGATTATTTAATTAGATGTAATCATTTCTTTTGATTTCAAAATTCTGAAAAATAGTTTCGAGCTTTAAAATATTATTTTAAATTATTTTAAGACTTGATAATTATTATTAAATAAATTTGAAGTCAGATTCGGGTATTTGAACCTTATTATTTAATAATAAAATGATTTAATGACTCATTTAAATTTCGAAAAATGTTCAAAAATTTGTATTAAATACCTGGAAAATCATTTTAACCCCGAATCTTCTTTGGAAAATTATTTTGATCGAATATCTTACGTGCTATATGCTATACATGATCTGATTGATGTATAATATGCATATATTTACATTGTTTGATGGTTTTTATCGTAACTTTCAATCCGTAAGTCGGATTTGGGTGAAACAAAGGGTAGATAGAAGCTTGTAACGAATAAAATGAGATGAGAATTAGCATTGATAAATACATGTGATGTCTAACAGAGGAAGCAGGACGTAGAAAGGGAAAGCAAGTGGTCAGTGAGTGAGAATCAATAGACTACAAGTAAAGTGAAAGCGGATTGATAAGGCAAGTATCCCTGAACTTTCTTGTAGTACAATTGAAAGTATTCTCAAACCTTCTTGTTATATATTACAAGTACTTCCGAACTTTCTTCATATATGATGTTAAGTATCCCAAATAGTTCTTGTTTTATATTGCAAGTGCTTTGAAATACTTAACCCTAAACCCTGATTCTTGTTATTGATCTTGAGTCGTAAACCTTATTCTTTCTAAACCATTGATTGTTAAATTCCCAGATACGAACCACACATATACGATACTACTCCAAAAATACATATATATCACATACAGATCCCTGATATGGAATTGCTTAACATACAAACCTGTATACCTTGTATAACACAAGACCAATCCTTGTAACCACTAAACCTTAGGTCCTCTACTTTCTGATTCTTTCCTTGGCTGAAAGCCAGTCTTCATGTTTACCTTGTTATACCTTCATGGTATTATGAATCACCCTATGCTCTGAGATAAATGTTGTTTATGATTCAGCTTATTGATTTACATTGTTTATTATGTTATTATTATAGAATTGGATTGTTTTTAAATATGGACCAGATTCATGGTCGGACCAGATTCATGGTCGGACAAGATTCGTGGTCATGATAGGCCAATGTGTGCCTTGGATCCAGTATAAAGAGCAAAGCTATGAGCCTTGCTCGGGGTTAGTGCGTGACTGATCAGCAGTCTAACCTTGGTTTTTAAAATAAAAGTGAATATCCAATTCTAATCATTGCTTATCAGGAAACTTGATTCCTTATATCATCTCAATTGATCATTGTTTAATCTTAGTGTTGTCATTATGACTTGCTGAGCTAGTTAGCTCACTCTTGCAAATCTGTTTATGTTTTTTTCCAGTTAAAGAGGAAATTGGTGGTAGCGAGGATCCATAGACAAGTGTGTGAGCTAGGTTTCCAGGTTGAAATGGAAAAGCTAACAGAAGATGTTTGTTATAGGTTGTGTTGAAAGTTTGTAAGACTGTTTTATTTCAGTTCTAAGATAAATAAATTGGGATTTGGTACGTTGTAATATAAATAAGGTTGTGACTTGTGCGGATACTTTAAAGTATTGCGATCTGTGGTTATGGTAAGTAGGGTCATCGCATACATATTATTTCATAAACAAGTTTGAATATGGTGTGTGTGTGTGTTGTGGACCCCAAACCTCTGACTCGGGTTTGGAGGGTGCCACAGATGAGGTCTTGGAAAGATTTAGAGAAGAATATATCATAAAATTGTGAAGCAATGCAAACACACTCAGTCCACATGAAGTCTATGATGCTGTGACAGAAGTCTACAAAGCTCAACTAAAAGCTTTTCATCTCATGAGTAAAGCACTCCAACAGACTCTGAACAACCATCAAGACAAGATCAAAAAGTTGGTGAGAGACAAGCTTGATGACCTTGTGCCAACTCAAGTAGAGATCAAGAATAAATTCTAGACATTTACTGATCAAATGGCAAGGTTTGATATGACTAGCATGGAGCATAGCATCAAGAATCTCAAACAGTCCTTTATGGCTCTACATGAAGTTGTCCAGAATCATATCACCAGTAATAATGACACAAGGGTCAAACTGGATCAACTTGATCAAGCTAGATATGAACCATCTGCTCTTTTGATGGAAGGCATCAAGGAATCAGTTCAGGCCATATTTGGTACTTCTATCTCTTCAGAATCTCAATAACCAATGTCAACATCAACAAACTTGCAAATCCAAGCTCTTCAATCTCAAGTCTCCACTTCACAGTCATCAAATGATTTATTAACAGCTCAAGTATCTCAACTCACAGCTCTAGTACAAAGTCAATAGGCTGACATCAAGACTCTGGTAGACTCATATAAGCATCTTCAAATGCAAAATTCAGTCTCTTTGGGAGCTATTATGGGTGCTCTAAACATTCCATTGCTTGCACTTCCAGAAGCTATTAGGCCTGAAATCCCTAAACCTTTCATCTTGCCTGCTAACAAGCCTAAAGGGGGAGATAGAGGATAAATTGCTAAAATCATCTGTCCAAGCTCAAAAAGACAAATCCAAGGAAACTGAATAACAGGTTGATGTTGGGATGAAGAGTCTACTAAAAGCAGCTGAGAAACATAGTCTAAGCAGAGAATTTGATGAACTGCTAAAGGCTCTCAGGGCTTCTCTAAATAACAACTTCTTCACATACAAAAAGGCCTTGGACAAAATGATAAATTTCTTAAGGGTGATCATGGTAAATGTGGATGGCTTTCTAGAGAGAAGGATTATTATCAACATAAATGACTCTGGTATGGATAGATTTATGCAGGTGTCCCTTAATTATCTCATAACAAGAATGGCATCTGAATTGGTCATACTGATCAACAAAGTCAACAAAGTAATTTAAGAAGACACTCTCTTGCTCAATGAATTGAAGAAGGCTCAAGTAGCTATTTTTCCAGAAACATATCTACAACCAAGCAAGGGAGTGGCATACATTTGTCCAACCACCAAACATTGCAAACACTTTCAAATTCCAAAGCAATGTGTCATAGAAAACAAGAAACTAATAATGACTCTGGAAACAGACTTGAAGACAAAGCAGTACTGAAGATGAAGACATGATCAAGATATTGGGGAGATATTTGAAAAATGCTGAAACCAAGTTGCCCAAAACTCAAATCAATATTAAGGATGACTTGGATGATGATGAGGAGAAGAAAGATGATCAAAAATCTTCTGGATCAAATCCAAGTCAATCTTCTAAAGCAACTGGCAATAAAATAGAACACAAGAAAATGGATGATAAGAAAAAAGGGAGATAAAAGGAGAAGGAAGAAGACGGAAGATGGTGAAGGCACCAAGAAAAATGTCCTACCAATCCAAATCCAACAAACTCAAGTCACTAAGCCTGCAAACTCAAACACTCAAGTACCTTTAACCTCTAAGCCTAAACTTTTGTACAAACCAACTGCAAACACCTTACTCAAAATACCAATCAATTCTAGCCAAACCACCCTAAAGAAAATTTCAAACCTACCTTCATTTAAGTCACCAATCAAAACTCATTACAAGACTATTGGGAGAAATTCAAAGAAGCTGCAAGTTGAAGAAAGGGCTATCTGGAATTGCTTTGATCAAACTGATTTTCTACCATTAAACTGGTGCATCACAGATGATGACTACTTTCAACAATTATCTGAAGAAATAGTCAAAGTTTGGGTTGTAATATTAAGAGAAGTCAGAATCTACTATCAGGATGGCTCCTTCACTCTACTTGGCAGAGATTTAATGGACACACTTTCAACCACATAAATTAAGATGCTGGTTAGCTTAATGAAGGATAAGGACACGAGTACAAGGGCATGGAGGGCTGTGATGTGTGTATGGTTAATAGTAAGAGAAGAAAGAAGAGCAAAAGAAAAAGCTGAAAGAGAGGAAAGGGAAAGAAAATATGCAAAATAGATAGAAATGTTTGAGCAAAGATCTAATGAAGTCAAGGCAAAGGGGTTGAGCAGAATATCTAAGGATGGACATTTTCTAAACATACAAGCTGGCAGATTCTCAAGATTCAGAGTAAATTACTTGAATAGTTATTCTTTCGATGATTGGATCAAGCCTATGGAAGCTCTAAGAGGGACATAAATCATAGAGGAACTTCAAGTACTTGTAAATCTAAAAGACCTCATTAGAAAAGAATCAGGCTATGAGAAGTTTGTGTGATGAATGTACTTATTGAACTTGTTAGATATATTTGATAATGTCATGGCTAATATGTTTTATGTTTAGCTTTCAGATCTTACATGAACAGGATAAATCAGTACTTAACTGTTGATCAGTACTTATATTGGAAGTCAGGACTTAAGGATATCAGTACTTATATTATCAGGAGATAATCATCAGAAGATAGATATCAGAACTTAAGTGCTGAAGGACGATCAGAAAAGGACAGTAGCTGATTAAAGGAAAGAAGATCGAGATAAACATAAGAAGAGATATGCATGAAGAAGGAATTCCGTGAAGAATGGAATACTTGGAAGAAAAGATATCTGATTGATATATTTTAGGAAGCAGAATTATATTTCATATCAATTAGTGATTATCTTGTAACTGTGTAGTATATAAATACAGACATAGGGTTTACACTATAAGTGTTATCATTATTAGAAAAGATTATTCATTGTAACCCTAGCAGCTCTCGTGATATTTGTTCATCATTGAGAGGTAACAGTTCCATACTGTAACAGAGTTTATTGTTTTAATAAAGTTTGTTTTCTGTTACTTAAGTTCTTAAAGTTCGATTTGAGTGTACTATACACTGTATTCACCCCCTCTACAGTGTGTGTGTGACCTAACAATTGGTATCAGAGCCTATCTGTTAACAAACATACAGTTAAAGATCCAAACACAATCATGTCGGACACAGAAACTCCAACTATGCCTACCACAATTGAGGAACCACCAAAGACACAAATTCAGAGTCAGTATGAGACCATCAGAGTCCCCATACTGAGACCATCTGAATATCCCATATGGAAGGTAAGGATGACCATGTTCCTGGAAGCAACAGATCTAGAATACCTTGATAGAATCAAGGAAGGTCCTCACAAACCAACCAAACTCGCTGTTGCAGTTGCAGGTGAAGCAGCAAAGATCGTACCAAAGGAGAAGAGTGATTATACTGCTGAGGACATAGCATCAATTGCTAAGGATGCTAAGGTACGACACTTACTGCATAGTGCCATTGATAATGTAATGTCAAACAGGGTAATCAACTGCAAGACTGCTAAGGAGATATGGGATGCTCTGGAAACAAGGTGTCAGGGAACTGACACAATTAAGAAGAACAGGAAGACAATACTCACTCAAGAGTATGAACACTTTGACTCAAAGACTAATGAGTCATTGAATGATTTATATGATAGATTTTTCAAACTTTTGAATGATTTGTCATTGGTTGATAAAGAGTATGATCTTGAAGATTCAAACCTTAAGTTCCTGTTAGCTCTTCCTGAATGCTGGGATTTGAAGGCAACGACAATAAGAGACAACTACAATCTTGATGAAACAACTCTTGACAAAATCTATGGAATGCTCAAGACTCATAAGATGGAGATGGAACAAAGAAGCAAGAGGAAAGGAGGAAAGTCAAGGACAGTTGCTCTTAAGGCTGAAGAAGAATTCCCCAAAGCAGCTTCCTCAAAGAAAGACAAGGGTAAAGCTCTTTTCATAAAGTCTGATACTGAGTCATCAAGTTCTGAGAGTGATGATGACTCAGATTCTGAAAGCTTGCCTGAGACTGATGCTGATGAGGAGATGATGAAGCTGTGTGCTCTTATGGTGAAAGGAATCACAAAGATTGCATAAAGGAAGTTCAGGAAGGGAAAGAAGTTTTCCAGGAAAAGCATAAGTTCTGATAAGAAGAATTTCAGAAGATCTGAAGGCAGAGGAGGAAAGTCTGACATAGGAGATTACACCAATGTTAAATGCTATAACTGTGGTGAGAAAGACCACATATCTCCTGACTGCAAGAAGGTAAAGGGTGACAGAGGCAAGGCTCTTGTCACAAAGCAGAAAAGCTGGACAGACACCTCAGACTCTGAAAGTGAGGAGAACTATGCATTGATGGCAAATGCTGATAAAGAAAGTGCTGAGAGCAGTTCTGAAGCTGCTGAAACAAAGGTACCTCAGACTACTTATGCTTTTCATACTGATGATATTAATGAGTTGAGAAGATATCTTAAAACCATGTTTGTTAGCTATAGAGACCAAACTTTAACATGTGAAAGATTAACTTCTGAAAATCTTGCATTTAAGAAAAGGAATGATTTCTTAGAAAAAGAGTTAGTCATGTTCCATCAAACTCAGAAGGATAGAGATGATGCTTTTTATGTTAGGAATGAAGTGCTAAAATTAAATGAATCTCTAAAAACTGAGTTAGAAAAGGAAAGAGAGATTATCAGGACTTGGACTAACTCTGGCAAAACAACTCAAAATTTGCTAAGTAGTGGAAACTGGAAAGAGGGCTTAGGTTATGGAGAAGATAAGAATGATAAAGGAACTGAAGAAATTAAGCCTGTTGTTAAGCAAAAGCCAAAGTTTAAACCTGTTAAGTTTGTAACTGTAAAGTCTGAAAATGAGAAATCAGAAGTTAAAGAGGAATTAACTTCTGACAAACTAAAACAGGAAAAGACAGCTGAAGTGAACATAGGCTTAATGACAAAGAAGCAGCTTAAGCATAAGCTGAAAGATGTCAAGAATGCAAACAAGGTAAAATCACCTAGGAAAAATAGGAATGGAAAGGAAGGTGTGAATAAAAGCAATGATTATAAACCTGTTCCTGATGCTCCTAGGAAAACATGTCATAACTGTGGAAGTTCTAACCATCTGACTTCTTTTTGCAGGAAGAATAAGAATATTAACTCCTTACCTTCAAAATCAGGAGTTAAGAGTCAGTCTGTTAGATACAAACCACAAAATCCTTATTTTCATTGTGGTAGTTTATTGCATTCCATTTATACTTGTAAGAAATATCATAGTTTGTACTATGATTATTATCAAATAAAACCTTCTTTGAAGAAAGTTTCCATTGTTCCTTCTAGTGTAAATTCTGATTCAAAGTCTGATAGTGTAAGTTCTGATAAGAAAAATGTTAACATAAACTCTGATGCTAAATCCGCTGCAAATGTTAACAAACTTAATAAGGCCAAAGGATCCAAGCAAGTCTGGGTCCTTAAAACTAATAATTAGTGGTCTTTGTGATTGCAGGGCAACAGGAAAAATATTCTAGTTCTGGACAGTGGATGTTCAGGACATATGACTGGAAATAAGGCCCTGCTATCAGACTTTGTGGAGAAAGCTGGCCCAAGTGTTTCTTATGGAGATGGCAACATTGGAAAAACATTGGGATATGGCAATATCAATCTTGGAAATGTCATAATTAAACAAGTAGCTCTGGTCTCAGGACTTAAACACAACCTACTGAGTATAAGTCAAATCTGTGACAGAGGTTATCATGTTGATTTCTTTGAAGAACACTGTGAAATTGTGAGTAAATCTAAAGGCAAAGTTGTTCTGAAAGGATATAGACGTGGTAACATTTATGAAGCTAAGCTTTCAACAAGTACTGATGGTTCTGCAATCTGTCCGTTAAGTAGAGCATCAATTGAAGAAAGCTGGAATTGGCATAAGAAACTCTCTCATTTAAATTTCAACAATATAAATGAACTGGTCAAGAAAGATCTTGTGAGAGGATTGCCAAACACAGTATTTGCTCCTGATGGTCTTTGTGATTCATGTCAGAAAGCCAAACAAAGAAAATCTTCATTCAAGAGCAAGACTGAATCATCAATTCTTGAGTCTTATCATCTTATACATGTTGATCTATTTGGTCCAGTAAATGTCATGTCTATTGCAAAGAAGAAGTATGCGTTGGTCATAGTGGATGAGTTCACCAGATACACATGGGTGTATTTCTTGCACACAAAAAGTGAAATTGCATCTATCTTGATTGATCATGTCAAACAGCTGGATAAAATGGTCAAAGATTCTGTGAAAATTTTAAGGAGTGATAATGGCACTGAGTTCAAGAATTTGATAATGGAAGAGTTCTGCAAAAGCCATGGAATAAAGCAGGAATTTTCTGCTCCTGGAACTCCACAGCAAAATGGAGTTGTTGAAAGGAAGAATAGAACTCTCATTGAAGCTGCACGTACAATGCTTGAAGAAGCAAAGCTTCCAACCTATTTCTGGGCTGAAGCTGTGCAGACTGCTTGTTTTACTCAAAATGCAACACTCATTAACAAGCATGGAAAAACACCATATGAGATGGTGAAGAGAAAGAAGCCAAATCTGAAATATTTTCATGTATTTGGATGCAAGTGTTTTGTTCTCAAGACTCATCCTGAACAGCTATCAAAGTTTGATCTAAAAGCTGATGAAGGAATCTTTGTTGGATATCCACTTTCCACAAAAGCCTTCAGAGTCTATAATTTGAGAACAAAAGTGGTCATGGAATCCATCAATGTCTCTTTTGATGACAAGAAGATCACTGGTCTTAAAGATTTCATTGACCATGATCAGCTGAGATTTGACAATGAAGACCCATATTCTGATACTGAAAATCCTGACAATCTAAGTCCTGATACTGCAAACTCTGATGGATTAAACTCTGATGTTATTGAAACTGTGGTGACTACGTTAAAGGAAGATGCACCTATGCAAGGGGGGCATACTCAAGATCCCACCACATCTCAAGAAACATCAGAACATGCATCTGGCTCTTCAAGTTCTGATTCGTCAAGTTCTGATAAGCCAAGTTCTGATAGTGCTGAAAATCTAAATACCGAAGAATCCAACTCAGAGAGCATAGTTTCAAGGGGAGCATCAGAAAATGAAAATGAAGATAGCATGGATCATGGGGGAGCATCCAGTTCTAGAGAAAACCTTCCATCGGCAAGGAAGTGGACAAAATCACATACACCTAATTTGATAATTGGAAATCCTGATGCAGGTGTCAGAACTAGAATAGGTACTTCAAATGAGTGTCTTTACAATTCTTTTCTCTCTTAGACTGAGCCAAAGAAAGTGGAAGAAGCTCTTCAAGATGCTGATTGGGTGCAAGCAATGCAGGAAGAGTTGAATGAATTTGAAAGAAACAAAGTTTGGACCCTAGTGCCAAGACCAAAGAATAGATCTGTTGTTGGTACAAAGTGGGTATTCAGAAACAAAACTGACAGTGATGGTATAATTACAAGGAATAAGGCAAGGCTGGTTGCAAAAGGATATTCTCAACAGGAGGGAATTGATTATGATGAAACATTTGCACCAGTTGCTAGGTTAGAAGCCATAAGGATATTTTTGGCTTATGCTGCTCACAAAAAGTTTACTGTCTTTCAAATGGATGTGAAAAGTGCTTTTCTCAATGGAGAATTGGAAGAAGAGGTATATGTTGAACAACCTCCAGGTTTTGTAGATAACAAAAATCCAGATTATGTCTACAGGCTTGATAAAGCACTTTATGGACTTAAGCAAGCTCCTAGAGCATGGTATGAGACTTTAGCTCAGTTCCTTCTGGAAAATGAATTCAACAGAGGGACAATAGACAAAACACTGTTCTACCTCAACCATGGAAAGGACTTACTTCTGGTCCAGATTTATGTTGATGATATCATTTTTGGATCTACAAATGACAAACTTTGCAAAAGTTTGCCAAACTAATGCAGTCAAGATATCAGATGAGTATGATGGGGGAACTTAGCTATTTTCTGGGCCTTCAAGTCAAGCAGAATGAGGAAGGCACTTTTATTTGTCAAACCAAGTACACCAGAAACTTGCTAAAGTAATTTGGAATGCAAGATTGTTCAAGTGCATCCACTCCAATGGCCACTGCGATAAAACTGGATAAGGATACCGGTAAATCAGTAGATATTACTGACTACAGAGGTATGATTGGCTCTCTACTCTATCTAACTGCTAGTAGACCTGATATCATGTATGCTACCTGTCTTTGTGCAAGATTTCAAGCAGATCCAAGAGAACCTCACTTAACAGCTGTAAAAAGAATCTTTAAGTATCTTAAAGGAACAGCTGCTCTGGGATTATGGTATCCTAGAGAATCAGATTTTAAACTAATAGGTTACTCAGATGCAGATTTTGCAGGTTGCAAAATTGACAGGAAAAGCACAAGTGGAAGCTGCCAATTTCTTGGAGGCAGATTGGTTTCTTGGTACAACAAGAAACAAAAGTCAATTTCCACATCAACTGCAGAAGCAGAGTATATTGCTTCAGGAAGCTGTTGTGCACAGATTCTTTGGATGAAGAGTCAGTTACTGGATTATGGGTTAACATATTTCAAAATCCCTATTTATTGTGATAATCAAAGTGCTATTGCTATGACAGGTAATCCAGTTCAACACTCCATGACAAAGCACATCAGCATCAGGTACCACTTCATCAGGGAACATGTGGATGAAGGTACAGTGGAATTGCATTTTGTTCCCACAGATCAGCAATTGGCAGATATCTTCACAAAACCATTATGTGAAGCTACTTTTACAAGATTGGTAAATGAACTTAGAATGGTTTCAGGTTCTTTCTCTAAATCTGTTTAGACTTGTTCTATGTTATCAGACTTTATGCTCAGTATTTACAGAATTAATCTCATTGTATATTCTGTGCTTAATTGATAATTGTCCTTAAGTACTGACTGTTGTCTGATATATGTTTATAAACTCTGATAAGTGATATATTTGTTCTAGTACCTATTCAATCCTATGAGGATAACTGTGCTAGATACTGACCTAGTAGTCTTCAATAAACAAATGATTCCATGGAAGAAGTAATTATTTCAGTGGAAATCTTATGACACTAGAAAATTCTGATAATTGAGTTTAGTTAAGTTTACTTTGTATATCTTATTACTAAGTCACAAAATAGAATAATGCTACTCATCTGTTAAGTTCTAATACTAGTAAAACTGCTGAATGTACTAAGTGCTGATAAACCTCACTTATCAAAAGAAAAAGCAAAAAGATCAAAGAATAAAATCAGGTACTCCTTTGAGATCTAGAGTAAAAATGTGGAAGGGACGACCCAAGTGCATTGCTGGTATTAAGTAAATATGCATTAGAAAAGCAAAATATTTTCTTGGTGACTTTTCACACTCTATGATTACTGGAGAAATACTCTGATAATAGCATAAATTCTGATAAACAGTCGTGACTCACTTACACTGAGAAGCCACTGTAAAATAGAATTTCAAAAGATGCATAAAATTAGCACAAAACAGTGAGGTGGACTCAAGCATAAACTCATTCATCAGTAGGTTTCAGGACAATGACAGATCTTTAGCAAAGTTTTAGTTATGCCTTATTTCTAAGATGTACTGAAGTGAATCAGACTTTACTCTTTGTTTATTTTTAGCTTAATGCACACACTAATCACTCCATCTGAATGATGAAAATTTCTGTGGTGGTCTATGTTATTTTAGATAAGCAGTCATAGTGTCTTTATTGCACAAATTCTGAGGACAAGTTCTAAGTTACACGTTCTGATGATTAAGTTCTGACGTCCATAACTCAGAACTTGTATGAGTATTTACTAAGATGGGCATTCCTTTTTCGAGTTAAGAAATTATGTTCTGATGACTGTTAAGTTCTGGTATAGGTCTAAGTTCTGATTTCTCAGTCTAATCCTTTACTTGGCTTATCTGTGAATACAATTTGATAACAGTTTCAGTTCGAACTAGAATATGTTGAAGTGGAAGATTAATAGTCACTATGATTAGGATTAATGGTATTTGTACTTGAACAGTCCACTGTTTCTTGTGTCTTGTGCGGTCTAGACCATGATTCCTCTTTCCAATGACTGTTATTCTTTTTCAAAGTCTAGGGAGACGAGGTAGAATTAATTCTACCTGTCAGCATTAAATATCTTTGCGTCTCTTGGCATTCTCTTGCCTATATAAGCAACCACTTCACATCAGTCTTTCCATCACATTCTTCTCACACACTTATCCTCCTTCTTCTGTCAAAAACACAATGGTTCGATACAACATGTTTTTGAACAATCAAACCTTCACTATGGAGCTAAGTTGTGCCGAGTGGCAGCAGGAGTGGCATGTAACAGCCATTCCTGAGGAGATCTGGGATTCTGTCCGACAGGAGGTGCTGATTCACCTTCTATTCTTCTATATGGATTACCATCGCCATCTGGAGCGATTGGAGGAGGAAAGGCGGGAAGCTATCCGTCAGCAAGAGCGAATCATACGACTCGCCATCTTGTTCGTCGAAGATAGGAAGAGGAAGATGACTTAATCTTGTCTTCTTCATGTTCTTCTTCATCCTCAGCTTTGTCAGGCTTCTTAGCTAGGACTAAAGCTGTTGATATTAGGATTAGGAGCTTAGGGAAAATCTTGTATAAGTACTGATGTAATTTCCATTTCATAAATGTATTGTCTTGATATATTAATGAAAGTTGTTTTTACTTCAAGATTTTGTCTCTGAGTTATTTCATCTTGTGTTGATAAATCCTGATTGATGTTCTGATGACCATATATATTGTGTTTCTTATTAAGTTCTGATTCATTTTCAGCATTTACTCCTTTAATTTATCTTGGTCATTTTCATGTGATGTATTTTCAGAATATCAATGATGCAGTGAAAAATAATTCAATCAGACTAATGGTTTAAATTTTGAATTAAAACTGTTTCTCTTGATTAATGAAACGGTTTTTCCTTGAAACAAGGCAACTGGGTAAGTAATGATTCCTATTTTCTCGAGCCCAGTAACTGACCGTTATTACTGCATGTCTGACAGGTGTCCAACGGTAACATTTTTTTTCAGAGTATAAGTACAACAGAGAGAAGATTTCTTTAATCTTTTATTTTCTTTATACTTTATCTCGCTCCTTACTTTTACTCTCTTTCTCCTTCTTTCTCACGTTGGTTTTTCATACAGACATTATCTCAAACACCTAACAGGCATACTTGAATCTCAATATTTTTCATATGGCGCCAAAGGATTTAATCATTGATGGAGCAAAGTTTGTTCCAAACAACTATGCTGCAATTCTTGATCATGCTGAAGCTCCATCTGAATTGCACTTTGTGCAAGATCTTCTTGCACATAGTGAGGTTGGGTACGCCTTAACTCAGCCTGAATTATTTTCAAGTCAACAAGTTTTGAGGTTCTGGAGGAGTGGAGTTTTTGATGATGGTGGTAACTGTGGAACTCCCAGTATTATCTTCCAAGTGGGTGATTCATCCTTTGTAGTCACTCCTGGTACAGTACGCAGGGCTTTACATCTTCCAGAAGATTGTACTTTCTCAATTTCAGAGGACTCAGCCCTTCGGGAGTTAATGGCTGAATTGGGATATGAAAAGAGTCTGACGAAACTTGGACAGTTGAAACGGGCTAATATCAGAAGAGAATGGAGTTTCTTCTTTGATTGCATCACCAAAGCTTTTGGGAACAAATGTTCAAATTTTGATGCTATCCCAATTCTGAGTCAGCACATAGGGTATGCTATTATTCATCAAACTCATTTTGATTTTGCAACTGGAATAATTGGTTTTATTGGGGATAGGATGACAGAGGATAGAGATGTTGTTTATTTTGCTAGATTCTGTCAACTTATTTACACTTACTATACTGATGAACCTCATTTAGTCAGCACTTAAACCCCACCTTTTAAGGTTGCAAAACGATACTTTAATGACCTAGTAAATGCTGATACTAAGAAGAAAGTGGTTAGACCATTACAGATTCCTAAGTCTGTAAAACAGATTCTGGTAAATGCTGATCCTGATACTTATAGATCTGTTTACTCTGATGTTCAATCACCTCCAACCACCCAAAATCCATCAACCTCAGTACCTACCTCTCATTCTACTCAACCTACCCTCAGAACTTATCTCAAATCCTATCTCTCCACTTCACAGACTGCTCAACCTTCTTCTTCAGCACCTACTGTGAAGCCTACATCCTCTAAGCCAAAGAGAACAAAGACTGTTCCTCAAACACCTCAAAAGAGGAGGAGAATTACTTTGAGAGATGAATCAGATTCTGAGGAACAGATTCCTTCTTTAGAACCTGTGGTGAATGAAGCTGAGAATGCAACTTCTCAGAAGGATTCTGAAATTGGGGGTTCTAGGCTTCTCAAGAGGCTTAGACGTATGATAGTTCCTGAAACTCCCAAGGAATCCAAATCAACAAGGAAGTACAAGAAACAGAGGGCACAAAGGCCAGTTTCAGATGATGAAGAGGAAGCAGCTAAGGAAGGGGATCAGGAATCTCTGATCTCACATGACAAGGAATTTGCTCCAGTCACTTCTTCTCCATCAACTCCATCTCAGGAAGCTGTATCTGACAAGGCTAACTCACCGTCTGTGTCTCTTGTTGATCCAGGCACAAGTGCTGAAATTGATATTCAGAACCTGGTTGTGCCTGAAATACTTTTCTTAGAAGCTCCAACAGCAAATAATCCTTCCACAACACCTGTTACTGATGCTGTTCAAACTCCAGAGTTATCAACAACACCTTCTCTGTATCAAGATGCTGATGATCAGAATTTAGGTGAGCATCAGGATATGGCTGTTGATCAGAACTTAGAACAAGATCAGCAATTAGAGGATGCTGAAGCCTCCATTGCTACTCACACTGTTGTCTTATCAGAAGATACTGATTCTTTAAGTTCTGATGCTGCAAATGTTGGAGATACTGGTGAAGCTGCTACAACTGTAGATGCTGATGAAGCAGGTCCTTCAGGACATACTCCTCCACCGACTCTTCCTAAGTCTGAACTGGTAAAGGAGTTTGTTATCAGGGATGCACCAGTGCCTTGGAGTGAAACTCCTGCAGGTCAGGAGTGGACTAAGGAATGGAACTCAGTTTCATGTGTTCCAAATGCTTTACATCTTGCTGAGCACTTGACTAAAGCTGATGAAATGTTAAATTCTGATGATTTTAAAACCCAGCTTAGAGTCACTGCATTGAGTACTAAACATCTACAAGGTCTTCATTCAACTACTCATGCAGAGCTACACAAGATTCAGGAGAACTTTATCAAATAGGAACAAGTTTGGAAAATTGATAAGAAAAAGTTCTTTCAACCTACCATTGACAAGATTGCTTATATTGAGAAATCTCAAGAGAAACAACAAGCTCAGATTTATCAAATTCTGACAAATCAAGCTTCTCAGCAATCGTAACTTACTGAAATCCAGACCTCAGTGGAACTACTTATCTCTCTTTTATTACCTGCTGATGCCAAAAAGGGGGAGAAGGTAATTAAGTCCAAATGCAAAACCAACAAGACACTGCAAGGAAAGGATGATGGAAAAGATAACCAAGGAAACTCTGGAATGGGTAGTGGTCATAGTCAAGGTAGAAGGTTTACATCAAGACAAGCTAGTCACAGAACAAGTTCTGATACTGGGAAAAGAATAAGTTATGCTGCTGGTAAAAGGATAAGTTCTGATGAACTTCTAGATCTTGATGAGGAAATGTCAAGACAGTTATTTCTTCAAGAAAATCCAGGAATGGACTTGGAAAGTTTAAAGGAAGAAGAAGCCAGACTTAAATCAGAGAAAGTCACATCTAAATCTGAAGCTTCTGGTAAAAAGTCACTTCCAAAACCTAAAGGCATTGTGATCAAAGAAAGGACACATACTGAAGCAACATTGGCTAGATCACAACCACAGATAGATCCAAGATCCAAGGGTAAAGAAAAGGTTGGCGAACCTATCAAGGCTTATGTACCTCCTAAAGAAGAAGAAATAGCTGATGAAAAAGATGATCTTGCTCTGATTTCAAGAAAAGTTCTTAAAACAACCTCTGACATGGCTCAAGTTGTTCAGAGTCAAGAAATTGTAAGTTCTGATATTCAGAAGAAGCAAGTAACCTCTGACAGAGCTCAAGTTAACTTGATATCAGAAAATAGATCAAAGACACTCCTACCAGGATTCACTAAAGCAAAACAGACTCAATCTTTGAAGACTACTGCAAGTGGTTTTGAAGCAAGAGTAGTTATTGGAAAGGAAGCTAGAGATAAAACTGGATTGGGAAGTGCTGATGAAAGAAGAGTACACAACACTACCAATGATCCAACTTCCTTGAGTGAACCGGGTATTGGAGCAACTCCTGAGAGATTGAATCAACTGGAATCTGTACAGATGGTTTACCATACCTACTTGAAAGAATACATCATGTTGTATTTCATGACAGATGGTAGGGTTTATCATATAAGATGAAATGCCATTCCTTTGAAGTATTTTGAAGAATTGGAGCATGTACTTTTCTTACTTCAAGTGGATGACAGAATAACAGAGACTGCTGCAAACTACTTAAAAGAACAGATTCAGAGACAGAAAAGGCTTTATTCTGTTAAGTCTGACAGCATATATGTTCCAAAGTACAGAGATCACAATGGTGATATTGTTGATATGAAGCCTAATACTGCACAGATCAGAACGTATCTTGGTATTAAGGGACTTGAATTCAATCTTGAGTCTGATAAAGCTTATGTCATAAGACTAGATCAGGAGTTGAGAAAAGCAAAGATTAATGATCTCAGAGCTGCAATCTTTCAAACTGGTGAAGATACTGCAGAGCTTAAAGGTGTTAAAAGGAGAATGATTGATGAACTAAGATATGCTGAGAAATGTTTGTTGAAGAACTATCTCAGAACAACTCCTGACATCAGAGAGATCAGAAAATGAAGAAGCCAAGTCGAAGATCTACAACTGCTTAAATTATGATATTTATACAGATTGAAGTTGTTATCAGAAGCTGAAATTGGTAAAAACTTTAAGGACTGTAAGTTGTAGTTATCTAGTCTAATTCTCATGCATTTGTACTTAATGTTTTTGACATCATCAAATATCTGTTAAACTTGTATATTTTGTTAATTTACAAGTTGGGGGAGATTGTTAGATATATTTGATAATGTCATGGCTAATATGTTTTATGTTTAGCTTTCAGATCTTACGTGAACAGGATAAATCAGTACTTAACTGTTGATCAGTACTTATACTGGAAGTCAGGACTTAAGGATATCAGTACTTATATTATCAGAAGATAATCATCAGAAGATAGATATCAGAACTTAAGTGCTGAAGGACGATCAGAAAAGGACAGTAGCTGATTAAAGGAAAGAAGATCGAGATAAACATAAGAAGAGATATGCATGAAGAAGGAATTCCGTGAAGAATGAAATACTTGGAAGAAAAGATATCTGATTGATATATTTTAGGAAGCAGAATTATATTCCATATCAATTAGTGATTATCTTGTAACTGTGTAGTATATAAACACAGACATAGGGTTTACACTATAAGTGTTATCACTATTAGAAAAGATTATTCATTGTAACCCTAGCAGCTCTCGTGATATTTGTTCATCACTGAGAGGTAACAGTTCCATACTGTAACAGAGTTTATTGTTTCAATAAAGTTTGTTTTCTGTTACTTAAGTTCTTAAAGTTCGATTTGAGTGTACTATACACTGTATTCACCCCCTCTATAGTGTGTGTGTGACCTAACAGAACTCATGTAATCACTCAGTGTATAAAAGCTGTATTTATTAATCTGTCAATTTGTTTGTATTTATTTGTAACTTGGGGTTAGTCTTGTTACTAGACATGAATTTGAGATAAGCAATCTTCTCACAAATTGGGGGATATTGTTGTGCAAGACATGCATGTATTATAACAAGACTAAGTCATATTGACAACCCTAAGATTTAGTTGTATGATAGTCTAAATCTGTATTCTGTATTGTATTACTTGAGTCTGTAATAATGTTAAAGATTAGACTAGAGTATTTTTCTGTGAACAGTCTCAAGCCTAAGAATAAACTCTGAAAGAAGATCAATAAGATCATGCCACAAAGAAAAGGTGAAGAAGCTTGGAGTTGAATAAATCTGTTTTAGGAAAAATGATCCAAGTCAAGATATCTACAAGTCACAGAACAAGTCATATAGAGAAGTCATTCGAGAACTCCAGAGTGACTTATCGAGAATTCCAAAATGGCTTATAGAGAAGTCTCAGAGATATCCACATGTCAAATGAAGATGTGAAGATTGGAGATATCAACAATTCAAATTATCACTAGAGATCTCAGAGATATCTACAAGTCAAAATGTATATAGAGAACTCTGAGATATCGACAAGCCATTTCTGCATATAGAGAACTCAGAGATATCGACAAGTCAAAATGAAGATATGAAGATTGGAGATATCGATAAGTCAATTTCTCATTAGAGATCTCAGAGATATCGACAAGTCAAAATTCATATAGAGATCTCAGAGATATCGATAAGTCATTTCTACATGCAGAGTTTTGGAGACCTCGCAAGCCAAGTTTACTTATAGAGAACTTAGAGGCCTCAACAAGTCAAAGACACTTATAGAGAACTAAGAGATCTCAATAAGCCATTATACTTATCGAGATGTCAGTTCTCTATACAACAAACTGGAGATCTCAATATGAACCTCAAGTACAGAATGCAGACAAGTTAAAGATTCAAGATTATCAATCAACAAACTATTTAATCACTTAGACTGAAAAGTCTACAAAAGCAGCTTGAAGAGTGCAAGATCAAGGGCCAAGATTAACTGACAAAGAAAGGTCACAGACCTACAAGATTTACAAGGATTTGCTAATCCAGAAATGGAAAGCTTTATAGATAACTTAAAGTAGGGTTTAGTACATCTTATTGCATGCTATGTAAACCAGTGTTTACTAATATATAAATTAAACACCGGTCCTTTGTTTTAAGTAGTAACAAACAGATCTAAATTGACTGTACTCTCTCAAGATAGAAGGTGAGTTCTTTACTTACAAAGAACCCATGATTTATAGCAAGACATAACTTAATTTTAATACAAAATTAAGTGAGTTTTGAAATATTGTATTTGTTGTTTTATTTATGCTGACATAATATAACTGCATCTCTTATCTGCTTTGTTCATATATCCATAAAAGTTTGAAAAAGGCTAAAAATATCCAAAACACATTCACCCCCTCTGTGTTGTATTCAATATCTAACAATAGGTGAGAAATGCATGCAACAAATTCAAATTCCTTGAACAATCACAGACAGCTAAACTCAGATGAGATAACACTTCTTTATTATTCAAAGTTAATGAGCTAAAAACACTATAATTATGTATAGCAGTATACAGAAAAATGTGGGTTAATATCACTGGCATACTACCTTCTACTAAGTGTTGTCTAGAAAATTCTTGAACAATTTAGCAGAAAGCCAATACACTCATACATTAGAAACCATACGACACTCCAAGAGTATTTTAAAAGAAAAAGTACAGAGCAGGTCAATGCTAGTAATAAAATGACTTCAACAATGTACCTTGGATTATAACACAGGTTAAAGACACTTTTCATAGAAACAACATTGACCACAGAAGCAATATCATTCATCTGCTGATTATAATCTACAACAACCTTCAAACTACTTTTAACTTGAGCTGCTCTTCTGATTCCCAACTGAAAGGAATATGTCCTAAGTCCAATCATGTATTAGGATTTAGGAATAACTTTTTATATAATCTGTTTTGATTTCATTGATATATTAATAAAAGACTTGTTTTGTTTTTATTATGGGCTCTATCTATTTAAGTGTTTAAATAAGATATACCATAGTTTAGAGTAAAGCTTTTTATGGATTATGATGAGATCATAATAGTGAGACCTAAAAAGATGATAACTCTAAACTTAAATAGTTCCTGGTCATAGGATTACTAACTGGTAATTAATAATCCGCAAAGATCGGTACATACTATGCTTGCTTCATTATGAAGGATGTCTGTTCTCATAGACATTTGTGTGGTGACACTATAGCTAGTATGTAGGTGCTTATTATAGAATAAGTTCACTGAACATGACTCGCACAGCTGAACAACTGATGGAGTTCACTCACGTGTCAGCAGTTGTTCACATAGTGATAGTTGTACAAGTATCCTTAGACTTAAGGTCATCATAGTCATCTTGTGTACACTGAACTATGCTTTGGTTTAGTTCTTAGTCTCCAGGGATAATTATTAGGGCTCTACTGGGTATAGGAATTTGTACACGAAGATAGTGTATGATCAATAAAGGATCTACCCCTTCCAGTGAAGGAAGCGAATGTTCAAGGCCGGTCCAATTATGCTAGTTCAGGAATCTCTGGCCAGAGTGAATGAAATTAGAAAGGAGTTTCTAATTTACATAGAACTAAGCATAGTAAATGGTAAGCAAGTGATTAAATTAGATAGGCTTGACATGAGATCCATGCCTTGTATTTAATCGGGACATTGTAGGGTAGAAGGAGTTTATTGTACGGTAACTATTCACTGAATAGGTTCTTGGTATTCTAAGCAGTGAATTCATATTATCCGGATAGTTGCGATATGCTGAGAAGTATCCCTCACGATGTAGAATAAATGTGATTAATTAATTAATCATATTTAATAAATTAGAGAATTTATATAAATAATGATAAAATAGTTTTATTATTATTTATTTCTACTAGGCTTAATATTGAACCTACAGGGTCACACCATAAAAAGAGAATGATTTAATGGTGGAGGAATTAATTAATAATGGCTAATAATTATTTATTTATGAAATAAATAATTAATTGGCAAATTTAATAATTGATTAAATGAGATTTAATTGATTATAAATTAATTAAGAAAAGTTCTTAATATTATTAATTAAAGGATTTAATTTTTGGAAATTAAATCAAGAGAGAGAATTATTTCTAAAGTGTTTAGAAAAAGGATTAATAATTAAAAGGTGTTTTAATTATTAATGAGAATAATAAATAGGATAATAATAATATTATTTATGGAAAAATTTCAGCTGAAAATTTTGCCTATAAATACACTATTATAGACCCTATTTTTATTCGTACCCCAAAACCCAAAAAGTTTGGAAAACCCAATTCTCTCCACCTCCTTCCTCCTCCTTAACATCGTTTTCTTGGTGGATACCGGTGGAGTGCTTCACACTTGAGGAGCAACTGCTAAGGATCTCTGATCGTTGTCTCCGAATTATTTTAAAGGTTAGATTCGATCCCTCGAATTTTTATTCAAGATCTGTATGCTTTTATTTGGATTTTGTATATGTAAAAAGTGTTTTGCCATGCCCCCGCTGCGTTTAAAATCCAACAATGGTATCAGAGCATAGGTTGTATGCATATAGATCTGTGGTAAAAATTTCAGAATTTTATGTGCATGTATGAATTAATTATGATTTTTACAAGTTATATTATGGATTAATTATGTCTGATGAGAAATCGTTTCTCAGAATAATTTTGAATGTTGATCTGGGTTCTACAAGTGTTGTAGATCGTCTGGGTATTTTTCTTATAATTTTATGATGTATAGATTTTTTTTGAAGTTGTTTCAATTAAAATTCGTAATTAAATAAGTAAATATATGTATATAAAGTATATATATATGTTTATATCTGTACTGTTGTGCTTGTCTGCTACATCTGTTGTGCACGAAAAGAAAAGTGACAGAGCACAGTACGGCGGCACGGAATTCGAGGAGAGAGAAGACGGCGACGTTCGAAAATAGGGGAAGGACCGCGCGTCGACCACGCGCGTGTGGGGCTCACGCGCTGGCGTGCCACACGCGGCGCGTGGGAGACACGCGCTGGTGACGTCATGCTGACGTCATCAGATGACGTCAGCATAAGGGGTTCGGGCGCGTGGGGCGCGTGTGCGCGTGGGGCGCGTGGAGAAAACCAAACATGGAAGTTCAAGCACAAAACCATGTTTTTAACAACTTATGCAAGTATGTTTTTGATAGCTTATTCAAATTCTTGTGCCTACTTGCCTACAGAATCATCTATGAAATGCTATGTTTTGATGTTAAACAAAATACTTATAAAAAAGTATCCATTATATCAGATTTTAAGTATATCTATTAGCTGATATTCATTAAATCTATTCAGATGTTGCACTCTAAAAAAATATTTCAAAAATATATACAAATAAACCATAAATAATAAATTGATTTACCAGTCCATGCCAGTTAGGTGTACTGCTTCTGAAAGGCCGAAGATCTCCTTGTATGTTGCAATAAAAGCGCATATCTCTTTTTTCAGCCTATGTTTAATGTCCGCAATATATGGTCCTATAGAAGGAAAAATAGATAATACTTAGTGGTTCTCATGAAAGCGAATAATTAAAGTATAATTGATCAATGCACCAAGTTATTTTGCACTACTTCTGAACAAGCTAAATAAGTATAACCAAACTATTAATCAAACCAAATCATATTGTTCATTTCTCAAAAAACTAGTTAATGATCACAAGACAAAGTTAATTATGTATATGACCACTCGGTATATGAAAGCCCCCCCTCCCCCCCCCTCTCTCTCACACACACATACATCTATAATAGAAATACAACAGTAGAGTTGTAACTATTAATTAAAAACCCCCACAAATTAAAATCAAGAAATACAAACAACACAAACAAAATTAAAAATCACAATTGGTGAAAGCAAAAACCCTAAATATACATCAAAATTTACACCACATTGACGATATAATCCTGGAAAAACGAGATAAAATCCTAGAATTACTCCAGGAAAATATTAGCATACCTGAATAGATGTTGAATCAGACAAGAAGAAAGTCCTAAATTACTCCAAAAAGAAAACAACTCAGAAGAAAATGACTACAAACCATGAATTCAAGCTCTGAACCTGATTCAGAATAAAGGCCCAATTTCTACTAGTACCCTAATATACTCCAGCCCCTAGTTACTAGAACCTGACAGAGAAGAAAGCCTTTATTACCCCAACCTATATTGAATTCCAAGCTCTAAACTCCAATAAGTATTTTGTTTGACGTAACGTGTTCTTTGTTTTGAGAGTATTTTGTTCAACTGAGAGATGATTTGAGAGTGTTTTGTGTTTTGTATATTCAGAACGATAAAACAAAGTGAGCGGGTTATATTATAGTTTTTGGCCGCCCAAAATAAGGTCAAAATTTCACATGCCGCCTCATTTTGAGTTCTACGGTAACAAGTTTTTTAATAACAATACTAACACTGTATTTTTTGTTACAATGATAATTTGATCATGTATATGGTAACATCAACTTACCTTTGAAGGGTTTCGAGCACATAAACGCAACGGAAACAATAATTAAAAACGTGAAAAACCAGAATTTTCGAAACCCACTGCTGGATCCATGCAAAAAATAGATATTTAATTCGTAGATCAGATTATTTACCTTAAAAAGCTTTATAAATTGGTTGACTAATGGAGATCCAAAACTTGTTCAATCATCACACATCCCGCTCTCGCGATCTACGCTCTATCCGTATCCATACGAATGCTTGAACTCAAGGATTAGATGTGTACTAGCACAAACTCGTTTCTTCTTGCTCTCTCCATCTTCACTCTTGGTGGCTAGGGTTATAATTATGTTGGCAACGAATTTTAAATCTAAAATCATAAACAATGAGCGGTATCTAGTAATACATCATTGCTACCCAAGTAATAATAATTCAATCGGTGATCGATTAAACTTTCGTGAATAATGTACAATGTAATATAATCCTTTTAACCAAATATTATAAATTAAACTAGAGGCATGTAATGTGTCATCCTCGTCATAGTTTAATCCCATCCTCGTCATAGTTTAATCCAAGTTTCCTTGATCAATGAGTAGACTATCATATCAAATCAACATTTGAGTGTGGCCACACATTTCATAGTCTAGCTCACACAAGAGGCCAATAATATCACTCCTAAAATAGGAGGGCTAAATCCCATCTAGATCATTCATATTTCTCATACGATTCATAATATACCCAGTGTCCATTTTTATCATTACCCGGTCAAGGATAACTTTTAATGGAATCAATGTATATTCATTCTCGTATAGAAATATAATGACTTCAGGTCTAAGGACCATTACATCATTATCACTGTGAAAATTACTTATGACACAACAGACATGTAGAATCTCACATCGAGTCAGTCCAGCACCATATACATTTACATATGCCTGTGTTTTTGACTTTAGTATCACTATACCTATGATCAATGAGATGTGATCATCAGTCAACAAACACATTAATCTTAATGCATTATTATTGCCCCTTGATAATAATACTCGACTAGGGACATTTAGGAATATTGATACTATTCTCATAATCTCATTTCTAGGTCACGTACTTAGAGATATAGAATTGTATATCATATTCCGAGGACATTTATTAATCTAACAATTTTATTGTAGTAAATTAATAATTAATAAATTATAAAGGGAATAATCGATAGAATATAAATATTAATAATCCAAAGGTCTTAAACTAAAACATCATAGTGTTGTCTATAGGGCACAAACACTAACAATCTCCCACTTGCACTAGAGCCAATCACCCATGTATCTAATACTCATGGAACTAGTATGACCATCGTGCTTCTGTTGCGGTAAAATAAAATATTAGCTCATATCAATTTTTAGTGATTTAAGGCAACACTTTTGTTTGTAACACAAAAAAAGTGTTGGTAAATGCCATATATGGTGTAGTGTCATTGACTTGAGTTTTGCCTCAACTTCATGACCATCCTCAATTCTGCCTTCACGATGTCAACAACCTAATCAAGCGCCTCAATATTAGCTCCCCTTAGAGGCTATGTTGTCGCTACCCATTTTATGAAGTCACCTCACTAACTCGAATGATGAAAACAAACCAAGTCAGTGCTTTACTTGCCCCCCATCGACCTGACTTTGTTACTCATCATCCAAGAATTCGCTGCCTATTCCCCCAAACAATTAAGCCAACATAAGCGCAAGTCGCCCAATTGTGTAGACTCATTAGGCTATATTTGGATGGGGGGGTTGGGAGGGAGTGGGTTGCATTGGTTGGGATGGGCTCAAGAGAACCATGTTTGGGAAAGTTTGTCAAAGTAAGGGTTGGATTTTGTGAGGGTTCATCAAGGGTTGAAAGGGGTAATTTGCAACACAGAAATTGAACTTTTCCAACACCCCAATTTGGGGTGTTGGCAGGTTACTTTTTTCTATTCATCATCTCTCTTTCATTCTCTCTCCCTATTAAAGTTTTTTATTTTTATTTCTTTTTGAATTTTTTTGAATATTTTAAAAATATTTTTAAATTTAGTTAAATTTTTTAGATAAATTTAAAAATATTCACTAATTTTTCAATATATATTTTTTTTAAATCAATATATAATTTATACATGATAAAAACTAACCTTACTCCAAATCCAAACCAAACATGTCAAGGGTTCAACCCCTACTAACTCCCCACCTACATCCAAATGAGGTAAGGGTTCAACCTAGCCTAACCCAACCTAACCTAGCCCAGCCCAACTCAACCCCTCCCTCCTCAACCCCCAATCCAAACAAGGCCTTAGGCTCTCCTTCTAGCCTCCAACAAATGCTTACTATATTTTGAACAATGCCCCCACACTTGGAGCATCTTCAACAACCTGCACAACATTAACCAAACATAATGATCCAGCCATTGTCATTAGTTGCTCTTTAGCTTCTTCAACCAACAAGGCATTGATCTTTTCTCTCTTAGGACATTCCCCCATGAAGTGTGCGTCGCCACAAAGATAATAACCCCTTTTCACTTGTCTAGGCTGTTGCCCTTAATTGTTCACATCCTCATCGCCTCACTTCTTTTTGCCCTTTTTCTTCTTGTCTTTTCCAGCCCCTTTGTCGCCCTCAATAGCAGCCACAACTTCAGTCCCATCTTCCGAACTTGAAAGCTTGTAATCTATAACCCATCCGCAACAGCAATCACTGTCGCCAAGTCCTTGACAGCCTGCCTATGTAACTCATTTTGGGCACAAGACTTCACACCTGACATGAAGTTAAACAACTTGTCTTCCTTGGACATGTTCTTAAGTGCTTCCCACGTTGCAATAGTCACCCTCTCAGCGCTTACATCTTCCATTCGAGTACGCCACAAAAGCTTTGCATCGTCCACTAGATACATACTCGTGATGGTGACTTGTTCCTCAACACTTATATGAGCAGTCTTGAAATATTGCTCCATATCCCAAAGAAAATTCTCCAACTCCTTGGCACTATGACTCCCACCAAATGCCTCTGGTTCATGAATTTTTGGTTTAGGATGGCCATCAGCACCACCCAAGGAAGTTCATGCCACAGCCCTCTTTAAGACAGTAATTTCCTCATTCATATTTTGCAACTGATCGCTCATGCTTTCCGATGACGCCGTTGCTGTTGCAAATAGATCAGTAAATTTGCCATCATTTTTAGCCATATGACTAGTAACCATCTCCTTGAATTCATTTAATTATTCTCTAAGAACTTGAATTTGATTCGCCAAACATATCTCATCACTTGACAATAGAACGCCAACAAATTCCTCCAGCCTTGCCTATCTCTCACTTGTGGAATTGCCGTTACCATCGTGCTACTGAATTCCCAAACTTATAAACGCAACTCCAATACCAGTTGTCACATGCATATTCTTTTTTTTCTTCGAATTGCCTGCGCGGCCTGCTCTTGTGCTTCTGTTACCCAACAGCCCTGTCTGCCCAAACAGTCGTCGTCTGCCCCAAATGCCACAAGAATAGCAGCCTTCCCTCACAAACGCCTATATGATATTAGTACACTATCTACCATAATATGTATATGAAAATGCACTTGATATACGGCGAACACCAACATTTATATTATTACCACAATATATACAAAGGATCCACATAGATTTCCCCCACCCCAAGTGTCTCCCACACTATTGCCTATATTCTACCCAATACAAACAATATGATATCACACAATATATGTTTATAACTGAATGCCTAACGTATAAATAGATCAACCACGAATTTAAACTCTAAGGCAGTTTTATAGCTACCAGGCAATTTATAAAACCGCCACCCATGCCTAACAACTGTCCCTTGAGTGGCTACCATTTGTGCCCATCATATTTTCCAGTTTCCCTTATCATCCAACTGCTATGACTCATCAAAAATCGTCACCAAGTAATTTGCTAACCAACACTCTAGCTGTTGATAAGACTATCACCAATAGCCCCAACAGACCCAATAGAGCCAGTAGCCCCCGATCGTCCCAGCAAATTAGACTACGCGCACAGCTATCGTCGACTAAGGGTCCTCATACCCCGTCGCCTTGGCTCTGACCGAGCAGCGTCTCATCCAATTCAGGTCCACCCACTCATACTAGCCAAGAAGTCTTACATATTGCCACTTATTATGTATGCAAAATTTCACGTCTTTAGCCATCTTTTTTTTATGAAATAAGGCTTTTGAGAATATGTTGAAAAATTATTTTTTACAATTTTTTGTAGAAAATTATTTTTTTTTGTACACAGATATTTAGCATTTTCTTAGATCGGTAATTATTAAAACTTGATAAAGTTGATTTATTTTTAAAAAAATATAAAACATGATAAATTTAATTTAATCGAATAGTATGATTTACGGGTTTTTTGATAATGATATTGGTCCGATTGGACTGAACACTTGAAGTAGTAAAATAGTAATGGGATGAAGATTATGGAAACTTTCATTTTCTTTATTTTTTCGAAAGATTTTGAAGACATTGAATACGAGTCTTTGTCGGTACAAATCATCCTACTATATTCTAATAAGGGAGTGGCAAAAGTAATCTTCTAGCACTGGTCTCCTATTAGATTGGTGACGCTGCATTCGACAGTGACTTCTCATATATATGAAAAATTTAATTTACAGAAATAGAAATTTTTTATCTGAAAGAAATAGAAATCCAGTCATTTTTCTAGCAAATCACAGACCCTGACGTAAATACCCCACACACTAAGGAAATCAAAATAATTATATCCAATATGGTGTGCATCAAAAATCGACTTTTCCAATCATATAAAATCTGTTGCGGAAATTTCAAAAATCTTTCTAAATAAATATCAAATCATCGAATCTCTCCATAAATTTAGCTCAAGCACAAAGGAAACTTTGACTTGAGTATCAAAATTTCCATTTTCCACCACTAATTACTTCTTAATTCATATTAACAAACACATACAGATGTACAAACATAGGCTACAAACATACATGTATAAATAAAATACCTACCACTCATCATGGCTACACAAACTTTAATAATGGAGATTCTCACCTTATTATCATCAACTCTTTTCATCATCTTCTTCTTCATAACACACACACAAACTGTACTATGTGTAGATATTTGTGAACCGGTTACATGCAACCCTACCGGTCCAGTGATCCGGTTCCCTTTCCGGCTCATTGGTAAACAACCTAGACAGTGTGGCTACCCAGGTTTTGATCTGTCTTGTAATAACAACACTCAACTTTTATTACATCTACCTTTTGCCGGAGATTTTGTAGTTACTCATATTAATTATGTAAAACATAATATTCTTTTTAAGCCTGAGTTTTGTCCTCCTAATACTATTCAAGCTTTTAGTCCTGTTGTGTCACCTTTTGTTGCTGAATTGTTGACTGAGTACACTTTTTTTAATTGTTCTATGGACCGTTTTTTTCCGGTTGCTGAACCGTTTGAGACTTTGGAGTGTTTTAGTAGGGTCAATTATACGGTTCTTGTGGTTCAGAGTAGGTTGTTTGATGGGGTTGCTGATCGGAGATTGCCGGAATCTTGCCGGAATGATACTATCACAGGGACTATTCCGGTTGGGTTTAAGTGGGACTTGCCGGTTTGTGACAAGTGTGAAGCTGAGAACCGGACTTGTGGGTTCAAGAATGTTGATACTATGGAACTTGGTTGCTCCGGTGCTTCTAAAAGTGGTTAGTCTTTGATCATAGTAATTTTTTGATTTGTGTTCTGTTTTGTGTATTTTTAATCTCGATAAATTTTACGAGTTACTTTGTTATTGTATGTGTATTCCCTAATGATCTTGCCTATCAATTATCATGGTGTTGAACACATATTTGCTGATTTTTTTGCTAATTATTTGATTGTGTTCCGTTTTGTGTATCGTATTTTTAATTTCGATAACTTTTACGAGTTCTTGAGATGTCGTGTATTCCCTAATAATCTCACTTATCAATTATCATGATTGTTGAACACATATTTGCTGTAGGTTAGTAGTATAATTTATCTGTGCTGGGCGTCCATGTGATTTTTTTCAAAGTCCAACACTAATTTTTTAAATGTACAGTATATATGACATATCAATGGTGGACCTGGTAAGAAGTGGGGGCTCGAGTCTTGCTAAACTTTTTAATCTTACTAGCCTATATAGTCAAGTGTTTAATGATTTTTTTAATATATTTAATTTTTTTAGTTCAATTTATTTATCTTTCAACTATAATGGCCTTTTGTGTTATTTCTGATTGAAAATTAATTTTTTTATTCTATCTTAAGAGATTAAAAAAATTAATAACAAAACTTTTTATTTTCTTAAAAACATTAGTTTTTTCCTACTAAAAACTCCATTTAACAATTTTTATAGTTGTTATAGTCTTACAGAAGGCATACATGTTCTCAAGTTTACTAAATTTGAATTTCTTTTTCATTTTCCCTTTAATTCGTATAGATGTACAATTCGTTTATATATCCCCACTTAGTAAGTGTACTCATTTTTTTCTTTATGAACAGCAGCTATGCAGACATGTCTTCTACAAAGTAAATATAAGAAATATAG
The DNA here is from genome assembly GCF_009905375.1 of Apium graveolens. Classification (NCBI taxonomy): domain Eukaryota; kingdom Viridiplantae; phylum Streptophyta; class Magnoliopsida; order Apiales; family Apiaceae; genus Apium; species Apium graveolens. The sequence continues at coordinate 178,102,761 of NC_133653.1, forward strand.
TGAAGACGGAAGAGGTTGATAATAGTAACTTAATTGAATTATTATATATTAATTAATAACATTAATTAATAACATGCAAAATATATGGAGGGTTTCCGCTAAGACTTGCATTAGTAAAGTTTTGGTTATGATGGGAGTGTGCAAGTGTTGGTAGTTATGTAGCATATGTAATTTTACCTTTAATTATACGGAATTAATGTGTTTCTAAATTAGTTATATGTATATTTTTATTTTTTTGAAAAGTGTTAATCTTTTTTGGAAGGTGTTAAGTAATGAATACACATTTAAAATCTGCAAATACAGTTTAGTTCACTCTTCGACAATATTCTTGGCTCTACCATTCTGGATGGTATATTATGAGTTAATGATTTGTTTGGATCTCCTTTTGCAGGTCTTTCAAATGCTGGAAAGGTTGGATTAGGAGTTGGTGTAGGTATACCTGGACTGGTGCTTCTATTCTTTATAGCAAAATACGTGAGAAGGAAGAGGGATTATCGTACTGACGTCGAACGACACAATTCACCAAGTCTTCCAACAACAACAATAGCACCACAGCCTCCGGCGTTTGTGACTGGCCTCGACAAGCTTACTATTGACTCATATCCAATGACTGTGTTGGGGGCTAGTAAGCGACTGCCCAAGCCTAGTGATTCGACATGTGCAATATGTTTATCCGAATACCAGCCTAAGGACGCAATAAGGACTGTACCAGCATGTAATCACTACTTCCATTCCAGTTGTATAGATGAATGGCTTAAGATCAATGCCACATGTCCAGTGTGTCGTAACTCGCCAGAGGGATCATTCAGTAGGGCTGCAACGCCTATGTCCTCGTCTTCTTCCTCATCAAATTCGTATTTTTCCAGTTAAGCAATAATCAGTGATCATTTTGTGGGCAATGTCTGATTTTTGTACATTGTGTGGTGTATATAGACGATATGGTGAAATTTAATGTTATTGTTAGTGCACTACACTTGGTATCTAGAAAAATTAAGAAAAATGGTGTGTTTTTAGTATTTGCGCGAGCTGCTTTTGTTTTTGTGTCTTGTAACTGTATATAAGTTACTAAGTTATTATTACTGGGGGAACAGAAGGTCATCATCCAAGCTAGGTATGATGTGCAATGTATAGCCGACGCGACTACGTGAGCAAGTGAAGCTGTGGCTTTATGGGAGACTCTCCCAGGTTTTGTTAGTTTTTTTTCCCACAAATATGAATTGCAGCCTAGTATCCGTTCTCATATCCGTATGAGTATTCGTTCTCGTAAATTTTGGGATTGAACGAGAATCGAATTCAGGACGTGAGACAGAGGGGAAAAAGAAGTCAACAAGCAGCAGGGCAAATAATTGAGTATACTGCACTTGAATTTCGCTTCAGTAGATAAGATATATTTGTTAACAAGACCCTGCTGAGGAAAAATGAAAAGAGGAAAAATTATGATCTCTGCAATTTTTTTCATGTACATAAACATAGGAGAACCAGTTCCCCCTTTTACTCACATCTGATGACATAAGCCCGAGTAAAAAATTCAAATCTATGTAAAAATATTTCTTGATAACGATTGAGATAATGGTTATCTAATCAAATAATTTTCAAGATTCTTATAATAATCAGAAAATCGAATGAAGTAATGAATTTGTTCATATTTATAAAATGACTGAATAATTTATTTTTATATGACACCAGTTGCTATTAATTGAGTTGAAGTCGGTCATAATTTACATAAATGGCGTTTCGACGCAGTCTCATCACACGAGCCAAGCTCTTCAATCACCATAAATTCACCCCTTCATTTCACTACATTAATCCCCACAACAACGATAAACAAGAAGATGACTCTAAAACCCTAAACCTCCAATTTTCCCGCCAAAATCGATCCTTAATTACAACCACCGGACTGCTCAACCCTACGTTTACACATACAAACTTTTCATATTCGTTTAATTCGGTGTTGAATGGATCGATTTTGGCGCGAAATATGTCGTCGTCGTCGGCACCGGGGATTGAAGACGGGACGGGGAAGGTGGAGTATATGAGTGACGTGGCGGGAGTGTTGAGTGATGGTAGTGTGGATGTTGTGACTCAGCAAGGTGTTCCGGTTGTTAGTGAAGTTGTGGTGGCTGCTGCTGATTCGTATTTTCCGGTTAAGGCTTTGCAGTATTTGATTGATTATATTCATACTTTTACTGGTTTTCCTTGGTGAGTGTATCTGTTTGCGATGATTTTGCGGTTTTCGTGTTTTTTTGTAATTGTGTTAGTTTCGTCTTTGCTAAAATTTGATTGAAATGAATGTGTGAGGTTAAAGGAGTACAATTTTAATGAAACAATGTCATGTGTGATCAAATTGTTCTACTTTATGTCGCTGTATGTTAGTAATTATGGATTTAAATTCAGGTGGGGAAGCATAGTTGCAACGACTATTTTAATTCGGTGGCTGGCAGTTCCAGTGATGATTAATCAGCTCAAAGCTACATCAAAGATAACAGTAACTTTATTTTTTCTTCTTCCTTTATGCTTTACTGTTATATTGTAATGACTTCTCTAAATTGTACTAGTTGCTGACAACTTGATACAGTCACCATGACATGCCAGGGATTACTAGAATTTCATAAACTTAACTCATCAAGAGATTTTTAGGTGTCAGCATGCTTCAAAATTAAATTGCAAAACCCGATCAGCATATGCTCGAAAAAGCAACAGCAGATGCCCGTACAAAGCAACCCTCCCTCCTTTTTCCGTAAGAGCAAAACGAACAACCCACGGTAAAATTATGCCTAACTGCTCCGCCAAAAGATGAAAAGTAACCTCTGCACTAATGACTTGATTGTTGCTCGAAATTCCTCCACCCCAAATAAATAAAACTGTCAGTGTCTTGTGATTGTCCATAAAATTCAAAAAGGAAAAGAATGCCCAACTAGAACTGAACTAAACTGCAGCATACACAGCAATTGTTACTTCATAAATCCATTATAGTCTACTTAATTTATGATTCCACCGGTTTCAGGGTGGTACCGAAGGCAATATTTGTTCTTAAGGCTGCCAAATTTTAAAAGAAAAGGATGTATAAGAGAAATTAGGTTAGTGGTCATATTTATTTAGTGTTGATCTTCACACGAAAGTCGAACCCTCAACCTTGTGTTACCAAAGGAGAGGTGTCTACTAGGCTGCAATCCTAGTATGAAGTCGTCTTTTTCCATCTTGATTTGGGAGTCAGTTTCTGTACCTTCCTCGTTGATGTAGTGAAGGCTTCTGGTCATTTTGTCAGGCTCTATAAATGGATATATGGAAGACGAAACAACTTGCAATTTAACCTGACTAAGAGCCTGTTAGCTTACTTTAAAACTTTTGAATTAATACTAACTACTAAGAAGACAAGCATTTAACAAAGTAGTTCCGTATAATTTTATCCACTGAAACTTAAGAAATTAAGCATAGTAACTTTTCTGTGGCCAAATTGTATATTGAGTTGAATATACTTATATTATGATTTGACAGCATAACTTTGAAATTGAGATAAGCTTTAAGCCAATGTCCCAGACACACCCTTGTTTGTTTTTTGCTCTATGATGTGAATGCATATTTTAACAGGCAATTTACACTTTAACTTTTGGAGTTTACAAGTAAACAATCGGTTCATATTAATCTTAATTTCAGGAGTTCATATGTACCCGAGTGATTCTGCATTGATAACTCTTTGACAACACTCGTGTGTCAATTTTCAACCTCAAGCTGAACTATCTTATGTGCAATGTGCAATGTTTAATGTTTGATTCTTAATTAACTTGCATTAATTTTTATCTTCAATTCTTTTATCCGTCTGTAGTAAATTACCCATGATGGACAAATTATCGGGGATATTGGTTCAAGTTTCCTTTGAAACAGGATTATATTTACATAGCTTTTCTATTTTATCTCTAAACAAATGATTTCAACTCAAACTCATATAAGCTGCTGCTGTCTCCCTTCTTGACCAAAATGACAAAGACTTTTTACTCTGATTTTTTTGGGATCTATTTTTGTATTTTTAAGGTTTTTGATAAGCTATCTTTTATTGAGTTATCATTTGGCTTTTGTACTGCTTTGTTCTATTGAAGACACTATTATCTGGTGGGAAATATGTTAATAATATAAATCAGGCTACCATGAGAAAAAAATCCTCTTTCTTTATTTCTTATAATTTAAGGCATTTATATCACTCTTTAGTCTTTACTGGGGCACTGCATCTGGTGTGATCCATGTTGCCTATGTATTAGCTTAATGTGTCTCCCAGTTTGATTTGTATTACATTTTTTTGAAGTTGTTTCTTGTGCTTTATTCCATTTTCCTTTGATGTTTCATATATTTCGTTTAAATTTTAATCATTTTTATTAAAAAAATTAGCAGATATTTATAGTTTATCTTATTTTTTGCAGCTTATGAGGCCAAAATTAGAGGAAATAAAGCAAGAGATGCAGGACAGGGTATGGACATTCAAATTTTCATTTGTATTGCAGAACAGCATTGATATGAAACCAGAATTAGTTAAATTTATTGTTAATTAATAATGTATTGTATCCAGGCCATCTATTATAATATCTTTGACTGGGTTATACCTGGTAGTAGTTATTTACTAAGAATCTAGAGGTTAAGTTGGTTATTCGGAATAATATTGTGTGCAATCTCCTCATTCTAATAAATTTGAATATACGATTTGATGATATTTGATAAATATGTGAGGGTTAAGGGTTTCTTGTGTTTCCTTTGATTCTCGATAGAGTTTGGTCATATACCTCATCCTCTCCCTTTTTATACATCAAATTAGTATTGACATTAAACAGTAAATTTGGGTCAATTTGGAGCTATTCTAAAAATTAGGCTTGGAATAAAAAATGATGACAATGAGGATTGGCCTACTAGGGCTTTTATAAAAGATTGGAGACTTACCTTTTTTAATCTTCTATGAAAATGGGAATCTAGGTTCTTACGACTTTGCTTTTTTGAAGATGAACTTCGAGACACTATTGATCATGTTTTGTTGAGCAAGATTGAGTATGATGTAATGAATGGTTGGCCGGAAGGCTTGATAGTAGATATTGTTGTCATGAAGTTGTCACTTCAAAGAAAACAGAAAGAATGTCACTAAAGACAATGATGAACCAACTGAAGACGAGCTTGTGCGTAATAAATGTGGATGCCAACTATATAAACCATTGTAATCTTTTTTAATGAATAGAGATGAATATGAATTGGATTTTATTGGATAAATCTTATGATTTATTTGTGACTTCACTGATTCTCTGTAAATATAGTTAATTTATCCCTTATTTAACCCTTTTTCCCACCTTGTCCTACATAAGAAAGTCTAAGCAACCGGGAGGGGGCGGCTAAGTAACTTCCAATATTACATGGGTAATTACACTTTCAAGGAAGTTTTTCCTTTTGTCAACCAAAAAACTTTGCTAATGAGTATTTCCCAGGAAGTCGAAATTCATGGGTATATATATGTTAGCCAAACAAATGTTAGCCGAATAAGCACTATGTGTTTGAAATGAATTTCCATTCTCTTATTTGAAATTTATAAGATTCTAGAATCATATGTATATATGTTGTAGTTATTTGTGATTTATCAGGAATTAAAATAATTGTTAGGATAAAAATCTTGCTGTTAAAGTTGGGAATGTGCTCCTCTTTATAGGTGATGCAATCCTCTTATTTAAATGTTACAGGATACTAGTATAGTCATGTAATTTGATAGCTATTAGTCATAGAGAGATATAATTGAGAAATAGAGAGATGAGAGATGAGAGATGAGAGAGATAGAAAGGGATGAGAGAGATAGAAAGGGATGAGAGAATCAGAGTTTTGTTATAAATTTTCAAAGTCTGTCCTTACAAGATGAATTGATCCCCGTTTATACTAATGGTATCCTGCCAGCTATCTAATCCTAACAACTTTTTCCGCCAAAACCCAATATTTGACTCTATTTGATATTTCGATACATTTTATTATTTATCTAAATTCTCCCCTAACATTCCTTCCTCCATAGAAGAAACTTGCCCCAAGTTTATCCACATTCTCAGATTGTCATATCAAATTGAGGGAACTGTTTTTCAAAATCCTCAGCTATCTCCCATGTAGAATCATGATCAGGCATATCATTCCATTTGACCAAAAACTGAACCTGAACTTTATTCTGAAACTTCACTACCCTTCTTGCTAAGATAGACTCGGGTATTCTGACATTAGTTCCAGAACTCTGATGCATCCAGTTAGGAATATGAGTCGTAATAGGCAATGTTCCATGAAAAGCTTTCAACTGAGACACATGAAACACATCATGGATTAGAGCAGTAGGTGGCAATTTCAGTTTATAAGCCACTTTACCAATCTGAGCTATAATCTGATAAGGTCCACAATATTTTGGACTTAATTTCTGATTCTTCCTAAGAAGCACAGAAGACTGCTTGTAGGGCTGCAGTTTCAGCCACACCCATTCACCCACATCAAATGATCTATCTGATCTGTGTTGATCACTGAAATGCTTCATCCTATTCTGTGCCTTTGATAACTGAAATTTCAATTCAGTTATCATTTCTTCCCTCCTCTGCAAACTCCTATCAACCTCATGATTAACAGATTCACCAGCTAGATAGGGTAGGTGGAGAGGGGGTGCCTAACCATAAACTACCTCATAAGGGGTTGTATTAGTAGCAGTGTGGTAGTGTGTATTATACCACCACTCTGCTAGAGGTAGCCAAGAACTCCACTCTTTCTCTTGACCAACACACATACACCGAAGATAGGTTTCCAAACACCTATTTACTACCTCAGTTTGCCCATCGGTAGCAGGATGATAAGAAGATGACAGTAAGAAATCAGTGCCGTGCAAAGAAAACAAGGCCTGCCAAAAATTACTAAGGAACACAGCATCTCTATCACTGACTATACTCCTTGGCCAACCGTGCAATTTAAACACATTATCCAGGTAAGCCTGTGCTACTTGTATAGCAGAAAACGGGTGTGACAGAGGCACAAAGTGAGCATACTTGCTCAACCTATCTACCACTACCAAAATAACATCTTTTCCTTGTGATTTTGGCAACCCAGTAATAAAATCCATGGAGACATCTATCCAAACTTCAGAGGGAATAGGGAGTGGTTGGAGAAGGCCAGGATATGCTGCCACATCATATTTGGCAGCTTGACAGATTTGACAATTCCTCACATACCGCCTTACTTGGGTAGTCATACCCTTCCAAGTGAACAGTTGTTTAATTCTCTTGAGTGTAGCATCTCTACCTGCATGACCACTCTCGGGAGATACATGATGCCATTGCAGAATTTTAAGTTTCAAATCAGCATTTGGTCCAATCAAAATCTTGTTTTTCTTCCTGATTAATCCATCTTGAAGTTTATACTGCTGAACAACTTGATTTTGTTGAAGTCGCTGCAATAAATCCCTGAAGTGAGGATCATCTTGGTAACTAGCTTTGATTAAAGCTTCCAGATCAGAAGAAACAAGAGAAATAGCCATACAAACCAAATCTGCACTGTACACCCTTGATAAAGCAAGCATCTGCAGCCAAATTTTCTTTGCCACTTTTGTACTGTATTTCATAGTCAAAACCAAGTAGCTTAGATAACCAGAAATGCTGAAAAGGAGTTGAAATTTTCTGTTGCAGTAACCACTTAAGACTCTTCTGGTCTGTGCGAATGATGAAATGATTTCCCATCAGATATTGACCCCACTTCTGAACTGCAGTAACAATAGCTAAAAGCTCCTTCTCATACACAGATAACTTCTGCCATTTTGGTCCCAAACTCTTACTAATGAAAGCTAATGGTTGCTCTTTTTGCATCAATACAGCCCCAATACCATTCTGAGAAGCGTCAGTCTCAACTATAAAGGTTTCTGTAAAGTTTGGTACAGCAAGAACAGGTGAAGTACTCAGTGCATGTTTAAGTTGCTCAAACGCTTGCTGAGATTCTGTATTCCAGCAGAAAGCTCCCTTTTTCAACAGATCAGTGAGTGGTTTACTTATGGTAGCATAATTCCGTATGAATTTTCTGTAGTAACCACTTAAGCCTAAGAAACTTCGTAGCTCCTTCACATTTTTAGGTAAAGGCCACTGCACTATAGCAACAATCTTTTTAGGATCTGTTTCTACTCCTGAACCAGAAATGAAGTGACCTAAATACTCAACCTTCTGCATTGCAAAATTGCATTTTGACTCCTTAGCATACATCTGATTAATACTCATCAATTCCAGCGCCTCCTCTAAATGCTGCCAATGCTCATTAAAATTTTGGCTATAAACAAGAATATCATCAAAAAACACAAGAACGCTCTTCCTGAGCAATGGTCTAAAAACAAAGTTCATCCATCGTTGGAAAGAAGCAGGGGCATTAGTTAAGCCAAATGGCATAACTAAGAACTCATAGTGCCCTCTATGGGTTTTGAAAGCGGTTTTGAACACATCTTTTGGATCCAACCTTAACTGATGATATCCTGATCTGAGATCCAATTTACTAAAAAACTGTAGATCCTGCTAGCTCATCAATAAGTTCTTCTACAATAGAGATAGGGAACTTATCCTTCACAATTTTTTTTATTCAAATCCCTGTAGTCAATACAGAGCCTCCAAGTACCATCTTTTTTCCCAACAAGTACTACAGGGGAAGAAAAAGGACTTGAACTATCCTGGATAATGCCCCTGTCTAACATTTCTTGAACAAGTTGTTCAATTATATCTTTCTGTTTTAAAGGGTATCTATAAGGTCTAATACTGACAGGATTAACATATGGTAACAAGGGAATTTGATGATCAAACACTCCCCTACTAGGAGGTAATGCAGTTGGTTCCTTAAAAACAACAACATATTTCTGTTTTAACAATTCTAACTCCTTAAATTCTTCCTTGTTTACTGAACAACAACTTATACTACTCGGAAAAGATTCAACAGAACATATTTCAGCATCACTAGAATCTGTGTTCACATGTATAGTTGATCCGACAAAGTCAACAGGTCTTACTTGCAAGAAACACAATTGAGAAGCAGTTGTGAATAGTTTTGCTGAAGGTTTGCCCTCAATGATTTTAAGTTTCTGGACAGGAATTCCTTTCAAACACATGAGTTGCCCTTTAAATGAGAATTCCATCTTAAGTTGCTTGAAATTCCACTGTACTGATCCCAATGTACTCAACCATTGAATACCCAACACCATGTCACAGCTGCCTAGTGAGATCAACATTACCTCTGTACAAAATTCCACATTATTCATTTTCCGGGAAAATTGTTTACAAACATGAGTACACGGAATGTGGTTTCCATCAGCTACAGTGACAACTTGATGTGGAATCTCACTAATTGAACACCCAAGTTTCCTGGCAAATTCCAAATCCAAGAAGTTATGTGTACTTCCTGAATCAATGAGAATATGAATGACCTGTTCTTTGGCTATTCCTTTGATTCTCATAGTCTGAAAGGTATTACTACCTACTAATGCATTGACTGAAATACAGGGGTCATCCATCAACACTTCTTCTTCAACATCAGCTCCTTGAACCACTGTATCACTACTTCCAGAAACCTCCACAGTGAACAATTGAGACTCTTTGAATTTGCACTTATGGCCTCTTTCATAAGTTTGGTCACAATAGTAACATAGACCTTTAGCTATCTTTTCAGCCCTAACATCCGCTGGTATGTACCGTGTAGGCCTATTATTATGATGTTTTGGTATGTATTTGAGAACAACAGACTGATTATTAACATTAGGTCCTGTACTTGGAGTAGGTAGTAATGGCTCCTTAACATTTTCCAATAATGGAACAGATGTTGTAGGTTTATGCACAGAAGTAGCAGAATAAACAGATTTTAAAGATCTGGCACTGTTTACAGCTATAGACTCTTCCTGAAGTCTAGCAAACTCAATTGCTTCTGCAATTGTTGTTGGTTTAAAAGCCTTAACAAAAGGTTTCACAGAAGATTTCAATCCACCAATGAAACTATCTAGCACATAAGCATCTGGTAGCACATAGGCATTTTGTTTCATAATTGACCGAATATTCTCGAATTCGTCAATGTAACATTCAAGATCAGAGTGCTGATACAACTTATTGAAGGTCTCTACCATATTAAAACTGTTATCATCTCGAAACCTAGCAGTTAAATCCACAATGAAATCATCCCAATCCACCTGTTTCCTAGCCGATAAGTAACTACTAATCCAATTTTCAGCTTTATCAGTCATATAAAGTGAGGCTAAATCAACCTTTTGATCATCAGGTATTTTACACAAATCGAAATACCTAGCACACTTTTTCATCCAAACCCTAGGGTTACGACCATCAAATTTGGGAAATTCGAGTTTAGGCACAATTTTGAGCGAATTAGGGTTACCTGCTTCAAGATTAGTGCGTCCTGTGGCATTTCTTGAACTAGATTCTGGATCTCTAACAATCTGACCTTCAATTCGTGCTACTGCAGTCATCTGTTGAGCCAAAGCATCATCAATTTGAGTTAATTTTCGCGTCTGTATTTCTTGTTGTTGCTCGAGAGATCGAACTTGACTTTCGATTACATCTCGGTTTCGTGATTGACTCTCCATTGCTGTAATTTTTCTAGTTTTCGCCGTGATTGATGAATGAGAATCTTGCAAATTGTATCTATTCGTTGAAATCGTGTGTATATTCGACGAACACAGTACAGAATCGTTATCGCTCTGATACCATTGTTACAGGATACTAGTATAGTCCTGTAATTTGATAGCTATTAGTCATAGAGAGATATAATTGAGAAATAGAGAGATGAGAGATGAGAGATGAGAGAGATAGAAAGGGATGAGAGAGATAGAAAGGGATGAGAGAATCAGAGTTTTGTTATAAATTTTCAAAGTCTGTCCTTACAAGATGAATTGATCCCCGTTTATACTAATGGTATCCTGCCAGCTATCTAAACCTAACAACTTTTGCCGCCAAAACCCAATATTTGACTCTATTTGATATTTCGATACATTTTATTATTTATCTAAATTCTCCCCTAACATTAAATGAACTTGAACATAGTAGATAACATAATATGATCATCTACATGAGCATTTTATTGTATTTCCAATGGTCTAACCAGCACAAATAGAAACTTCCTTGAATCTTGGTTTCACTTTATTTTTTTTTCTCAAAGAAACACTCTTTGTCACTTTCTAGTATCAGTCTTTCTCTAAGTGGCTCCCACAATACAAGTTTGTAGAGTTCCATGCACAAGAAATATTTATATATGCAGTCTACCGATACTAATTTCCACCATTTTTGATATTTTTACAGCTTACTGATCTCTATTGTCTTTCTTTGTTTTGTTATGGTAGCATCTATATATGTATGTATATAACGTATGTATGTAAATATATGTTTTCACCATCTTGTATTTTTGTGCAGGGTATGAGTCCTACGGCAGTAACAGAAGGCCAACAACGAATGTCACAGCTTTTTAAAGAGTATGGAACTTTTAAAAAAATTGCGACACCCATCAGACATAATTATCTTTTATATTATTATCTATTTATTAAGAAACTCAGTTCTTATTAATTAGATATCTTTTGTTGTCGTATCTGGAAATAAAAAATACAGATTACTGATTACATCTATTTGTAACAGGATATGCACATGTTTCAATTTATAGTTAGAGACTTAGATGAACTCTTTTAGTTTTTATATAGACGGCCAAAATATGACTTTAAACCCGAGACCTTATATAAACTGAATGTAAGTGTTCTCGAAAAGCACAAACAGATCAACTTAGGCTTTGATACAACAAGTATACCTTCTATCTTGATATTGGGCAAAGAAAGCTGGATCAAATAGCCCAACCAATACTTATAAATAAAATAAAATACCCCAATCAATTACGTTCGGAAGTAGTAAGTTGGACAGATGCTATTATTTAATTTAGTTGGTTCTTTGGTGTTATTACTTGCCCGCATTTTTTTTAGCTTTTTCGCTTTTGCAGTAATCATTTTGTAGTTTACAAATGGGGGAAGAAATCAGTTATCTAAACTGAAATAACTCTCCGTGACAACCATACATTTTGCTTTGTAAATTCTGTCACTCTTGTTATTCCTTAATTCTGTTGTCCTAGATAATTATGTCAAAATTCCCTCAGCTTATGATTTTTTTCAATTCTTTATCGGTAATAATTGATAAGAATATTTAATCTGACGATAACAATAATTTCAATTAGAACGTGTCCCTGAGATACCCCTTTAATTTCATTATCAATTTATTACCACATACATTTTGTGCTTGTGTGTCATTCTCTAACCAAAATGATCTACAACAAAGCAACATTGGTTCAAGTAGTATATGCACTTAATTACATGCGTTTATGATGATATAATTGAGAGCTTATAATGTCGTGCTTTGCAAACCCTTCCTTCAGCTTCAGTTCCCCTCTTCATTGGTTCTTGCCCTAATTTTTTAGAGCTAGCACTGAATCTGCCAGTTTTTGTTCCCTCGTTGAGTAGTTAAAATGTTTCTTTGTCCTAATAGGCTACAACTTTTGAGTAAACTGAATTTGTGTACCTAACCATACCTCGTCTAGCAATTGCAGTACTCAACTGTCAAGACTTGTCCACTCCTGTCTTTTTTTCCATTTAACTCTGCAAGGACTTTTGTCAAATAAGTAAAATTTAATAATATTATCTACTACCATAGGGAAAATTCTTAGAAATAAATATGTTTAAATATTCTTTTGTTTGTCCATTAAATTAAGTATTGTAGGTTATAAGTTAATGATCTACAGTACTTACAATACAATACTACTATAAATGTATTGCAATTCAAAACCAAACCAATTTTGAAGATCGCAAGTTTATGAAAAAATGTGGAATTAAAAAATATAATAAAGTTCTCCTTTCCAGCTAACTCTTCCATTAATTTTCGTTGTGAACCTGCCTGGTAACACAAAGTACCAGATGCTGCAAAATTGGTTTTTGAACTAGGAACGACTGCTGAGTTTTGAGTTTTGAATTTAAATTTTCTGAATTATAGAAGTAATTCTTACAAACTTTGGATTGAGATTTGTTTAGAATTATTTTTTTTGTATGTTTCTTTTGACATGTGTTTTCCTGGTTTTAATTAGTGGCCTCTTAACTATCCATAGTCTTCTATAAGATTATGTAACATTCACATGAAACTTACACTTCAATTGTGATGTTAACAGTGTTATTAAACGCGAGATGCGCACTGAAGCGCAAAGGCTTCCTGAAGCATAAGCGCAATGCACAACGCGAGAAGCGTGCTTTTTGAAAAAAAATGCAATAGTTTGAAAAAAAATGTATAACAATAAATTTAACATGTAATCAACAAATTAGATTGTCATAAAATGTTAGTAATAACCATATTCAAATTTAAGGCCAAAATATGAAGTCTTTGTAACAAAATAATATAGAGGATCAACTAAATACTCCACCAGATGTTACTTTTCCACAGAAATTACAACTAAGTTTAACTGAACTCCCCTCTATCACTTCCCGTACATATTTCAATTCCACGTCTTTTTTATCAGCCATCTATTAGTCGTGAATATACAAATTAGTTATAATTTATACAAATATGTCCGTGTGTGTATCAGTATAACAAATATGTGTATAAAAAAAATATACACTAAGTAATATATGTGTCAAGATCGTGTATATATATATGTGTGTGTGTACAAGAATGATTACCAAGAAGATGAGAAATCAGGACTCAATCTGTGTATGTGTGTATAAACAAGAATCAGTGTATATATATATAAAAGAAAGAAGAATCAGTTTAAAATTTAAAAGCGCGTTTTTTTGCGCTTCTTGCATCTCGTTTAAGCGCACCAAAAACGCGCTTCATCAAACTTGCATCGCATAATTGAATCGAGGCGCTTCAGCCTCGCATCGCAGCGCTTCTCGCTTAAGCGAGCACTTAAGCGCGCTTTTAACAACACTGGATGTTAATAATAGAACATTAAATATATGTTTTTTTATTCACTTGCACTGAACTCTTTGGATCTACAAAATAACAGTTTACATGTCCAGTTACCCCTTCAACTGATCCGGTCACCTTTACGTCATTTACTTTGATTGTTTTTAAAACTAAAAATGTGTGTTAATTTTTTAGCAAATCTGTTCTGGTGGCACTGCAGGTATGGTGTAACACCTTGGACTCCTTTAAAAGGACTCCTGATACAGGGTCCAGTTTTTCTCAGTTTTTTCTTTGCAGTAAGATATTATCCTTTTCCACGATAAGCATATTAGATGTAATATTTTTTAATCTCTTTTTAAACATGATTACTAGCTATCTCCCTTATCCGCATCACATCTTATCATTTTATTTGTAGATTCGAAACATGGTTGAGAAGGTACCGTCTTTTAAAGAAGGTGGAGCATTCTGGTTTGTTGATCTGACGACTCCTGATAGTTTCTACATCTTTCCGGTCTTGACAGCATTGACATTCTGGTTAACTGTTGAGGTAACAGTTTCATGAACCTATTCTCTTCCCACTTGTAAAGCAGTGTCTAAGTAGTGAATTGAGCATGATTAGATAGGTATCTGTAGCACTCCACAGAGAACCCTCTTATTCAGAGAACCGTGGATAACCATTATTTAAAAAATATAAATATATAATTTTTTTCATTTTTCATCATATATAGTTACAAATTTTAATTACCAAGTTAAAAAGCAGAGTTACACAATTTTTTTATTTAAAAATTCATTGAAATTTAATGGAAAAGTTTAAAGTGGTTCTAGAGTAGAATCATAGTAAATCACACTTATTCAAAATTATTCCACTGTAGAATCAAAATTAAAATCATTTTTTTTTTCAAATTTTAATTGGATCTCCATATAAGAGGGTTCTCCATTGAGTAATGGCCTATATATATATATACCAATCCAATATGTCTATGTATTCTGATAAGTATTAAAACCAAATCTCGTCTTCCGCTATAGAATTTCTTTGTATCGAGCTTCTTGATATATCTCTATATATCTATATGTATGAGAAACCTGAGAACCAGGTGATACGAATAGCTAAAATTGGTGATTTTTACAAAATTTAAATTTTTTGGTTTGTATCAAATCGCCAATTTACCAAATTCGAAAGTTTAACTTTTCAAAAAATCACTAGTTTCAACTAAAGAACCACCGGTTCTCACGGTTCTTATATATATCAGGTTATTTAGTCTAGTTCTCATAGATGCATTATTTTTTTTCATGCCTGCATAAATTTTAAATTCCACATTGTATAGGTATGTGAAGTTGTCATCTTTTTCAGTTAGTTCTGTCAGATGTCTAATATATTATTCCCTGTACATATTTGCTGAGGGTCCAATTGTTGTGGCAGTTTAACTTTCATGACTGCATGCTATGTTGTTCAAAAGTATAAATACTCTATTTCAATGTTGATAAATGTTCCTATATCTATATGGCACCATTATCTATTTTGGCCAACTTTTCACCTATTGCCTCTCCTCAGTGCAATATGCAAGAAGGTATGGAAGGTAATCCATCAGGTGCAACAATGAAAAAAGTCTTGAGGGTTTTTGCCCTTATCACAGTCCCTCTTACCATGTCTTTCCCAAAGGTACTCATCATCTCTTATAGATATGCTATACAGTGTATATTAATCCTGATATATCTGCAAAGTGTTCTTGTCAAGTAGCAGAAAGCATTGGTATAGCCTTTGGAGGAGAGATTTGTATTGCCTTCTTTCCATACACCATAAATGGAGCAGTAGTAAAAACCCAAATTACATATATATCACTTTAACTTTAATCTTTAGTTGACATTTTTTTTCCTAATTTATTAACCTTACTCTAATTTAAAATAAATATACTGGATCAAAGTCTTATATCTGAAATAAATTGTTCTTTTACTAAAATAGAAAGTTAAAATCTAATAAAATCAAGAAAATAAATTTTAATATTAATGAAAATTTTATAAATACATTAGCTGAAATTGCTATATACACAAATTAAATTGAAAAACCGGGGTTTTACAATATCGAGGAAGCTTATAACCAAAAATTGAGTGAGTAGTTGTATATGAAATTTTTAAAATAAATCAGTCAAAGTTACATAAATATTCTTTTTAATTCTTAATTAAGAAAAGATTATGATATATGCAACTTTTTTAAATTTAAATGGTACAAAAGTTAAATTACACAGAATATCATAGTATGCCACTTAATTAGATATGTAACAATTTATTAGGTATTATTCGGTATCACAGTAGTTTATGTATTACATATTTTAAGTCACAAACAGAAAAACAAATATTTCATTTTAAATTTAAATCAAGTCAATCAAAAATGAGTTCAATTAATATTTTAACATTAACAATGCCAAAGCGTAGCGGGCAAAAAGTAATAGTTACATTTAGGATGAATGCCCAATATAACCAATTTTAAACAAACACTGCCCAATATAACGACTCTCTAATAAGGTGCCCGGAATAGCCATTTGGACACACATACAACAAATGCTAGTACTGTATACGCATATGATGAATGCGCGCCTTCTGCTTCCATGGACACTTAAGCAGTACACGCATCCCACGGATGCGGATCTGACAGGTTTCTTCTGTTCTTTGTCATATTCATTCTCAAGTACACGAATTTGGCGAATCCGAAATTCTGTACATGCATACACTAATTGTGTAAACTTTACTTGAGTTGATGCATAGACATCACATGTATACACAAGCTACGCATCGATCAGACTGATACAGTTACAAATACAAACCAACAACACATACAAAAATCATATGTGTACTCTATCCGCCACCAATCCATTCGGCATCATCACCAACTCTACTAAATCTCTTCTGGTCGATATCTTAATATCTCGCCAAATCATCAAACACTGCCTTGAAAACAATCAATATAATCACTACTTTAAAAACATAGTTCAAACCAAACCCAAAATTCTTAATTGAAATTCGTATATGAAGAGGATAGTGTATGTGTGTGTATATGTTGCAGACTGCATATACATAATAATGAGAAGGGGGGAGAGAGAAAACCAAACCCAAAATTCTTAATTGAAATTCGTATATGAAGAGGATAGTGTATGTGTGTGTATATGTTGCAGACTGCATATACATAATAATGAGAAGGGGAGAGAGAGAAAAGGGTGTGGGGGACTGTATGATGAGAGGGGAGCGAGATGGATAGGCTCTATTTAATATTTACTAAGATGAAACATTGGAAGGGAAGTAGCTGGGTCAATCCTGCAAGCGTTTTAGCTGCCAGTCAGCATACACTTTAGTAAAATGCGAGTTCATATGGATATAAAGGGCACCAAACCCGACATATGTTATTTCGGGCACACAACACCAAATATTAGTTATTTAGGGTAATTTCTCTTACATATATCACTATAATTGTATCTCGTAATTGACATATTTTTTTCCTAAATTGTTGACATTATTCCAATCTAAAATGAGTACACTGGAACATAGTCTCATAATATTCAAGTAGATATTGTTTAATAGTATATGATGGTGTTGGGGTCTTCCTCTAACATCTTAAGGTGTTGAATGAGTTGATCACTTAACATGGTATTAGAGCTCGTTCAAGGGAGGGGTCTCAGGTTCGGTCCTCCTACCCCTATTTTTAATTTAAATTGTTTGTGTGTTTCTCTGGATGATTTGGTCTGCTTTAAGTTTGTTTAATCGTAATTGAGGGGAAGTTTTAGAAAAGTATATAATCCTGTTTGGGGCGCTTTGGTGACTCTCTAGATGAGTTGGTTTCCCTGTAGCTAGCTCATGCATATATTGTTTTATAATAATCATTCTCTTTCTTTTTCTTTTTTCTTTTTTTTGTCAAATTAGAGACTTCCATAGCAATTAAAACTTATTAAATTTGCAGGCCTTGGTTATTATTGTATATTATAAGTTTTGGAAATTAGAGATCTATGGTAATAGAGAGTAGCTTTTGCATGCTATCATTTCTTATATCTTTCTTCATGTCAAATTCTAGTGATCTACAAATTTGAAGCCATGTTAACTTCTGTGAACAAATATATTTACGCATCAGCTTTAGTAATCTAATGTGAAAGAAGTTTGTTTGCAGGCTATATTCTTTTATTGGATCACGTCCAACGTGTTTGCTCTATTGTATGGATCAGGTGAGCCCTTTCAGTTTCTTACTCATCAGAGATGCATAATGCTTCTATATTTTACACTGTTAATGAACCGCACAATTTCACTCAGTACATATACAATGTGATTGTGAATAATTTGTAGATAAATGTTCAAATGTAATGGAGAATTTAAACTATCAAAAGACTAGCGATTTATTTAAACCCAACTTGTGCAGACATTGGAATTTATATTCACCACCAAGCTAAACAAAACTCTTCTACTGTTCTACCTGTTTCAGGCTTCCAGCTACCATTTCCTATTATCTTGTATCTTGTACAATTGTTATCGTTTATGATTTCAATTACCTTATTATCTCTTTTTTCCTTCCAGTAATTAGGGCACCAACTATGAAAAAACTTCTGGGCATCCCTATTATACCTGTGGCACCAGTTACAGCAGCACAGCCTGCCTTCTCTTTTACCGAAGCACTTCAAAAATATGCACAAGCGCAACAGAGTAAATCTCTGCCGCCTGCTAATCCATCAAATACTACTTCCATTCCTACACACACAGCAAAGCCAACAAACCAGAACAAACCTGCTGTGTCATCGGTTCTCAGTCAGAGGATCAGAAGTTTAGAAAATCAAGTGAAGGGAAGAAAGAAGGGCAAGAAGAAGTGAAAGTTTTTGAAACTTTTGCCAACCTGAGAAATGCAATTAGCATTCCTCGGATATCTCTGATCTGGATTAGATGTAACTTTAATTCTATAGGTATCGACGTCAAACTAGCAACAACTTCATTAATTTGGATTGAGAGGGTAGGAAGGGAGCAAGAGCCTTTTTGTTTCATCATTAGGGGTTTGCTATGGCTACTTGGGATGGGGAGTTTAAAGTTTTTATGTTCATAGCTCTTTGGATTGCTATATTAAAATATATTTGTAGAAGTTTAGACTAGAGGAGGCTACAAAACTGACCTTCTGTGTGGCCGAACTATAGCTCGACCCAGTTTATGCAACCCAGTATTTGATTATGTGGTGTGCATGGTACGGTGTCTTGTAATATTTGCCGGTGCCTGAATCGTTAGGCTGTTGTGTAACTAAAGATACGGGTGATATCTTTCTATCTATAGATATACTAATAGCAATGGATTGGAGAGGCGAGGTGGCGATCTTAAAATTCTTTAAATTACTTTTTATCATCTTCTCATCTAGCAGCTTCCACAAATAGAGCCGCTTTCAGGTGCAAGTATCAAACCGTGCTGCTACTTTTTTTCTACTTTGTTTTATAAACACTCCTAACGGTATCCTGTTTGAGACTGTTTCAATGATTTTTTAAATGTTAATGTATGATTATCTAAGAATACGACAACATTGCATACTTAATTTTGTTATGCTTTTTGTCGAAATACAAAAATTATTTTATCAAAATTGTTTACTTACGGAGTGTTTTAAAAGCTGGTATCTAAAAGTTGACGATTAATCGGAAATAATAATCGATTTATCGTTCCATTAATCAACTTAATTAAGCAAAAATTGGGTCAAATATTGGTTTTTTAAAAAAATGGGTCAAGAATTGGAAAATAAGAGTAATCAGTCAGAAATTGGTGTAATTGGTAAAATATTAGAAAAAATGCAGAATATAATAAAAAAAATTAAGATTTAAGAATTAAGAAATACTTTATTACTATTATAAAGGTTAAATTATGATTTTTTTCCCCTCTCAATTTACCTCAATTCATAAGTTAGATCATAAAAATTATATTTACGTTAATAATGTTATAAAATTAAAATTAACTAGCTCTATACCACGTGCAATACACAAGAATACTCTAAATTGTGCTAATTAAAATTATTTTTCTCTGTAATTATTGGCAATATATTTACATTGTTACTTAATAGATGAATTATTAATTAGTTTATGTATATGAGAACGAGTGATTGAGATATGTTTGCAATGGTGTATTTGGAGAATGTAATCAATTATGTTAATATACATTTTTTGTTACTTTATATTTAAATGGTATTTGTAATATATTAATGCTTAAAAAGTAAAATAAATGCAAGTCATTATGTGTGCCTGATGTATATCAATCACTCTAACTATAAAATAATTATTCATTTATTTTTTAATTATTTAATGTGTTTATGTGTTAGACATGTGATTGATGAGTTATACTATATAGGCAATTGACATCATTACCATAAGTTTAATCACTCAATCACATATGATACTCTATGTCCCGATAACTTTCTTTTTTGAAATGTGTTAGAAAATGAATAACATACAGAGGGGGTGAATGTGTTTTATTGTTTCTGAGCTTTTCTTGAATGTTTATGGTTGAACAAAGTAAATTGATTCTTGTAGAGAAACGTGTTCATGCAGAATTTAAACTTGCAGAAAAATAAAGAACACAAATCTTCAAAATTCACTTAATTTTAAATTAAAATTAAGACTGTTTTGCTACAAAATTTCTAGGCTCTTTGTTGATAAAGAGTTTAGCTTCTACTTGAGAGTGTTACAAGAAATCTGATCTAAATTATTACAACTGACTAAGGACCAGTGTTAACTTTATAACTCAGTTAACTGTTGGTTTACACAGTCGATAATAAAACATGCTATTAGCTTTTCTAAACTCTCACTTGTCATTTCTATTTATAGAAAAACAGATCTTCCATTTCCGGCTTAGCATATTTTAGCATCCCGTGTTTACTTTAATCTTCCCCTGTCAGTTAATCTTTGCCATTAATCTTGCACACTCTTCAAGCTGCTTTTTGTAAACTTGTCAATCCAGCTGTTGGATTAATTGTTGATTGTTTATCTTGGATATTGAACTGATCTGCAACCTTGTACTTTGAGACTGTACATCGAGATCTCCAGTTTAGGTATATAGAACACTTGACATCTCGATAAGTATATAGACTTATCGAGATCTCTAGCATTCCATATTTAGTTTGGCTTGTAGAGGTCTTGAGCTCGTCGAGATCTCTAGTCTTCACATCTACACTTTGACTTATCGATAAGTCTTAGTTCTCTAGTGGCTTCTTGACTTGTCGATATCTCAGAGTTCTCAAGTCAAAATTTACCTTGTCGATATCTCTTAGTTCTCTTAGTGAATTTTGACTTATCGATATCTCTGAGTTCTTTAGTGAAACTTGATTTATCGATAACTCAGAGTTCTCTACTGAATGTAGACTTGTCGATAACTCTGAGTTCTCTAGTGAAAGAATGACTTGTCGATATCTCCAATCTTCAGTTCTTCAATTTGGCTTGTCGATATCTTCCTGAGTTCTCTATTAGCTTTCCTGACTTCTCGATAAGCCATTCTGGAGTTCTCGAATGACTTCTCTATAACATTAAATCTGTGACTTGTAGAGATCTTGACTTAGAATATTTTTCACCAAACAGATTTATTCAACTCCAAGCTTCTTCAAAATTCTCTTGAGACATGATCTTCTTGATCTTCTTCCAGATAGAATCCTTAGGCTTGATACTGTTTCAGAAAAAAGACTCCAGTCCGCTCCTTTGCATTTTTACAGACTTTAAATGTTACAAGTACAAAATACAAATTAAGATAACAATACAACTTACTTAGGGTTGACAAGATGTCTTAGTCTTGTTAAAGTACATGTATGTCTTTTACAACAATCTCCCCCAATTTGTGAGAAGATTGCTTAACACAAATTCATGCCTGTTAACAAGACTAACCCCAAGTTTAAAATGATGGAAGATGAAATTAATACATAGAGCTTGATAAAATTACAACTTGTATAACATAATATTTACAAGGTTCAATGGTTACAAGGTTCAGGTAAAGACAGTTTATACATCTACTTCTTTTCTAAGTTGATCCTTCAATTTGTCAAGAATTTCGAGTTCTTCTATAATAGGTGTTCCACTTAGAGCTTCTACAAATTTTTGTCTTGCTGCCTTAGAATAACCTTGGTCCACAAACTCTATGCAGAATCTTGAGACTCCACCAGCTCTAATGTTTAGAAATCTCCCATCTTTAGAAATTCTGCTCATTCTTTTTGCTTTCAACTCTTCTGATCTTTTTATGTACATGTCTATCTCTTCATCATGCCTCCTTCTTCTTTCTTCAGCTTCAGCCTTATCTTTTTTCTTTGTTTCCTCCCTTTCAATCAACCACTCAGCTAGAGATGATCTCCATGCCCTTGTAACAGTATCCTTCCCTTTTAACAAACTTAAAACTCTTTTAATTTCTGTAGGAGCCAAAGAATCCATTAAGCTTTTGTTAAGAAGAGTGAATGTACCATCCTCAAAATAAATTCTGACTTCTCTCAAGGATACAATCCAAACTCTAACAATTTCCTCAACTAGATATTGGAAATGGTCTTCATCAGAGGTGCACCAATTTAGAGGTAGAAAGTCAGATTCCTTAAAATAATTACAGATGGCTCTTTCAGTGACTTCCACTTTCTTTGCAGGCTTGACTTTCTTAGGATTTATCCCAACAGATTTGAGCTTGAATTTTAGTGAAGGTTTGGCTAAAGGTAGGGTTGTCATTTTCTTGAGATTTGTGTGGCTTGAGGTGATTGGAATTTTTCGGAAGGAGTTGGCAATTCGTCTATAAAGAAATTTTGGCTTAGATGTTTGGGAAGGTTTGATGTTCGAGATAGTTGATGATGTGGGTTGAGCTGAGGTTTGAGATGGTTGTATTTGGATTTTTAGGGTTGTTTGAGTTTTTGGATCATCATGAGGCTTTCTGCTCTTCCTCTCACCTCTTCTCTTCATCTTTCTTGTCATCCTCCTTCTTCTTCTCTCTACCCTTGCTACCAGATGGCTTACTGGATTGACTAGGATTTGAGCCAGAAGAATTTTGATCATTCTTCTTCTGCTCATCATCATCCAAGTTATCCTTGTTGAGCTGAATTTTGGGCAAGTTGGCTTCTGCATTATCCAGATATCTCCTTAGTAGCTGTATCATTTTCATATCATCATTGTTCTTGTTTTTCTTAGCTTTTAAGTCAGTTCCTAGGATCATGATAAGCTTCTTGTTGCTCATGACACAATATTTGGGGATCTGAAAATATCTGAATTGTTTGGTGGTGGGATATGTGTATGCTATACCCTTACTTGGCTGTAGATATGCTTTAGGAAAGGCAGCTACTTGAGCATCTCTTAATGTAGTTAATAGCATGAGATCTTCACGAGTTATAGTTCTAACTTTGCAGATAAAGATATCTAACTCAGATGCCCTCCTTGAGACAAGGCAATTGAGGGACACCTGCATACATCTGTCTGTCCCTGAGTCATTTCCATTAACCACTATCCTTTCTTCCAGAAAGTTATCCTTATTGACCTTGATCACTCTTATGAAATTGATTGTCTTGTCCAGGGCCTTTTTATATGTGAAGTGATTATTGTTGAGAGAAGCTTTTAAGGCTTTGAGTAGTTCTTCAAACTCTTTGCTCAGACTAGGTCCTTCAACAGACCTAATAAGTCTCTCCATGTCAAG
Source organism: Apium graveolens (assembly GCF_009905375.1). NCBI lineage: Eukaryota > Viridiplantae > Streptophyta > Magnoliopsida > Apiales > Apiaceae > Apium > Apium graveolens. The sequence continues at coordinate 178,126,328 of NC_133653.1, forward strand.
ATCAACTTCTTTAGATTTCATTTCAGCCCCTTGGACTTGCTGTTGAGATGACCTATATTGTGACGCCCTCCAAACCCGGGGTCTAGATTTGGGGGTCACTTGCCACTAAACTATAATAAAATAATCACAGCGGAATAATATAATAAATATGACCCCTTTACCTGCACTGGATCGATCACAGGTTATAGTATGGAACAGGCACTATTACAAACCAACTGTTATTACAACCCATAAGTCTAATTAGTTTTACAATTTATTCAAATTTTATTACAAACCTCTAGACTAGTTAAGCGTCCCAAAATGTCTATCTGGAAAACACACCAAACTATTTACAAGCACATAACCTCTGGCCAGACCTGGAACTTAAGCTTGCCCTGGCCTAGCTGAAAGAATCAAGATAAGAAACAAGTATGAGCGAAAGAAATGCTCAGCAAGTAGTAAATAACTTATGATTTTAGACAACAACAGTAATATATCTGATGAACAAAACCAAACCACAATACCTGAACAGTATCAAAAACTGACATATATTTGATAATTAAACAACATTTGCAATATATTTTGTTTTGGGATTGGAATCCTCGAACGACGGTGTGTTACCGCCGGTGATCAGCCGCGGAGCAACACCGGTATGCCAAAGCATATCCAACTAAACAAAAGGTACCCAAGGCACATATCGGCCTAGCAAGGTGTTATATCCTGTATAACACATAGCTCACACTGGACCGCCGCCATGGCCTCTTACGCAACCATCCAACCCATAAAAATAATTTTCCGTCAAAGGAGTCGAATTAAATGACATCCTTAACCACATAACTCCCCATTTCTCATGATCCGGAGTTTTCTCAACAACCAATGACGAAATAACCAGAACAATTAGTTATTCACGAATCTCAATTCAAAGCTTCACTGTATAGAGTAATTTATAGCGAAACATAAAACGTGTAACTATTCTGAACTTAGAATAGTATGGATATTAAAAGAATAAAGTCCAGAGTCAATATCAATTGAATGATAAATAAAGATATAGGTACTTGCATAATATGATTCGAAATGAACGTCACTTGAACGATAAGTGAAGTTAGGGTACTTGTCTGGTATGCTCAATAACCTCTTACTTTAACTCTGCTTCTAACTGCTGGCTACTATCTCCGTCTAACACTTGACCGCACTCCTTGCTACTCGATTCTATAAACAAAAGGACTATCTTATTTGACAGAACAAACTCAATCGACGTAACTATACGTCTTAACATCTACCCGATCGTTTTTAACTAAACATGGCATTTTAAAACTGTAAACAAATAGCATGTATATCACGTAACACATAATCATGGCATTCGTATAATATGTAATTACATATTTCATGTAACACATAAGTCAGATCATTAAAAGATAGGTCCTAGGGCGTTTAGAATGAAAATTAGATCAATATTAGCATTTACCGATCAACTACCGACTCAAACTGATACACAAATCAAATGACATTGCAACACAAAATAAATTAGGTCTCAAAAGTATTTTTATTGAAAGCGCAATATTTTTCTGAGTCTGTACACGTTCGTTTCGTATTAAACGGACGAACGGTTTAATTATTATGAATAAAATAAGGAATAAATAGATTTAAATCAATTAATAAAACGAGGCCTGGATTATGATAAAAACATTCATATACTCAGATTTAACAACAAACACATGAATCAATCAGAAAATCGAATTAAAAAAAAAATGAAAACCCAAGAACACGGTTCGAACATTTTCACAATAAAACAAGTATGATTTCTACATAAATCGATTACTCTAATCACGATAAAGCTACTGTAATCCTCAGAAACACTCAACAATCGCAAAATTAGAAGTCTCGATTCTTCGTCGATTCCGACGAACACGGAACAAACAAGATATCGAACCTTAGTTCGTGTTCTTGGTGCCAAATTGATCGGGGAATCACAAGCTTTATTCTGAAATTAAAATCGATTGAAACGGTTGCCTGAATCTTCTGCTGGGTTTGAATTTCCGAAGTCGGTTCTTGAGACTTAACAGATAAGGAGAAAGAAAGTTGTATTATCAGTATGATTTTTTTGATTTGATTTTTTTTAATAAAAATAAAGATAAATAACTAAACAGTCCAGCTATTTATTGCAAATCTGAAATTATATCCCAAAATAAATTAAGGGTGTTTTATCCCTTAATTATAATAATTAAAGCCCCAAAATAATAATTACGGGGAATAATTTCAAAAATGATAAAATACAAAATTAATATCAAAATTTCCCAAAAATTACGAATAATTCAAAAATAAAGGGTATTTGAAATACGATTAATTTTATAAAAATAAAAACACGGATTTTGTGGGGTTTGTCGTCCCGGTGGGGTCCCGGTCCGTTGATTTTTGAAAAACACGAACGATCCCTAAATTACCAGAAAAACCCGATAACACATAAAATGCATTATAACTCGCGTAAAATGAAATAAAACGAGTACCTTAGTAAAGACGCTAATAAATACGCGTCTCGATTGCAGATATATTCAGATAATTGCAGTTTTAAACACCTTTTAATCAATCGAAAAATTTTCTAGTCCGCACAGACACACATACCAGCTATAACATCTCATATCATGGAAATAATTACTCAAAATTTATAAAACACATAATATTCATTTATTTAGCACATAAGATTCACATAATTTTCCCGGTTATTACATATATCGTGTCAAACTAGCCTCTATCTCCCCTTAGTCTTGTTGACAGGCATTAGAAGAGGAGTAGGAATTTCAGGCCTTACTTGTTCAGGTAGAGAGGGTAGTGGTATGTTGAGTTTACCCATGATGGCTCCAAAAGCTATAGAATTCTGCATGTGAAGATGCTTATGGGAGTCCACCAGAGTTTGGATATCTGTTTGTTGACTCTTGACAAGAGATGTCAAAGCCTGAACTTGTGCAGTGAGAGAAGAGTTGGAGTCTTGCAATGCTGTGACTTGACCTTGTAGAGACTGAATTTGCAGTTTTGTTGAAGTGGATCCAGGCTGATAAGAGCTGCTAGATGTGCCCAAGTGTTCTCCTACAGCCTCTTTGATCCCTTCCATTAGCAACGCTGAAGGCTTAAATCTGCTCTGGTGAAGTTGATCCAGCTGGACCTTGGTATCATTTGAGTGAGTAATTTGTTTCTGGATCATTTCATGGAGATTGGAGAAATATTGTTTGAGGTTTTTGACTTCCTTTTTAATGGAGGCAAGATCCATCCTAACCATTTGCTCAGTAAAATGCTTGAATTTCTTAGAGATCTGCTCTTGAGATGGTATGATCTTTTCCATCTTCTCATTCACCAATTTTCTTATTCTGTCTTCATGGACAATAAGCTTGATTTCAAGAGCTTTACCAAACAGATGAAATGCTTTGAGCTGAACTTTGTATACATCTGTAATGGCATCATAGACAGCTTCTAGACTCAAGTCTTTTGCATTGCTCCCCAGAATAGTAACATACTCTTCTCTGAATCTGGCCAGAACTTGATTCATCTCCAGGGCAAAGTCATCAGACAGCCATGCATCCACATTCCCATCTGGCTCAGCATCATTGACAATTTTCTCCTTTTGCTCCTCAACCTCTTCATTGTAAGCAATCATGATAGCTTGATAGTCTTGGTTGCTCATATCTGAAGTCAGAAGATGCTGTGAGATGTTGGCCAGTCCAGAGATCTGCTTTACTAGTAGATCATCTACAGAAGTTGGTTGAGAGGCAGATTCTTGTAGCCACTGAGAGAGTATGTGAGGTTGTTGAGGTTGAGAGGTGGATGGTTCATCAGAAACACCTGTGACTGAGATCACAGTTTGACTCACAGATTGCTCTGTGGTTTTGACAGTGTGTTGTCCTCCACTTATAGTGGGAACCTCCAATTGAATTGGAGGGGATTTGATTGGGTTACTGTCATGTACACCAGCCTCAAACCCTTGTGTATCTTGCAACACACTGGCACTTGAATGTGCTATGCTTGCCTCCTCTATGACAGGATTATGGACAGTTGTACTCCTAGCTTCAACTGTAAAGGCAATTTATGCTAGGGTTGTGAGGGGAGTTGTTCCTACATGAGAAACCTCTAATTGAATTGGAGATGATTTAGATAGCTCCCCCTCAGGAGTACTACCCTCAAACCTTTCAGTTTGTGAAGACTGTTTTCCACATGAAGGTGCATTAGAAGTATCCATGGGTTTTTCAGTAAATACTGATAAACCCCCATGTTTGTGATGGTGTCATTAAGGTCTACCACAACATGCAGCCTCTCACCATCTAAATGATGTGTCTGGGTGGTGAGCAAAGCTTCTTGAGCTAAGTCACTTGATTTTTGGTGCACTTGAGAAATGGATTCAAGTGGAATTGGAATAGAAGAAATATTAGATAAAAGAGATTGTTGCTCAATTATGAGTGTTGGCAGCTCCCCCTGAATAGATGAGGGAGCTTCAAGGGATGTGCCCTCACAGTGTGTGTCTTCCTTATTTCTCCTACCATACACTTGAATTGCTTCTTGTGCAGGCTGTGCAGACTCACTACTGGTTGCTTTTGCAACTATATCCTGTTGGGAGGATGCAGAGGTGGCTTGAGTGATCAGCTCAGTTTTCTTACTCCTTTTAGTTCTCTTGACAAAAGGTGACTCTTTTTCAGGTATATCCTCACCACTCTCAGTTACAACAGTTAAGGTTGCCCCATTTCTCTTCTTTTTACTCACCTCATCCTTTTGAGAAGATGAGGTGGTTGGTTTCCTAGCTTCTAAAGGTTTTGAAAGAATGGTTGCAGCTTGGGAAGATCCCTGTTGGTGTTCCTTGCTTGTACTTCCACAGGTTCAGGGATCATAGTTGTGCTAGATTGTATGTTAGATCTCATGTCAGGCATAGGATAAGGGTAAGTCCTAAACCTCTCCAACATAAATAGAGTGATTATCAGACTTACATTGACCTTATTCTTTGTAGTAAGTGAGCCAAATATTATTTTCTACACTTGCTTACAATTGTCTATTTAATACTATCTATGCCATTTTGTAGGTGTATGTCAGCTACTTTATTATTTAAAGTGGACATAATAAATCTAGGAAAGAAAATTCCTTACCTCTAGCTATCAGGGGCATAGTCAACCTGGTTGTAAGTTCTTCCAGGATCAGCAGACCAACATTCACGTGTCTGTTATGGGCAATTGAATACACCAGCTTTTGTACAACACTTGAGATGTTGTCATATCCTGTTTTTCTGCAAGTAAAGGCCCTTACTACAGATTCAAAGATGAAAGACCACTCCGTCCTTAGATTGGTTCTATTTAAACTTGACAGGTTAATTCTCCCACCATAGTTGATAAAGTCCATGAACTCAGTCAGCTCATCAGGAGTTGGTACCTCCACCAGATTCTCAGTTGGCAGTCTCAAAGCTCTATTCACATCGTGGTCATTGAATTCTATTAGTTGGCCTCCAATTGTGCATGTCACCACCATAGAAAGAGAATTTTTGTTTACATCAGTCCTCACTACAGCTGTAGTCCAGAATTCATGCTGCACATCTAGATACAATACTGGATTTGCAGTCAAAGCACCTGCAAGATAGGATTCAGCCAGCAGCTTCACAAACCCCTTGAAACTATCAGGGGCTTGGTTTGCATCAATAAAAGGAAGATAGTTGGTTCATCTCTCTGGGATAGATGTCCTTGCAATATTTTGAGCCATTATTGATTGATGAGAATAAATGGGTAAGAAAAATTTCTGAGAAAGGATGAAAAATGAGAGAGAAATCGGTTTTGGATTGAAAGCTAGGTCACTATAGATCTCGAAAGTTGTAAGTAAGTGTATGTATCGAGAAGTCTGGGTATTTATAGTAAACGTAGATGACTTGTCGAGAACTTAAAAATAAACATTTGGAGTTTGTCTATCGAGAAGTCATTTTAAGAAGTGAAGTACATATCGAGAAGTCATTTTAAATTACTCTTTTAGAGAACTCAAAATTGACTTATCGAGATGTCAAATAAATACCCAGTTTGTCCAAAAAGTGGACTGAACTAATTCTAACTTTTATTTGAATAAATTCAAAATAAAATTAGGCTGGATTTTCCAAAAGTATTTAACCAAAATAATTTATTAATTTAAATTATCTCAGTTCTGAGTTATTAATAAGTCAAAATTTGTACTTGTAGAGAACTCTGTGAATAAACACTACTAGAGAACTTCTACAATGACTTATCGATAAGTCATTTTTAAGCCTATCGAGAAGTCACTCGAAAAGTCAGTGAATTGACTTATCGAAGACTCACTCGAGAAGTCTTAAAATGGCTTGCCAAGAAGTCAATTTTTACTTATCGAGAACTCAGTTCTCTATATAATTTTTGGTTTTTGTAATTCTGCCTTGTGTTAATTTTACATATTGAGAGTGTAAATTAACAACTGAGCAGTTTACTTAGAATTTGAAAAATTCCAAGTTAATTGAATTTTAAAAACAAATATGCAGAGATTTCTGAAATATTTATAATTCATATTTCAGTTAATTTCCAATTTAATAATTTTGATTTACTGGAGATTAATCTGCTGCAAAACATTAGCTGAGTTCTTGCCTTAGGATGAAAAGTTAAGCATTCCAATTTCACTTTCAAATATAGTGAGAGTTACTTCATCCAAAGGTTCAGTAAAAATGTCAGCTAATTGTTTTTATGTTGGTACAAAAATGAACTCAGAAGTATGAGATGAGTTTCCATTTTCATGATTCTCTTGTTGAGTAGTTTCTTCATTTTCTTGTTCAAACAAACTTTAACAACTTCAACTTGAGCAAGCTCCATCTTAGGAATGTCTCTTACCAACTCCTTTTTGACAAGATATTAATTTCCTTGAAAATCTAATGAGACAGATTTTTATGCCAGAGCTTGTTTATTTCTCCTGATATCTTGGTATCCTTATTTGTTGAGTCAAAATCTTCAACAAACAAGCTTCCTTTCCTTGCTCCTTTCAGAGAAACTTCAACAGTTTTCTTGTTGATAACAGTGCATTCTTCTTTGTTGAATAAGAGTTAGGACCTTTGTCTGCAAAATTTGCTAACTCTGAGAAGATTCACTTCAAGACCAGCTACCAGTGCTACATCATTAAGGACAATATTTTTAGAAACAATCTTGCTATATCCCATTGTGAATCCTTTGTTGTTGTCTCCAAAGGTCACCAAAAGGGCCAACTTACTCCTCCAACTGTGATAGCAGGGCCTTATCACCTGTCATATGCCTGGAACATCTACTGTCTATGATCCAGATGACTCTCTACACTATGCCCTGCACATAATGAGTTTTAAGTGTATTTGGAAACCCAAGCAGTGTTGGGTAGTTTCTTCTTAGTAACTTGTTCAACAGAAGTAGAATGAGTTATTTTAGAAGAGATAGAATTTGATGACTGTTGTGCAAGTTTTCCTTCTGATGTGGACTCATTCCTTGTTTTTTTAAGGTCCGCTCTCAGTTTGTGGCAGCTCTTCATTACTTTCAAGTTGTAAGGAGTGCAATCAAACTTGTCACAGAATGAATAGGGATCATTTGAATTTGCTTCATTGTATTTTCAAGTTTCTTCAGTTGGCTTGCTAACAACCTTTTTACACAGGTGAGTTAGATGATTTGTAGAGCCACATTTTTCACACTTCTTTCTAGGAGCATTTGCAACAGAAGCAAAATTATTGCTTTTGTTTATCCCTATTTTTCCATTTCTATTTCTCCTTTTCTTTCTTGCATCTTCAGTTTTGGCTTCTTTAAGAAGAGTCTTGGGACTTTATTTGTTCATGAGCTTCTCTTCAGTATTAGAAGACTGAACTGATTCTTCAGTTTTCTTCTCTTTATCTTTATCAACAATTTCTTGCATGATAATCAATTCTTCTTCACTAAAGTTGACTTCACATGCTTTGAATATAGGTGCATTAACCTCTTTCAAAAAGGTTGGAGCATTCTCAGTTTTTTTTTGCTTTCCCTTTGTCACCTACTGTCTTCTTTTTGTCATTTATGGCATCATAGTCAAGCCCAATAACAATGTTTGCACATGGCTTATTCTTCTCATGATACTGTCCGACCAGTTCAGATGCATTCCTGAAAGATTTCATCTTCACTTCATTCTTTTCCAGCTTCTCCCTGAGCACTGCTTCAATTTCATTTGCACACTTGAGCTTGTTCTTTAGATAAGCATTTTCTTATTTTAAAGCTTCAAGTTCCACCAACAACAATTCAGTTTCTTGCTTCTCACTTTCAAGCTTCTCATTTATCTTTGTTAATCTGCTAACTTCTTCATTAGCAGCAACCATGCTTGTGTGAATGTGAAACATTTATGTGCTCATCTTTTCAACAGTTTCCTTGTATTGATTCATATTTAAATCAATAGTGGTAAGAGTTGGTGCCTGTAATTTAGATGAGGATGATTCTCCTTGCTCCAGGGCCATGAGTGCATAATTACCAAATTCTTCATCTTCATCATTTTCAGAGTTATCCCAACTTTTATCCTCTGCAATATAAGCTTTACTTTGTTGTTTCCTTAGAAGAGCTTCATACTTTACTTCAAGTTCAAGATAAGCCTCGTATTTCTTTGTTTTCTTGGGTTTCCTGCATTCTGTAGCAAAGTGGCCTTGTTCATCATAATTGAAGCATCTTACGTTAGATCTATCAACATATCCAGTTTTGTAGCCATTCTTGCTGTCAGAATTGTACTTCCCTTTTTTCTTCCAGCTGATGTCTTTGTTGAAGGACTGTCCTTTATTCTTGAAGTATCTTGGATTCTTTACTCTAATATTAGAGAATTTTCTAGCTAAATAGGCCATTGACTGATCTAGCGCATCCAGTTCTTCAAGAGTATAGAACTCATCCTTTTCCAATTCCAGAATGACTTGCTCCTATGAATCATTTGTTCTTTGCTCACTACTTGAGGCAACTGGAGTTTGAGATCTTGGTTCATCAATAGATATTTGACTTTCATTTACAATTAAAGCACTTGAACCATCCACAACATGTCCCTGACCAGATCTCAATTATTGCCTTTGAATCATCTCTAGTTCATTTGTTTTGAGAATTCCATATAGAACTTCCAGAGTTATTCTGCTCAAATCTCTCCCTTACCTGATTGCTGAGATTTTCTGTTCTAAATGATCAGGGAGAGTAAGAAAAAATTCAAGTTCACTTCTTCAGCTTCATAGTATTGGTCATGAAGCTGCAAGTCATTTATCAGCTTGTTAAACCTTTCAAACACATCAGTAATACTTTCCTTTGGCTTTGCCATAAAACCCTTATATTGTGAAATCAGTATTCTTCTTTGGTTTGACCTAACTTCATCAATTCCTTCACAGAGTATCTCAATCTTTTCCCATATTTGCTTGGCAGTGTCACAATTGACAATGTTATTGTACATCACATTATCAAGTGACTCAATCAATATTAATTGCAAGCTACTATCCAGGGAGACTTTCTCCTTTTCAGGGTCAGAATACTCAGAAGGATCTTTTGGAGCGAAATGAGTTGGGATAACCATGTCTTCATCTGTAGATTCCTCAACTCTAACCATAGGAATGAAGGGTCCATTCTTGAGAATCTGAATGTAGAGTGGATTTGCCATCCTGATGAACAACATCATTTTCATTTTCCAAAGAGTGTAGTTAGCTTTGTCAAAGGTAGGAATTTTGATGCTACTGATTTTCTGTGTATTCATTCTTCCAAGATCTTAAATCTGTTTACTTTCAAATTTGGCTCTGATACCACTTGTTAGGAAATAAATAACACCCAGGGGGTGAATGTGTTTTACTGTTTCTGAGCTTTTCTTGAATGTTTATGGTTGAACAAAGTAAATTGAAATGTGTTCATGCAGAATTTAAACTTGTAGAAAAATAAAGAACATAAATCTTCAAAATTCACTTAATTTTATATTAAAATTAAGACTGTTTTGCTACAAAATTTCTAGGCTCTTTGTTGATAAAGAGCTTAGCTTCTACTTGAGAGTGTTACAAGAAATCTGATCTAAATTATTACAACTGACTAAGGACCAATGTTAACTTTATAACTCAGTTAACTGTTAGTTTACACAATGGATAATAAAACATGCTATTAGCTTTTCTAAACTGTCACTTGTCATTTCTATTTATAGAAAAGCAGATCTTCCATTTTTGACTTAGCATATCTTTAGCATCCCATGTTTACTTTAATCTTCCTCTGTCAATTAATCTTTGCCATTGATCTTTGTTAGGTCCCAATGTGTTTGTAGAAGGGGGGGGGGTTGAATACAAACAGTACCGAATAATCGAATAAATGCGGAATAAAAAATGTGAAACAAAATTCAAGTTAAATAAAAATATTATTAAACTTGAAAGGTGTTACAACAACTGTATCGATTACAAGGAATTAATCTCAAATTAATTATCACAAATTTAGAATAAATTCGACATGAACTTTTTCTATTTTTGCAATAATTAGAATCAAATAATAAACGCGATTTGAGATTAAGTTCTAGGGATTTTGATCCGCTAGATTGTTACACAAGAGCAAGATAAAGATTTTTAGTGGATTGGATTTAACTTTACAATCTAGAAATTTAATCTTGAAGTATGCAGATGAAAAGATAAAATATTGCTTCTTGTTTTTCTTTTCTGCTTTTTTCTTGACTTCTGTGTTGTGGATTAAAAAGGATGTATTCTGCTTCTGCTTCTTTTAAAACAAACAGCCGAATAGAATGAACTGGCATGACAATCGGTGAGACAATCCAATTGTACTAGCAAGACAATCTGTTGAACTGGAGAGACTTTCGGTATGACTATTGTTTGTACTAGCAAGACAATCTGATTGAACTAGCAAGACAATTATCTTCCAGTGTAACTTTCGGCAAGACAATTGTTTGTACTAGCATGACTTTCGGTATGACTATCAATTGTCATACCGATTGTCATATTAGTACAATCAGTTTGTCTTGTTGAATTTAAATGAATTTTAATCCAATTTAAATTCTGAAAATTCCTAAAATTAATTCAGAATTAATTAATCAATTAATTCAATTAATAAATAAATTATTCTTCGCAGATATAATTTATTTTCTTAATTAAATAAGATGACTTAATTAATTAATAGAGAATTAATTCAAGTCTTCAACAGCACCCATTCTTCTGTAAATCTTCTGAAAATCACTGAAATATATGAATCAATTTCCACCACTTCAATGTTGACACTCGATGTACTGTCTGGTTCATGAGTGACTAACTTCCGTGACGTTTCTTCATGTCTTGACTTTGATACTTTGATTTTTTTCAGATTAAATCCTTGTAATTAATGATACTCTGACGAGATCTCTGTCACTTGATTAAATCCATGATCTTGATTTATATCATTGAGGCTTGATCAATTTCTTGAACTTCTTCCAGTGAATTAACTCCTCAAGTCTGTAGATGAACCTTGTTTCTGAATCCTCTGACAGATGTTACTTTGCGAGATCTCTCTGACGGTAGATCCACTATTTACTTATTACATTCTTATTTGAGTTGAGTTGAATCCTCGAATATACAAATAGGCTATGACATATGACTTACAATCTCCCCCTATTTGTTTGTTAGACAATAACACACAAATACCTAGAGGATAACTCAACTAACAAATAAGAAAAAGATATAAAAAGAAATGCAAAGTAAATAGTAGAAAAGTTCTGGACTAGATTTAACATTTTCCAGATTCCAAGTAGATGTTCCTCTAGACTGAACATATCTTCAAGTAGTTCCATCTTTATTTGTACAACCACATTTCCTGTTGAGAAGCCCATATCTCTCTTGCTTCTCCCCCTATGAGAATCAACTGATTAAAGAAGATCACCTTCGTTTACCACCTCTCCTGTACAATAGGATCCGAAGATAAAAAACAATGGTACTCCCCTTTTGAAAACAGCTTTTTCCCTTACTAGAAAATCACCTTGTGTTTACCACCTCTCCCGTACAATAGGATCCGTAGTTACAAACAACAATGGTGTGGTGTAGTGTACATGTAGGATCTTTTTCTTCCTCCCTGCTATTTCTCCCCCTTAGTTGAGGAATCCTCCAAACTATTTCTTAAGCTTTTATCTCCCCCTTAGAGAAGGAATGTATGCCGTTGTCTGAAGGAGTTCTCATATTTCACTTGGTTGGAAAAGAAATAACAAGTAGTTTTTTTTTTCACTGTGAGTGTGTGATTGTGTTTTAGTGTACCTCACATGTGTTTCACTCTTCTCTCCACTCGTGTTTACACTCATTCTCACAAGTGTATCACTCCTCTCATAGCTCCAACATTCAGCTGTACCTGCAAGGAAAATCACCTTATCTATCCTTAAGAAGGTCACAGGTGGTGCAATGGGAGTTCACAAATCCACATACTTGTTAAACTCGTCAGATGAATCTGAGTCATGATTTACAAGTTGCTAGTTTTCCCTTTTAGGGTTCCAGATTTGAATTCTGGGAAGGTAAACAATGTCCAAAGAATTTAGCATAAAGATCAAGGTTCCCTTCTAATGTCTGTGAAGACATTTCCTTGTGACTCATCAGGTAATATCTGAATCATTGTCAACAAGTTGCCGATCTGCACATATGTCAGATCCATTATCCGCAGATGCATCCAGGGGATTTAAGCCTGGGGAGGTAGACACTGACCACTGACATATGGCTTTTGGATCAATATCCTCTCCTAACACCTGTAAAGGAAATTGGTCCATTAACGAACCTTGAACAATCGAATCTGACCTTAAAATGGTCGAAACTCTTGTTTCCGTCAACTCATCCTTTGTGTGTGTAAACTTTCCTTGTGCATTAAGAATTGTTTATATTTGAGGTGGTGACACTACATAGGATACCTTGGCCGACAGACAAATTTCAATAGACGCACCCTGTTGAGAGAATGAATCTAGTAACTGTTTTTGTGCCTTTTCAACCATTACATCTTTTTGAGAAGATGTATGGGGGTTAGCAGTTGTCTCGGTTTAAATACTACTCATCTTTGTAGGAGACATAGCTACTGGGTTGACTACAGAACCTTCCTTATGTGGTGCACTAAGGCACTATCTCCCTCACGCTCATTCATACTACATTTAGTGGTAAAAGAGTGTTGGTTGGTTCTGTTTCTGTGTTTGTCTTTACAGTCTGGGATAGACGTTGTGGGTTTTCAACCTCATGACTGTCAATGAAAGAAAGTCATTGGAGACTGAACCTATATCACAGAACATATGGCAATAGAGAGAAAATGATTTACAATAGTGATTTCAAAAGATTTTACATGAAATAAGAAATCACTAATGTAGAAAGAAGTTTGAGTTCAATGATAGCATTATCAATATACCACTGCACATATAAAATAATATGTTTGTGCCTAGTGATAAGATAGTTATTAATATGACGACTCTACTTATTCATATAAAACTGTAACTGCAGTTAGAGTGCCATACCATGTCCTTGACGATTGCTTGAGCAGTATACTAGTTCATACCAACCTGAAGTGAGATTGTGAAGAAGAGATTGTATAGTCCAATAGATCTGCAACTGCAAAGTCCATGAACTGTGGTGCACTAACTTCCTCTTTTGACTCACCGAACAGGAGTACACTTGTACACATCTTACTAGAGTTCAATTCCAAGTGTAATGTGCAGGAGGTGCTTGATATGTCGTAATATTCCCAAGTCTCGTCACTGGTGCTATATGTTGGATACTGCTTCCTGATAATAACCTAGCATAATATACAAAATTACAATAACATTCCCAGCTTGCAAACAACCATATCCCTCAGATAAACCTTTGCTGTTATCTCCAAAGGTAACCAGTGGGCCAGCTTTCTCAATCCACATTTGATAGCAGGGCTCTATCTCCGGTCATATGTCTTGATGATCCACTTGTCAAGAATCCACACTACCGGTTATACCTGTATACTGCCCTACACTTCAAATGGATTAGACCTTCTTCGGAACCCAAACTTGGTTGGGCCCGGCATACTTGTAGAATTGTCCTTTGTCAGGCAAAACAACATTTTTAATTTTAATGGTCTCAACATCCTCAATGACTGAACATTTGACCTTGTAAACAGCCTTAACAAATTTCTGTTTAGGCTTAGGCACAAATGTCTCCTTTCTAGCCTTAGAAGGACTAGCGGTCTTAGACCTATCATGCTTCTTGTTATTCGCATGCTGACGAGGAGTAGTCTTATCATTAGAAACATGCTTACCATTAAAATAAGCATACATCATATTAAAAGCACAAGACATACAAGTAGAAACACCACATGCTTTATGAGAGATATTAATAGCAGGCAATTTATGCATGGTAGACATGGAATTTTTGTTATCCAACTCATGTGTGTCTGAGTTAGTCTCAGTTGCTTTCACAACTTTGACTGGAACTTTCGACACACTCGACTTGGAAACAACCTTCTCATTAGCAAGATCTTCAGCACGCATTTCTTCTTGAATAACAGAAGAGGTTGCATCAAATGGTTCAGCAATTGATGGTTTATAGAGGGGTTCATCAACACCCTTAAGCACATGTGGTACTTCCCTCCCTTTAGCACAGACACGAGGAGGGGAGTTTATGCCTAATTCTCCAATAGCAACATTGTAATCATAACCTATTCCAGATGTTTGATTAACAGATTGCTTACTGTAGAACTCTTTAGCCTTCGAACAAGAATTGAAGTAGGCTCTAACCTTAGTCTCAAGACCGGTGATCTTGTCTTTGAGAATAGTTTCGAGTTTTCTATAACAGTCAACTCTATTCTCTAGAAAAGATACCTGTTCTTTTAATTTGTCTTGATTAATATGCACAAGTCTTAATTCATTGACCTCTTTCTCAAGGTCTGTGATCTGTAAACTTAACAGTTCATTATCACGACGTGCACAATCTAAGTTACCTCTTAGATGATAAACCATTTCAGCATCAGAAAGTTTTACCTCTATTCTTGACGATGAAGCTTTTCCATCAATAGCCATATGAGCAAGATTTCCTTCTTCTTCATCTTCACTGTCAGTATCATCCCAGCTTCTTCCCTTGGCCAGATAAGCCCTTTCGGAGTTCTTTCTTACTTGTTTTGGCTTCCTACATTCTGTGGCAAAGTATCCCAACTCATTGCAGTTATAGCATCTAATGGTGCTCCGATCAACCATCCCTGTTTTGTATCCACCACTGCTGGTGTTAGAGGATGAAGATCCACCTTTCTGGAATTTGTTGTAGTTGGACTTGTACTTAAGATTGAGATTCCTCTTGAATCTGACATGGGAGAATCTCTTGACAATTTGGGCCATTGACTCGTCTTCCAATTTCTCCAGCTCTTCCAAGGAATAAAAATTATCACTTGATTGATTTGTAGTAGGAGGATCATATTCTGCTACTAACATATTTTCCTCAGCCTTGGAACACTGTACCATTCTCTCCAATTGTTGAGATTGCTGTTGTTGTTGACCTTCAGCTACAAGTGCAGTAGATGTGCTGACCATTCTATCCTTCCCGTAGACTTCCTTCTGTTGAATCTGCTCCAGCTCATAGGTTCTTAACACTCCATAGAGCCTGTCCAAAGAAATCTCACTCAGATCTCTAGCTTCTCTAATGACAGTGATTCTATGTTCAAGATGAGTTGGCAGTGTTAAAAGGAACTTTTTGTTTACCTCCCTGATTGAATAAAATTTTTCATTGATGTTCAGGTTGTTGATCAACGCATTGTACCTCTCAAACACTTCAGTAATTCCTTCTCCTGGATTTGATTTAAAATGTTCATATTCAGAGGTTAGGATCTCCAACTTGTTCTCCCTAACTTCCTCTGTGCCTTCATTGATCACCTCAATAGTTTCCCACATCTGTTTGGAATTTTTACAGTTCATCACATGTCTGTTCATCAAGGGATCAAGGGAATCAATTAATATTAATTGAAGGCTGGCATCCAAGGAGGCTTCTTCCTTCTCAGCAGGAGTAAAATCTTCAGGCTCTTTTGGATAGGTTCTAGCTTTGGTAATCACAACATCATCTACTATCACCTCTGGTTCAATAACCATCGGAGTTTTTAGACCCTTCTTTAACAAGTTCAGATATTTGGGATTTGTAACTTGTAAAAATAATAGCATCTTCTTCTTCCACATGATATAATTTTCTTTATCAAATAGTGGAATTTTAACGGTTCCAACTTTTTGTGAAGTCATTATGAATTTTTGAATAAATAAAAATTCAAGGAGTTGAAAAATCACAAAAGTCTAGGATCTTGATTTGTTCGTTAATCAGAAGGCTCTGATACCAATTGTTAGGTCCCAATGTGTTTGTAGAAGGGGGGGGGGTTGAATACAAACAGTACCGAATAATCGAATAAATACGGAATAAAAAATGTAAAACAAAATTCAAGTTAAATAAAAATATTATTAAACTTGAAAGGTGTTACAACAACTGTATCGATTACAAGGAATTAATCTCAAATTAATTATCACAAATTTAGAATAAATTCGACATGAACTTTTTCTATTTTTGCAATAATTAGAATCAAATGCTAAACGCGATTTGAGATTAAGTTCTAGGGATTTTGATCCGCTAGATTGTTACACAAGAGCAAGATAAAGATTTCTAGTGGATTGGATTTAACTTTACAATCTAGAAATTTAATCTTGAAGTATGCAGATGAAAAGATGAAATATTGCTTCTTGTTTTTCTTTTCTGCTTTTTTCTTGACTTCTGTGTTGTGGATTAAAAAGGATGTATTCTGCTTCTCCTTCTTTTAAAACAAACAGCCGAATAGAATGAACTGGCATGACAATCGGTGAGACAATCCAATTGTACTAGCAAGACAATCTGTTGAACTAGAGAGACTTTCGGTATGACTATTGTTTGTACTAGCAAGACAATCTGATTGAACTAGCAAGACAATTCTCTTCCAGTATAACTTTCGGCAAGACAATTGTTTGTACTAGCATGACTTTCGGTATGACTATCAATTGTCATACCGATTGTCATATTTGTACAATCAGTTTGTCTTGTTGAATTTAAATGAATTTTAATCCAATTTAAATTCTGAAAATTCCTAAAATTAATTCAGAATTAATTAATCAATTAATTCAATTAATAAATAAATTATTCTTCGCAGATATAATTATTTTCTTAATTAAATTAGATGACTTAATTAATTAATAGAGAATTAATTCTAGTCTTCAACAGCACCCATTCTTCTGCAAATCTTCTGAAAATCACTGAAATATATGAATCAATTTCCACCACTTCAATATTGACACTCGATGTACTATCTGGTTCATGAGTGACTAACTTCTGTGACGTTTCTTCATGTATTAACTTTGATACTTTGATTTTCTTCAGATTAAATCCTTGTAATTAATGATACTCTGACGAGATCTCTGTCACTTGATTAAATCCACGATCTTGATTTATATCACTGAGGCTTGATCAATTTCTTGAACTTCTTCCAGTGAATTAACTCCTCAAGTCTGTAGATGAACCTTGTTTCTGAATCCTCTGACAGATGTTACTTTACGAGATCTCTCTGACGGTAGATCCACTATTTACTTATTACATTCTTATTTGAGTTGAGTTGAATCCTCGAATATACAAATAGGCTATGACATATGACTTACAATCTTGCACACTCTTCAAGCTGCTTTTTGTAGACTTGTCAATCCAGCTGTTGGATTATTTGTTGATTGTTTATCTTGGATATTGAACTGATCTGTAACCTTGTACTTTGAGACTGTACATCGAGATCTCCAGTTTAGGTATATAGAACACTTGACATCTCGATAAGTATATAGACTTATCGAGATCTCTAGCACTCCATATTTAGTTTGGCTTGTAGAGGTCTTCAGCTTGTCGAGATCTCTAGTCTTCACATCTGCACTTTGACTTATCGATAAGTCTTAGTTCTCTAGTGGCTTCTTGACTTGTCGATATCTCAGAGTTCTCAAGTCAAAATTTACCTTGTCGATATCTCAGAGTTCTCTTAGTGAATTTTGACTTATCGATATCTCTGAGTTCTCTAGTGGAACTTGACTTATCGATAACTCAGAGTTCTCTACTGAATGTAGACTTGTCGATAACTCTGAGTTCTCTAGTGAAGGAAGGACTTGTCGATATCTCCAACCTTCCGTTCTTCAATTTGGCTTGACGATATCTTCGTGAGTTCTCTAGTAGCTTTCCTGACTTCTCGATAAGCCATTCTGGAGTTCTTGAATGACTTCTCTATAACATTAAATCTAACATTAAATATGTGACTTGTAGAGATCTTGACTTAGAATATTTTTCTCCAAATAGATTTATTCAACTCCAAGCTTCTTCAAAATTCTTCTGAGTCATGATCTTCTTGATCTTCTTCCAGATAGAATCCTTAGGCTTGATACTATTCAGGAAAAAGACTCCAGTCTGCTCCTTTGCATTTTTACAGACTTTAAGTGTTACAAGTACAAAATACAAATTAAGATAATAATACAACTTACTTAGGGTTGACAAGATGTCTTAGTCTCGTTAAAGTACATGCATGCATGCCTTTTACAACAAAATGTTCCAACAGATTGTTAACATTTCCTAAAATAGCATATTGTATTTATAATTACTCCAAAATTTACCCCCGTTTTCTTAATTTTCCTTCAAGATAATTCATTTTTTTAATCTCTATGTCTAACAACGATGTTAACAACCTATTGGACGGTGGGGTATATGATATGTGTCATAAAATGATTAGTGGTGAAGTATAAATCGTACAAATCTGTATAAATAGTTTAATTTTATTTTTTATTTTATTAAATTTAATATAATATTTCGCCATTTTAGTATGACGAGTTTAGATTGATGAAAAATAAAAATATACTAATATTATGGAAAGAATGCCCAAAATACACCACTTTTCACCTTCAACTACCCAAAATGCCCAAATGCGCGCGAACCGCCCAAAATACCCACGGAATACGCATTTAAGGGATGCGTATTCAGCCTTCTAAAATTCAACAAAGAACACATGCGTATTCACTTTATTTTTTACAAATAATACGTAAGTTCAACGTGCGTATTCATAAAAAAACAAAAACTTAATATGCATGTTGAGCATGCGTGTTCTTTGTTAAATTTTCAAAATCTGTATTCACATATCCCACATGCGTATGCAGTGGGTAAAAAGGGCAGAGTATCCCGCCAAATTGTATTTTGGGCATTTGCCCCCCAAATGGTGGGTATTTTGGTTTTTCACCCTGCATGCATGTATGTATGTATGCACATATTATTTATACAAAAATTGATAATTTTTAATAAATGAATGACGAGGTGAATTAAATATTATATAGATATTAATGTAGGGGTATAATTGTCATATGCATTAATTTGCTCAACAAACCGCTTGACGATGTTAACAACCTCTAAGACGGTGGGAGTATACGATATATTCACATACTTATTAATAGTGAAGTATGAATAGTACATATGTGCATAAATAGTTTATTTTATTTTTTATTTTATTTAATATAAAATAATATTTGGTCATTTCATCGTGTTGGAGGACGATATTAAATTGATTACAAATAAAATGTATGAGTGTGTATGTGTGTATGTATGTATGTATGTATGTATGTATGTATGTATGTGTGTATGTATGTGTGTGTGTATGTATGTGTGTGTGCATGTATGTGTGTCTGTATATATGTATGTATGTATGTATGCATGTATTAATTTATATATAATATATTTATTGTATATATGTATGCATGTATGTATTAATGTATGTATGTACATATTAATTATAAAATAATTAATAATTCTTAATAAATGAATAATGCGGTGAAATAAATATTATATAGATATTAAAGTAAAGATATAATCGTCATATTAATTAAATTATTTATTAAACCCCCATGTTGTTGAATTATATATTTAATAAATTTATATAAAAAATAATTATATATGAATAATAAAAATATTACCTATATAATAGTAGTTATAAATAAATATAATATTTTTTTCTAATTAATAACCCGATTAATAGTTTTAGATTAATGTCAATTACCCGATCAATCAGTGGATGTAGGGGTGTTCATGGGTCGGTTAGAGACGTTTTTACGACCAAATCAATTACATCGAATTAAAAGTTTTTAGCGTAACCCCCAAAATTATAATTTCGTAACCTAATCTTACCCGCCACATCAATTTGGGTCGGGTTGAATCAGTTTGAACATATTATATAATTTTGTAAAACAAATTTTAATAATAGATACATTACTCATTTTGAATATTTTTATTTATTTGTTTGTTTATTTATTGCTATATATCATTTTGAATATTTAAATAAACTAAAATAGTTATAACTTATAGTTATTGTATAAATGTTTAAATTTGGTTAACTTCAAAATTTTAGTAATATATATATCATGTATATCATATACATGCACATGAAATAATATATAATTATATATATTACATAGATTACCTTTACTTATCGAACAAGCCTCTAAGTTAAACTCAGGTTGAAATCCGTACTCATCTCATTTAATTTGATTTGATATTTTTTAAACCCAATCAGATATCGATTTTTTTTATTCTAATTAAATGTCCACAAAAAAGGTTGGATACAGTCGGTTTGATCGAGTTCACCAACCCACAAACACTATTATCTGGACGGTACCTCCACTTGATAACGTCTAATTCCCGGTGTTACGACACAAGCTATTTCACATATTATCTATTATTTTTATTTATATATCTTAGATCACGAGAAACTGTGTATATATAGATATTTCAGTATCCAACTATAATTTATATATAAGTAGTATGGGCGAGTTTTACTTTTATACTTGGATAAATAACATTCAACAACCCTGATCTTTTCTTGACTGAATATATATATTAATTTAAAAGTTATATACTTTTCGTTTAATTATATTGTACCTGAATAAATTAATAATTTAATTTAATAGACCCATAAATTAATACCGAGCATAAATATTACGAGAGGGGTGTCAGGTTTTAATAATTATTTATATTTAAAATTTAAATCGAAAAGATTACATTCATATTCATATTGTAATTATTATATCTCGTGTTTACCATTTTTTAAGATTATCAAAATTTTAGATTTATAATAAAGTATTCTTCCAACTAATGATGATTTATGTAAAGAGAATAAAGATCCTACCTTATGATTTTTTTAAGGTAATAGTTTATTTGAGTGTATTATATTTGTTATGAGTTTGCTTACTTTCCTAATTTTAAAGTCATGCAAAATATATAATAAATAAATATTTAATAATAAATGATTAAATTATCTTTTTACATTTATTTATGGTAATCCTAGAAAAAGTATCCTAAAATTAACTTTAGGATAATTATTCTCTTTATGTAAATTGTATTAAAATAATTATTTTGAAAAAAATATTAAAATTGCTCCGACAACTTAAGAAGTAACAAAAGTAAAAAGTGACAAAATAAAAAAAATAGGAATGTACTCGTTGAAAAAGATAAAGTGTGACTCGGTACGATGTTTTTTTCAAGACTTTTTAACATGTAACCCACAACTTAGGCGAAATACAATGTACATTTTAAGATTATCTCTATAATACCTTAGTAAACATTCAAAAATACTATTTTTTGTTGTCTTTTTACAGGTTTTATAAAACACAAATTATAAATTATAAATTATAAGCTTTGTTTGCAATTTTTAATTTACTATATCAGGGTCAAATAAACACACGCATTTTTTCAAAATATTTTGAATCGCGCGTAACACGGCTTTATTTCCTAATTACTATAACAAGACAGAACAATTTACATGTGAGAACTCGATTATGTGAAAAAAATGCAAAAAAAAATTCGAAAATTGTCCTAATTCTTTCTTCAAATGGTTAAATGTCAAATAAGTCATTAGTAATTTTTAATAAAAACACGAGTTCTTGCATGTGCGTCTATAAATTAAAACTTGATAATTCGTATTTGAAAAAAAAGCTACCCAGAAAATAAGGTGTATAATGCCGAAGGCAAAAAATGATATAAAAAATTGTTACAAAATGATGTGTCATAACTTATGTGACATCATGAAATAATTTTATTGTTATTTTTGATATAAATGCAGTAGATTTATTTTCAATTAATCAATAAAAAATTTATAAGTGACATCTTATAACTATTTTGGGAACGAGTTTGATGCACCTGGTATTTTCCTATATCATTTGTTATGTCTGCCCGATCCATAACGTGTTTATTCTAAAGCAGCTGAACTTCAAATATTGTAGCTAATGCCCACGACTTGATAACTTATTGTTCTTCCACTAAATTTAAGTATGCATATGAGCTGCTCCGCATTTAAGTAGGCACCCAAAGCTAATTGTATAAGCTTTTTTACACAAAATGACATTAATAATAACTTACCCGTCCCAAAATACAAGTCTATTTGATTTTTACGTATATTTTAAGGGGAATAAAAAATATAATTTTATAAATTATTTTTTAAATTTCTTTTTGTAAATAAAACTATATATATTAAATTTTAATTTAAAAAAAGAAATTTAGAAAAAAATTATACAGAATTATGACTTTTATATACATTAAAATACGTTTAAAAATCAAATAAATTTGTATTTTAAGAGAGAAAGGGTACAACCAATTTCAAAATGATCATGGGATCCTGACGAGTTCTGCTAAAGTCATTAGTCAAGTACGTACTAGCATGCACATGTCCCAGTGACTTGGAACTTAGAAGGTGCACTTCGTGCTAACTAAATAGAATGATTCAAATATGAAAATATTATCATCTTGAGTAATTTGTTGTAATATTTAAAAACTTTTACAAATTATGTTCCTCTTCTAACTGTTAGATTTGACTTACTATACACAATCATGATAGATTTGATAAATCTGTTTACCTAGAAAGTTATACTTCCTATATATATATATATAATTTCAGGAAAGTGTTATAAACTTGTTTGGTTAACAGCATTTAGCCACTTCCTGGTCATTCATTTAATTTACTAGTTTAATTTTTTTTCATAACAATTTTTTTACTTAATTATTATATCTTTTTTATTATAACTATCTTGGTGTTTATCATTAATTTTTTTAATATATAAATTTAAAAGAAAAATAATTATACACACACTATCTTTTTGATTTATTTTTTTATTAATGTCTTAACAAACATAAGTACTGACATTATAACACGTGCATTTAAATAATTGCTATATTTTATATTGGATAAATTATTAATGCACATTATAAATTTTAAAATAAAATTGAGTTGAAATAATAATTAAAAATTAGATTTCAATATTAATATTTTTAATTATAAATTCTTACGCTCACTAAAATTTTAAATATAAAATATTTTTACATGAAATTAAAAATAAATATAAAAATTTTATTAACACCTACTTTAATAAAGAAACATATTTAATTGTAAATATATTTATTAATAATATATAGATTTTTTTTGTTTTTCGCCTTTAACTCAGAAAGTGCAACTAACATAGGTAGGAGTGACTAAGCGAATTCCTACTTTGCACGAGTATTTAGAATTTCCATCATTTTTAATAGCTATATTTTGTAAAATCAAATAACTCTGTCTGTTATCACTTCCCAGATATTTCAAATACCGAAGTAAATAAGTGTCAATCAAATGACCTCGTAGTACATAGTAAGTTACGATATTTTTATTATTAAGCTTTTGAGTAATGTTAACAAATTTACATTTTTATAAATTTAAGTTTTAACTTCTAAAGTATGATAAGCCAATCAACCCAATCATGACCAAACCAACCCAATATATAAAAGTAGGGCTGGGTTGCCCATATGCTTTTGAGTTTACGGATTGACATTTTCGTAAATTAAATATATCGGAGTGGATTGTTTTGTTTCAAAAACCCGACCAGACCAATGCCCCCGAGTTATTGCGTAGCTCGGCGGTATGTATTTATTTTTCTTGCAAGATCCACGTTCTCTGCTGCAACAAGTTAATACAACAATTTTATAGCTAGCAGCCGTGGGTGGCCCCCTAAACTAAACACAGTAACTGATTGCTGAACAAAGTAATAGCTCAAACAAATTAAACGTAAACATAAGCATAATAATCAATAAATAATCTCGAACAATTAACATATAGAAAATAATTTATATTAAAATATTTACTAATAAAATATTCACAAATCATCAATTACCGTTTTTTAACACATGTCCATGAGTACATAAACTGATCAATAAAATGTCAATAAAATGTCAGTTATCGTCATCGAGTTAACCCAATACGCAAAACTAAAATCTCATTTGTAAAGCATGATTTATAATATAATAGATTATAATGTACTGCAAGTAAACGTTGTCATTGACTAAAACGCGTAGCTTACATTTCTCGTTCTCTTGCAATTTTGTGAAGTAGTTGAGACTTGAGATTGCGCTTCTAATTTTTATAATTACAAGCTTTAAACGTGTGCCACGTATGGATGTTCATTAATAATTTATATTTTTTTACTAAAATAATACGTGATTGATCACATTTAAATTAAATGTTTAATTTAAAATACAATTATTAAGATTCGAACCTAAAATCTTTGATCGATTCTGTTTTTAGTATTTAGATATAACGATTGTGATTAATAATCAAATAAGGTTGAACAAAATTATTGTTAGTGTTTGTGTCACATAGACAACATAATTATATTTTGTTTATGTTATTTTAATTCTTAATATTTATGTTTTATCGATTATTCTTTTTATAATTTATTATGTCTTAATTTACTACGATATAAATATTAGATTAATAAATGTACTTGAAATATGATATGCATTCTTTATTTCTAAGCACGTGACTTAGAAATTATATTAAGAGAATAATATCAATATTTTTAAAGTTCCCTAGTCGATTATTATTATTAATGGACAATAATAAAACATTAAGATTAGTATGTTTATTGACTGGTAATCACATCTCATTAATCATATGTATAATAATATTAAAGTCGAAAACACAGACATGTGTAAATGTACATGGTGTTGGATAGACAAAATATAAGATTTTACATGTTTGTTGTGTCATAAGTAATTTTCACAGTAATAATTATGTAATGGTCCTTAAACTTAAAATCATTATATTTCCACACGAATTAAAGTACTTTGATTACATTAAAACTTACATTTGACCGAGTAACAATAAAAGTGTACTTCGGGTATATTATAAATCGTGTGAGAAATATGAATGATCTAAAAATGATTTAACTCCTATTTTAAGAAGAGATATTATTGGCCTCTTCTGTGAGTTAAACTATGAAATGCATGACCACACTTAAATGTTAATTATATGATAATCTACTTATTGATCAAGCATACTTGGATTAAATAATGAAGCGGATGTCGGATGACACATTACATGCCTCGAGTTTAATCTATAACATGTAAGTAAATAGATTATATTACATTGTACATTATTCACGAAAGATTAAACTGAATTACCGATTTAATTATTATTACTTGGATATCAATGATATATTACTAGATGCCGCTTATTGTTTATAATTTTGATATGAGATTTTAAAATTATAGCCAATATAATAATAACCTAAATGGCCACACACACAAAACTTGAAGGAATATTTAATTTAAATTTAGATTTGAATTAAATATGTAATTTCAGATTATTTATTATTTATCAATTTAGACTTAATTAATAGGATACATAAAATTTAAATTTATAATTATTAAAATCGAAATTCAGTTGTCTGTTTATTAAACAAGACTTAATTTGATAAAAAATAAGAATTTCATAATTTAAATAACTATAATTAAGATTAAGGCTATATTTTGTATCTCTCATATATATACTCTTATTAGCTTATTAAGGAGGCTACGTTTTATTATAAGATAAAAGATACAAAATCCTAGCAGCAACTGAGAGAGAGAGAAGAAGAAGAAGAACGGGTCCAAG
Source organism: Apium graveolens (assembly GCF_009905375.1). Taxonomy (NCBI): domain Eukaryota; kingdom Viridiplantae; phylum Streptophyta; class Magnoliopsida; order Apiales; family Apiaceae; genus Apium; species Apium graveolens. Next base: position 178,152,208 of record NC_133653.1, read on the forward strand.
TTTTCAGTGCTAGTACATGCTCCTCCGCTCAAGCTTTCATGTGGATATTTCTATAGCGTAGATTTGATCAAGGTGGAATATATGGTGATCAATTAAATTAAGGACTTCCATTAGTCATCATATACATAAAGCTCTTAAGGTAAGCTGTTAGGTATGAAGTGCAACACAGAGGGGGGGTGAATGTGTTTTCTTAATTTTCTTGATTTTACTCTTGAAAATCAAAAGGTGTTTAGGTTTTGGAACTCAACAGTCAGGTAATTTTGTAATGATAAATAAATGAATGTAATGAACACAAGGAATTTATCAAAACTCACTTGATTTATATTTAAATCAATTTTTTTTGTGCTACAAATCTGCGTTCTTGAATAATAAGAACTCTGCTACTTCTCTTGAGAGAATACAAGATTTATAAATCTGTTTTTGTTCCATTTATACAAAGGACCCGTGATGTCTTTTATAGAACAACATGTACAACTTAGAAAGATTACACTAAAATGGACTAACACATATTCTAAAGTCTATGTTTATTTCCACTTTAAGTGCATCAAATCTTCATACAATCTAACATGTATGTGGCCCTCTTTTGTCCAGTTCATCTTGACCCTTGATCTTGCATTCTTCAAGTTGCATTTGTAGACTTTCTAATTCAATGATAGAATTATTTGTTGCCTGGTAATCTTAAATCTTCAAAGTTTTTTGTATTCTAAATTTTTTATGATGTTGTCGAGATCTATCTTACTGTATAAAGAAGTCACATATCGATATGTAGAATGAATTATCGGTATCTCTATTTTTTTATAAGTATTATGACTTGTCGAGATCTCCAGTTCTCTACATAAGCTTCTGACTCGTCGATATCTCCAGTTTTCTACAAGTATATTTTGACTTGTCGATATCTCCAGTTCTCTACATGGACTTTTTGGCTTGTCGATATCTTCACTTGTCTATAAGCAGACTGACTTGTCGATATCTCTTTGGACTTCTCTACAAGTCATTTTTGACTTCTGGACAGACATCTCTATTATGACGACTAAGAAGTTTGCGATGTAATTAAATCAATAAAATATAATTTATGTGAAGTGATTATGATTATGTGATTAAGTGATGGTTAATTGTTGTTACTGTATATTAGAATCTAGGAGCGTAAGTAAAAGCTTTCCAATTTAAAGAGTCAGCTTAGGAGTTAAGCTGTGTTATCGGGCCGTCAGGTAGAACGGAACCCGTCCTAATAAGGATTTAAAGTATATAAAATGTGAAATATGTATGATTGTGTGAAATAAATGTTTAAATGAAGTATTTCGTCCTAGTGACGTGTCGGTCGATAATGATAATGAGAAGCGTAATTGAAATGCTGAGCGTCGGGCCGTCAGGCAGAACGTGACCCGAAACGCGTAAAAAGGGAATAATATTAAAAAGGACAATTTCTATGATCAGACATGAGTTTTGATGTGCTCGTATATGTGTTTGCTTGTCCGTATGCATGATTACGTGATCTGTTGATATTATATGGATTTAAGGGAATGATCTGAATTAAATAAAGGTTTATTTATTTCGCACATTTTTATAAAATTATCTGAGTAAGATAAAGGTATGAGATTTGTTCTGTTATCTTCAAAATAACCCTAAAGACTTTCTAAAAATGATGGACGGATCTATTTGGTGATCGTTGCATTTTAAATTGATTTTTATGTGATAAAATGTTATTATTAGCACAAACTTGTAAAAATCATATAAAATCAACCGTACGCTCAAAATCTTATTATGAGTAATGGTTGGAAAGCTAATTTCGAGATTCACGTTTTAAAATTTTCATTCGTATCAAATTCATCCTTTCCGAGTGAGACATTTGCAAATCAAATTCATTTTCTTTTAAGAATAAAAAGTGAATCAGAAATGAGATACCTAATTACCATACTACCCCTCCCTTGGTAGTATATAATCTCGCCCACCTCCTCTTTTATTTCTTTTTACCCGAGCTTCTCTCTTCTCTTTCTTTTTCTCTCATTTCTTCATCCCTCTCGGGATTTCTCTCTCTCACTCTCGGTACACTCTCTCTTCAATCTCTCACTTGTTCTTCACTCTTTTTCGGTTATAGAACCATTATTGTGTGAGATTTTATGATATCTACCTATATACATACATGCATGTCACTATCTTCAAGTTTTTGAGAAAAACAAAAGTTGGATTTGGTGGTTTTGAATTTGGTTTTCATGAAAACAAAAGGGCTTTGGTTCTTGAATGATTTAAAGTGAAGATGAGTGCTTGCATGTGTGTAATCACTTGAAAAAATCGGTGGTTGAAGGTTGGAAACCCCCGAATGGGGCACCACCGTGATGCCACCGCCACCGGTGATGAACTCCGGTGAACCGGTGGTGACCAATGATGTTAAACACTGAGCTCTAGTATTTAATCAATTATTTTATGTTTGCATGTGGTTTCTTTTGAAAGGCCGAATGGTTTTGTAGTTTACAAGTTGATGAGTTGATTCTTGTTGATTATGAATGTTAATCTAGCTTAATGTTAAGAGATTAGTGTGATTAAATATGCAAAAGTTTGAAATTGAGTTTGCATGTGAGGATTCTTAGAAGAGGCCGAATGGTTCTTGTTTTTTTTTGGAAAATCATGTTGATTTGTTGGTGCAAATGATCTATTGATGATTGTTTTATAAATTGTAGAGTAATTAGAATGAGTTATAGTCCAAATTGATGCATGCATGTTGTGATTCTTGGAAATTTCGAATGTTTCTATTCGATTAAGTTGAATTAAGTGTTAAATTGAGTGATCATCCATGATTACGTTTGAATTATGAGTTTAAATGAGTTATAAGAATGAAATTAAACTAGTTTGGGATGATATACTTGATGCATGTCAAATAAGGGCTTTGCATGTTTGATTCTTGATTGTGATAAGTGTTAAGGCCGAATAGGCCATAGGAAATAAAGGTCAAAACTTGATTTTTGGTAATTGAAAGAATGATTGAGTGTTTATATGTGAAAATCTTTGATTTTGCTTGTTGGATTGTTGTTTTGGTTCGAATTAAGGATAAAAGAAAAAAGGAAATTGAGTTGATTGATTTTAAAAGCTATAAGTGATAGCTATGGTCGTAAGTAATTAGCTATGAATGAAATTGTGTGTTCGTATGAGTTATAAATGTTTGATTTGGAGAATAGTCAAGATTTAGCGAGTATATGTTGGTGATCGAGTATATATATAGAGATATAAAGGCTATGAGAAAAGAATGTGTTATGTGCTATGTGCATGTGTGTATATAAGCTATACTCGTATAGTTCGAGTTAGAAGTATAATCGAGCTATCATATTGAGTGAACGTTCCGGGAACGAGAGTTGAGAAACTAATTGAGGTTTTGGTTTTGATTGTAGATTCAGAACGTGAGGGCATTCAGGCTAGGAAAGGGAAAGGTATACTAGGTGGCAGTATTTCAGCCTTTGTGAAACAGGAACGCGAATTCAGGCAAGTGACTCTAATTACTTGTGTGAATGGTTATAGAGAGAATATTGTTCATACCATGTTGAGTATTGAACTGTTAAAATGATGAACCCCTGATATCGATTTGAGATACCCTGTCTTAGATCTTGTAAAACTGTTACTGATAAGATTATTAATTCAACCCTTTGGTAACCTACCTTTTCTGTTCAAATTATTTGATATGCCATGAACTGTTATAAACCCTATAATTACCTTTATGAATCCCCTTGTAATGATGCCATATTCTTTGATCACCATATCCCCTATTGATCCTTGGAACAGTCTAATTCTTTTAACTTAAGTACCTTGTTATCATTGATTCAAAACCCCTATAATTTCATCTTGTTTATCCTTGATTCATTTCCTTAACTTTGAATTCTTGAATTTGAATCTAAGAATGAGTTTCGACTTGAAAGAGTCTGAATGATTTCATATTCTTGGTAATGATAAAATGAATTTAAAAAACCTACTTTTTCCAACTCAAGGTTTTCCAAACGAATTCCTGATGGATTGGACGTAAGAGGCTAGTGGGACTAGTCCAGTCATTGTAAGAGGCTAGCGGGGCTAGTCCAGTTTAAGGCTGAAATTATGCCGTATGGTACCTTAAAGACCGGATGGAGGTCGGTACGGGCCGATCACCCGTATTATAATGAAATGCAAAGATAAAGTGGTCCAATCAAGGGTTCTATATTATTTTTAAAAAGGACTTGAAACTTCCTACTCAGTAATTGATTTTTTAAAAAAAATGAAAATGGTTTATATTTCTTTGAAAAGAGTTGATTGTGATATTGTGACGCTTAAAGCTCGTGAACCCTGATTTTAATCTGTTGATCATATAATTGGTTCTATATGGTGAAATATTGTTGCTTTCCTTTCTGAAAGATCTGTTTTGATCCTTTAATGATTTGTGATGAATGTCGACTTTTACCCTGCTTCGAGCCTTGTTCCTTGAAAGCCCCACATTTTTCCTTCATACCCCAAAAAATGGAAATCTGCCACCTAGAACAAATAAAGTAGAATGCCCTGAGATTGGTAAAGTATATTGTGGATTTTATATCGTAGAATTGCTTTATAGTTACTTGTTGAGTTTTATACTCATATGTTTTATTTTAATCTAACCATGGCAGTTAAGCAAGAAGATGGTCAGGCTTAAGCGCACTGCTCGTAAGAGCGTACCTGGTGGTCCCTACCATGTTGAGGGCTTCCGGTTGCCAAAGCAGGTAGTGGTGTTTTTGAGTGAGAAAGCGCTTAGCCAGAAGGTTGTAAAGATACAATGGGTTATCTGTCAGTTCCAAGCCGGAATCGATTATGTTTGTTTAATATTATTTTGGGGTTGTAAGTTGTATTTTATGGTTGGTAGTTGTAATCTTGTCTCATACTTTATCCTGTTTGATCCTGTTAGTAATTAATCGGGGTTTATGCTTATTTAATTATTAGATTAAAGGTGTGTGGGTCCTCATTTCATAACCCCGTGATTGAGGGCGTCACAAGTTGGTATCAGAGCTACAGGATCTAGTCCCTGAGACAAGTTAGGATTAAAAAGGGGTATTTTGGGTATATTTATATCGCGAGAGAGTTCGACTCATGTAGAGTTGAGTTAGACTATTAGGTATAGTCTAAGGAAAGTGTGTATTAGTTAAAGTGGAAACTAGAGTTAGGGTGTGAGTTAGATGGAAGCTTTATTTAACCCCAACGTTGTTCTTGGTTGCTGTTTTGTGTTTTCTCTCAGGATCCCAATAGTGGTAGTGATTCAGATTTCGAGATTAGTTTGACCGGTACCCCAGTGGACCCCATTCCACACTCTCCAGAGGAGCCTGTGTATGTTAGTTCAGACCCAGAGGAGGATCCCTCTGAGAGTAGTGAGATTCCTATGCAGATTTCACCCTTGAGGCCAGATTCAGAGACCCCTGCCCCTGAGCCAGAGTCTGAGATGCCTAAGACTGTACCTGTCAGTGTTGGTGGCAAGTTAGCCCAGGACCGAGACTTTGTTTACTCCCGTATTCCTGAGTTGGGAGCTTTGATGGATAGGTTGATTCGAGACTCTAGGCAGATGACCTCAGTAGTGATGGAGGAGTGGAGAGCTATGATTCAGTTGGTGGAGCAGGTTGCCCGGAGGAGATTGGATGAGGGACCATCCACTAGTGATGCTGATGCTGAGGCCCGGAGGCTGCATAAGATCATTCGCTGGATTTGGTTGTGTTGAGAAAGATTCTGGATGACTAGCTGTTAGACGGGACTGTTGGTTGAGCCCGTAGATTGTTGTTTTTCAGCGCCAGTAGGCTTTGGGATACTTGGTCAGATGTCGGGATCCCCTTTTCATTTGTTATGATGTATTTCGGAACATTGTAGCAGTAGTTGTTAGAAGTTAGGAGTAGATAGGGGGATATTTTCCATTTTTTCCTCTGTTTAACCCTGCTATATTATTGTACCTTATTTCTGAACTTGTGGTAACCAGACTTTTCTTTATGTACCCCTTTGTTTAAATAAATACATTATCCTGTTTTCCATTGTGCACCCTAAATATCTCATAAAATGTTCTAAATATCATGTTTTCGTACAACCATGTTTAAAATTCGTAATACCTATTCTGTGCCATGATAAAACAACACTAATATGAGAATTATGTAGTAATAGGATTGCATGTGCAAAATTGGGTAAAGCTTTAAACCCGCAAAAAGATTTCATAATAAAATGTTGTTGTATATATGCGATGCTATCGTATTGCTAAATAATTGCTCAATCAGGTTTGTAAGAAATGGCCAACTCACCAGATCACCAAGAAGAAGAAATACTAACCCAAGACCCAGAAGTAAACCCAGAAACCACCATGATGAGCAGACTTGCTTAGCTTTTGCAACAACCTGTGGCCCCTAAAGTTGGAAACTTCAAACACTTTCAATCTGTTCATCCCCCAGAATTCTTAGGTTTTCCAGACCAAATTAAAGCACAGTCGTGGTTAAGAGAAATGGAAAAAGCTTTTGAGTTAGCAGAAGTGAAGGACGACAAGAAAGCTCAGTATGCGAGTTATTACATTAAAGATGAAGCAAGTTTATGGTGGGAGTCTTTGAAATCGTTGTTAGAAGGAAATGATTTAACATGGGAGAAGTTCACTGAGATGTTTCTGGAGAAGTATTTGCCGAGTTATGTGCAAGATCAGTTGGAGATGAAATTTCTGGACCTTAGACAAGAAGATATGTCGGTAGCGGAGTATGAAGTGAAATTTTCAGAGCTGTCTAGGTTCGTACCTGAGTATGTAAATATGGAGACAAAGAAGGCTAAGAGGTTCCAACAGGGACTTAAGCCATGGATTAGGAGTCAAGTAGCGTTGTTGGAGATCAAGAATTATGCTGCCTTGGTACAAAAGGCAATAATAGTGGAAGGTGAGCGTGAAGCTGCGAGAAGAGAAAATGAAGGAAGGAAAAGGAAATTTGAAAGCTCGGAGCAAGAGCAAGGAAGCTCGAAGTTTAGAGGAAAGTTTGGAAGGAATGGTGGAGGTCAGCACCAAAAGTTTCAGAAGTTTAAACCCGGTAACGGAGCTCAGAAGAACCGTTTCCAGAAAGCAGGACAACCGGGGAAGGATAACAGACCTCAGATTCAAGAGTGCAAGAATTATGGGAAGAGACACCCGGGAAGGTGTAATAAGTTGGATGTGATCTGTTTCAAGTGCAACCAGAAAGGGCATTATTCTTCAGAGTGTCCAAATGGAGCAAGGAAGCCTGACTTGGCTTGTTTCAAGTGTGGAAATGTGGGCCATATGGCCAGGTATTGCAAGGAGCCCGTTCAAAAGGCCAATATTCTTAGGATTGCTGGACCGCCGTCTCTCCCAGCACCATCATCTCAACCCAGAGCTAGAACTTTTAATATGACGATGAAAGATGCGGTGCAAGATATGGATGTGGTGGCAAGTATGCTTCTTATAAACTCGGTAGAAGTAAAAGTATTGATGGATTCTGGAGCAACTAAATCTTTTATCTCTGAAAGTATTCTTGATAAGTTAAATTGTTTTGCGTACCCTCTGGAACCTAATTTGATTATAAAGGTAGCAAATCAAGAGAAAGTTATTGTTAATAAGATTTATCCCGATTGTGATGTGACTATAGAAGGTCGGCACTTTTCTGCTGACTTAATTCCCTTTAAGTTAGGAGAATTTGAGGTTATACTAGGAATGGATTGGTTGTCAAACCATGAGCGCAAATAGAATGTAAGAGTAAGAAGGTGAAGTGAAGGACCAAGGATGGTGAGGAAGTGATATTCAAAGGAAAGAGGCAAGAGAAGAAATTTCTAACGGTGATCGAGACGAGGAGATTATTACGTCAAGGATGCAAAATTTATTTGGCTCATGTTGTGGATGTGGAGAAAGAATCCGTGAGGATTGAGGGTATCCCAATAGTAAGAGATTTTCCAGATGTATTTTTTGATGAATTGCCTGGACTACCTCCAGATAGAGAGATCGAGTTTACGATTGATTTGGCTCCTGGAACGGAATCAGTATCGAAAGCTCCCTATCGTATGGCGCCAGTCGAGATGAAGGAATTGGCCGCTTAGTTGCAAGAATTGTTGGATAAAGGAGTAATTCGGCCGATTGTATCCCCGTGGGGCACATCGGTGTTGTTTGTAAAGAAAAAGGATGGAAGTATGAGGTTGTGCATTGATTATCGCGAATTGAATAAGTTGACGATTAAGAATAAGTACCCTCTACCGCGAATCGATGACTTGTTTGATTAATTAAAAGGAGCTTCGTGTTTCTCCAAGATTGATTTAAGATCTGGGTATCATCAATTAAATATTAAAGCGGAAGATATACCTAAGACAGCGTTTCGAACGAGATATGGACACTACGAGTTTTTGGTAATGGAATTTGGTTTTGACGAATGCGCCAGCCGCATTTATGGATCTTATGAACAGAGTGTTCAAGCAGTATTTGGATAAGTTCGTTATTGTGTTTATTGACGATATACTGATTTACTCCAAGACGGAAGAAGATCATAAGGAGCATTTGAGGATTTCTTTGGAAATTCTGAGAAAAGAGAAACTATACGCTAAGTTTTTGAAGTGTGAATTTTGGCTAAAGGAAGTGAAATTTCTTGGTCATGTAGTTAATAAAGAAGGAATCAAAGTGGACCCATCCAAGATAGAAGCTGTAATGAATTGGGAAAGGCCCAAGACTCCTACGAAAGTCAGAAGTTTTCTGGGATTAGCTGGATACTACAAAAGGTTTGTGCAAGATTTCTCTAAGATCGCTGTCCCATTAAAAAAGTTGACAAGGAAGAACGAGAAGTTTATATGGACGGAAAAGTGCGAGGGAAGCTTTCAAGAGTTAAAGAAGAGACTGGTAACTGCCCAAGTGTTGGTGTTACCTGATGAAAAAGGAGAATTTGTAATATTCAGTGATGCTTCGTATGAAGGACGTGGATGTGTGTTAATGCAACACGGGAAGGTAATAGCATATGCGTCAAGGCAACTCAAGCCGCACGAGCAAAAGTATCCAACACATTATTTGGAATTGGCAGCAATTGTGTTTACCCTTAAGATTTGGAGGCATTATTTATACGGGGAAAAGTGCAAGATTTATACAGATCATAAGAGTTTAAAGTATATCTTCACTCAAAAGGAATTGAATATGAGACAAAGAAGGTGGTTATAATTGATCAAAGATTATGATTGTGCGATAAACTATCATCCTGGAAAGGCAAATGTGGTAGCAGACGCTCTAAGTCGCAAGGAAAGGTTGAATATGTTAACGTCATCAGAAGAATTGATCAAGATTTTGAAAAGATAGAAATAGAAGTGCAGACTCCAGAATGTGGAGGTGAAGCTATATATGCGATGTCATTTCAACCCGAAATTTTGGAAAAGATTCGATGCTGTCAAGAGCAAGTGATGAATCGCGAAAAGGATAAGTTGACAGGAGAAGAAATTAAAGCTCAAAAGGATGGAAAAGGAATATACCGTGTTAACTCACGTATTTGGATACCTAATGTCATGGAACTAAAGCACGAGATTTTGCAAGAAGCGCATAACTCGAGATTTTCAATTCACCCTGGAAGTACGAAAATGTACCAGGATTTAAAAGAAAGTTATTGGTGGCCAAGCATGAAAAAGGAAATTGCAGAATGGATAAGTAAGTGTTATACGTGTCAAAGAGTCAAAGTGGAACATCAGAGGCCAAGCAGATTGCTTCAGCCACTGGATATACCAGAATGGAAATGGGAACATATAGCGATGGATTTCGTGGTAGGATTACCTAAAACCAAGTCCAATTATGATGCGATTTGGGTGGTAATCGATCGGTTGACGAATTCAGCACATTTCTTGTCGATAAATGAAAGATTTTCGTTGGAAAAGTTGGTCAAATTGTATTTGGATGAGGTTGTGATGCGTCACGGAGTCCCTGTATCTATCGTGTCTGATAGAGATCCAAGGTTTAACTCGAGATTTTAGAGACAATTCCATGATCATTTGGGAACTAAGCTAAAAATGAGTACGGCATATCATCCGCAGACGGTCGGACAAAGTTAAAGGACAATTCAGACAATTGAAGATATGTTGCGAACCTGCGCAATAGATTTCCAAGGAAATTGGGACGATCATTTGCCGTTTAATTGAGTTTTCCTACAACAACAGTTATCACGCGAGTATTGGCATGCCGCCTTATGAAGCGTTGTATGGAAGAAAATGTAGGTCCCCTACATATTGGGACGGGGTTGGTGAGCGCAAATTAATTGGCCCAGAGCTGGTTCAACAAACAAAGAAAAAGGTAAAAATAATTCGAAAAAGATTAGATACAGCTCAAGATCGACAAATGAAGTACGCAAATCAAGAACGAAAAGATTTGCAATTTGAACCTGGAGACAAAGTCTTGCTAAAGATATCTCCTTGGAAAGGTTTAACTCGATTCGGAAAGAAAGGGAAGTTGAGTCCTAGGTATATTGGACCATTCGAGGTACTGCGACGAGTTGGGAAGGTGGCATATGAATTAGCGCTACCTCAGCAAATGCAACATCTCCACAATGTATTCCATGTATCTCTTCTGAAGAAGTATAATGCTGATGCGAGCCATGTGATCGAATTGGAACCAGTGGAAATTCAACCGGATTTGTCATATGTTAAACAACCAGTTCGAATCTTAGATCAAAAGGAGATGACACTTAGAAATAAAGCTGTACCTCTAGTTAGATTGTTGTGGAGAAATCCACTAGTAGAAGAATCAACTTGGGAACAAGAAAGTGAAATGAAAGAAAAGTATCCCCGTCTATTTGCCTAGACTAGATTCTGGGGACAAAATCCTTTTAAGGAGGATAAATTGTGACGACTGAGAAGTTTGCGACGTAATTAAGTCAATAAAATATGATTTATTTGAAGTGATTATGATTATGTGAATAAGTGATGGTTAATTGTCATTACTGTATATTAGAATCTAGGAGCGTAAGTAAAAGCGTTCCAATTTAAAGAGTCAGCTTAGCAATTAAGCTGTGTTGTCAGGCCGTCAGGTAGAACGGAACCCGTCCTAATAAGGACTTAAAGTATATAAAATGTGAAATATGTATGATTGTGTGAAATGAATGTTTAAATGAAGTATTTCGTCCTAGTGACGTGTCGGTCGATAATGATAATGAGAAGTGTAATTGAAACGCTGAGCGTTGGGCCGTCAGGCAGAACGTGACCCGGAACGCGTAAAAAGAGAATAATATTAAAAAGGACAATTTATATGATCAGACATGAGTTTTGATGTGCTCGTATATGTGTTTGCTTGTCCGTATGCATGATTACGTGATCTGTTGATATTTTATGGATTTAAGGGAATTATCTGATTTAAATAAAGGTTTATTTAACCTTCACACATTTTTATAAAATTATCTGAGTAAGATAAAGGTATGAGATTTGTTCTGTTATCTTCAAAATAACCCTAAAGACTTTCTAAAAATGATGGACGAATTTATTATCGTTGCATTTTAAATTGATTTCTATGTGATAAAATGTTATTATTAGCACAAACTTGTAAAAATCAAATAAAATCAACCGTACCCTCAAAATCTTATTATGAGTAAAGGTTGGAAAGCTAATTTCGAGATTCACGTTTTAAAATTTTCATTTGTATCAAATTCATCTTTTCTGAGTGAGACATTTGCAAATCAAATTCGTTTTCTTTTAAGAATAAAATGTGAATCAGAAATGAGATACCTAATTACCATACTACCCCTCCCTTGGTAGTATATAATCTCACCCACCTCCTCTTTTCTTTCTTTTTACCCGAGCTTCTCTCTTCTCTTTCTTTTTCTCTCATTTCTTCATCCCTCTCGGGATTTCTCTCTCTCACTCTCAGTACACTCTCTCTTCAATCTCTCACTTGTTCTTCACTCTTTTTCGGTTATAGAACCATGATTGTGTGAGATTTTGTGATATCTACCTATATACATACATGCATGTCACTATATTCAAGTTTTTGAGAAAAACCAAAGTTGGATTTGGTGGTTTTGAATTCGGTTTTCATGGAAACAAAAGGGCTTTAGTTCTTGAATGATATAAATTGAAGATGAGTGCTTGCATGTGTGTAATCACTTGAGAAAATTGGTGGTTGAAGGTTGGAAACCCCCGAATGGGGGCACCACCGTGATGCCACCGCCACCGGTGATGAACTCCGGTGAACCGGTGGTGAGCAATGATGTTAAACACTGAGCTCTAGTATTTAATCAATTATTTTATGTTTGCATGTGGTTTCTTTTGAAAGGCCGAATGGTTTTGTAGTTTACAAGTTGATGAGTTAATTCTTGTTGATTATGAATGTTAATCTAGCATAATGTTAAAAGATTAGTGTGATTAAAGATGCAAAAGTTTGAAATTGAGTTTGCATGTGAGGATTCTTAGAAGAGGCCGAATGGTTCTTGTTTTTTTTTGGAAAATCATGTTTGTTGGTGCAAATGATCTATTGATGATTGTTTTATAAATTATAGAGTAATTAGAATGAGTTATAGTCCAAATTGATGCATGCATGTTGTGATTCTTGGAAATTTCAAATGTTTCTACTCGATTAAGTTGAATTAAGTGTTAAATTGAGTGATCATCCATGATTACGTTTGAGTTATGAGTTTAAATGAGTTGTAAGAATGAAATTAAACTAGTTTGGGATGATATACTTGATGCATGTCAAATAAGGGCTTTGCATGTTTGATTCTTGATTGTGATAAGTGTTAAGTCCGAATAGGCCATAGGAAATAAAGGTCAAAACTTGATTTTTGGTAATTGGAAGAATGATTGAGTGTTTATATGTGAAAATCTTTGATTTTGCTTGTTGGATTGTTGTTTTGGTTCGAATTAAGGATAAAAGAAAAAGGGAAATTGAGTTGATTGATTTTAAAAGCTATAAATGAATGAAATTGTGCGTTCGTATGAGTTATAAATGTTTGATTTGGAGAATAGTCAAGATTTAGCGAGTATAAGTTGGTGATCGAGTATATATATAGAGATATAAAGGTTATGAGAAAAGAATGTGTTATGTGCTATGTGCATGTGTGTATATAAGCTATACTCGTATAGTTCGAGTCAGAAGTATAATCGAGCTATCGTATTGATTGAACGTTCCGGGAATGAGAGTTGAGAAACTAATTGAGGTTTTGGTTTTGATTGTAGATTCGGAACGTGAGGGCATTCAGGCTAGGAAAGGGAAAGGTATACTAGGTGGCAGTAGTTCAACCTTTGTGAAACAGGAAAGCGAATTCAGGAAAGTGACTCTAATTACTTGTGTAAATGGTTATAGAGAGAATGTTGTTCATACCATGTAGAGTATTGAACTGTTAAAATGATGAACCCCTGATATCGATTTGAGATACCCTGTCTTTGATCTTGTAAAACTGTTACTGATAAGCCTATTGATTCAACCCTTTGGTAACCTATCTTTTCTGTTCAAATTATTTGATATGCCATGAACTGTTATAAACCCTATAATTACCTTTACGAATCCCCTTGTAATGATGCCATATTCTTTGATCACCATATCCCCTATTGATCCTTGGAACAGTCTGATTCTTTTAACTTAAGTACCTTGTTATCATTGATTCAAAACCCCTAGAATTTCATCTTGTTTATCCTTGATTCATTTCCTTAACTTTGAATTCTTGAAATTGAATCTAAGAATGAGTTTCGACTTGAAAGAGTCTGAATGATTTCATATTCTTGGTAATGATAAAATGAATTTAGAAAACCTACTTTTTCCAACTCAAGGTTTTCCAAACGAATTCCTGATGGATTGGATTGGACGTAAGAGGCTAGTGGGACTAGTCCAGTCATTGTAAGAGGCTAGTGGGACTAGTCCAGTCATTGTAAGAGGCTAGCGGGGCTAGTCCAGTTTAAGGCTGAAATTATGCCGTATGGTACCTTAAAGACCGGATGGAGGTCGGTACGGGCTGATCACCCGTATTATAATGAAATGCAAAGATAAAGTAGTCCACTCAAGGGTTCTATATTGATTTTAAAAAGGAATTGAAACTTCCTACTCAGTAATTGATTCTTTCAAAAAAATGAAAATGGTTTATATTGCTTTGAAAAGAGTTGATTGTGATATTGTGAAGCTTAAAGCTCGTGAACCCTGATTTTAATCTGTTGATCATATAATTGGTTCTATATGGTGAAATATTGTTGTTTTCCTTTCTGAAAGATCTATTTTGATCCTTTAATGATTTGTGATGAATGTCGGCTTCCACCCTGCTTCGAGCCTTGTTCCTTGAAAGCCCCACATTTTTCCTTCATAACCCTTTCATAACCCGGAAGATGGAAATCTGCCACCTAGAACAAATAAAGTAGAATGCCCTGAGATTGGTAAAGTATATTGTGAATTTTATATCGTAGAACTCCTTTATAGTTACTTGCTGAGTTTTATACTCATATATTTTATTTTAATCTAAGCATGGCAGTTAAGTACGAAGATGGCCAGGCTTAGGTGCACTGCTCGTAAGAGCGTACCTGGTGGTCCCTACCGTGTTGAGGGCTTCCGGTTTTCAGAGCAGGTAGTGCTGTTTTTGAGTGAGAAAGCGCTTAGCCAGAAGGTTGTAAAGATACAATGGGTTATCTGTCGGTTCCAAGCCGGAATCGATTATGTTTATTTAATATTATTTTGGGGTTGTAAGTTGTATTTTATGGTTGGTAGTTGAAATCTTGTCTCATACTTTATCCTGTTTGATCCTGTTAGTAGTTAATCGGGTTTATGCTTATTTAATTATTAGATTAAATGTGTGTGGGTCCTCATTTCCTAACCCCGAGATTGAGGGCATCACATCTATCTATGAATTCTCGATATGTGACTTAGAACATTTTTCTAAAAACACTATTCAATTCCATGCTTTTACACTTCTCTCTGAGTCATGATCATGATTGATCTTCTTCCAGAGTTTATTCCTTAGCTTGATGATTGTTCATAAAAAAACCTTCAGTATAATCCCTTTTACACTTTTGCAGACTCAAGAAATATAAATATAAAATGTAATAAGATTACCATACAAATGATTCTCAGGGTTGTCAAAATGACCTAGTCTTGTTATATACAGAAATATCTTGCACAACAATCTACCCAATTTGTGAGAAGATTACTTGTCACAAATTCATTCCTGATAACAAGACTAACTCCAAGCTAATATTTAAATAAAACTCTGATAGATTGACAAAGTTCGGGCTTTATACATTCTTGCAGTTACATTTAGGACTGAATTTACAGAATCATCTAAATTTCTCATATCCTGTTTTTCTCTAATCAAATCCTTGAGTTTAACAATGCACCCAAGTTCTTCAATTATTTACGTTCCTCTTAGAGCTTCCACCAGTTTGAGCCATTCATTTAATGAGTAACTTTCAATATATTTTATCATGTACCTTGATAATTTATGAGTATTGACATTCAGAAACACACCATCAGGAGACACTCTACTCAACCCTTGTGTTTTAAGCTCATCTAAACTTTACTCAAACATCTCAATTTCCTTAGCATACTTCATCTCATTTGCTTTTCATCCTTCTCTCTTGCATGCCTTTCATTTCTTTTTGTTAACCTTCCAGCCAATTCAACCTTCCTTAACCTGGTAAAAGCATCCTTTCCATTCATTAAACTAATTACTCTTTCAATCTCTACTATTGAGTAATTTACTTCTTTGTTGAGTAAGTTGACTGTGCCATCTTTAAAGTAGATTTTCACCTCTCCCAAAGTTTCAACACAAACTTTGACTATGTTTTCAGCTAATTGTTGTAGCCATCATCTGATATCTTTTATGCAATTAGTAGAAAATCCTCTTGATTGAAGCAGTTTAATAGAGCACCAGTTTCAACTTTTATTGCCTTTGGTTTTCTTCCAGTAGACTTGAAGTGAATTTTGGTCGGAGGTTTGAATAATGGAGGTTTTGGCAGTTTCTTCAGAAGGATTTGGTTGGCATGAATAGGTATTTTGAGTAGGGAGTTAGCTGTAGGTTTGTAGAGGTATTTACACTTGAAGGCATAAATGATTTGAGTTTGTGTTTAGCTAGGGGTTTGGGTTGAGATTTGTAGATTTTTGAATACTTGGCTTATAGGTGTTTTCTTAGTATCTTTACCATCTTCTCCACCTTTTTTCATGTCTCCATCTTTACCTTTCTTATGCTCATCCTTGCTACATTTTGCTTTCTTATGACTCCCACTACTTTTGCTTGATTGACTTGAATTTGAGCTAAAAGATTTGTGTTCATTTTTCTTTTGCTCATCATCATCCAAGTCATCATCTTTTTCATTGATTTTGGTTTGTGGTAGCATGACATCTACATTTTTCAAATATCTTGATCATCTCAACATCCTCATTTGTTTTAATATTTTTGGTCTTTAACTGGGTCTCAATAGTCATCATCAACTTCTTGTTTGACATGACACAATGTTTAGGTATTTGAAAGTGTCTGCATCTCCTGGTGTTATGGCATATGTAGGTCACTCCTTTTCCAGGTTTCAGATAGGCTTCAAGAAAAGCATTTTTTTTACCTAATTTTAGTTCATGTAGCAAAAGAGAGTCCTCTAGACTCATCACTTTGACTTTAATGATGAATATATCCATTCTGAGGCTCTTCTTGATCTTAGAAAGAAGAGCGAGACCTGCATGCACCTATCATCTCCAGAGTCATTCACATTCACTACAATTTTTTTTAAATATTTGTCTAGTGACCAGTACCACTCTCATAAAATTGATATTATAGTCTACAACCTTCTTATAGGAGAAATGATTGAAGTTGAGTGAGACTCTTAGGCCTTCAAGGAAATCACCAAACTCCTTGTCAAGACAAGGATCTTCAGCTACCATTTTGAGTCTTTTAATTCCAACATCATCCTCAATTTGACTTAATTTTAGCTTGGGCTCCATTATCTCCCCTAGGCTTGGTAGCAGACAAGTTGATATTGTGAGGAATCTGGGCCCTTACCATTTGATAAGTTTCCTGAAGAGGGACTTTTAATGCACCCATGATAGCCCTCAAATACATGCATGTCTGTATTTGAAAATATTTTTGGGAGTCCATCAAGGATTTGATATCTTGCTGTTGAATTTGGATAAGAGTTGTTAGTTGAGATACTTGAGATGTCAAGGATGCGTTTAATGCTTGAAGTTCATTGACTTGATTATGAAGAGCTTGAATGTGATGAGATGAAGAGGTGGACGGGACAGTTGTAGGTTTTGTACCAAAAGTGTCTTGCACCACCCTTCTGATTTCCTCCATCATCAAGATTGAAGGCTCATATCTAGCCTTATGAAGTTGATCCAATTTAACCTTTGTGTCATTGTTGCTTAAGATTTGTTTTTGGATAACTTCATGCAAGGCCATAAATGATTCTTTAAGATACTTGATGCTGGTCTCAAACCCGGTTAGACTGAAAGTGGCCATCTTCTTAGCATATTTATTGAATTTATTCTTGATCTCTATTTATGATGACACAAGTTCATCTATTCTGGCACTCACCATCTCCTTTATCTTCCCTTGATGACCATCCAGAGTCTTCTCAAGTGCTCTTCCGATGAAGTGGAAGGCTTTTAATTGTGCTTTGTAGACCTCTGTGATGGCGTCATATACATCTTGTGGAGTGAGTGTTTTGGTATTGCTTCCCAATATTGTGAATATTCTTCCCTGAATCTGGACAAAGCCTCTTCCATCTTAATGTTGAAGTCCTTTGACAACCTATCATCTGCATTACCATCTGGTTCAGCTTCATCTGCAATCTTTGTATGTTGATCTTCAACATCTTCTTTGTAGGATAAAAGATTTCCTGATAGTCTTGGTTAGATATATCTGTGGTAAGTAGTTGTTGAGTAATGTTGGCAAGTTCTTCAAGTTGGTCTACAAGGAGATCATTCATGGTGATAGGTTGACCTTGAGTGTTTTGTGGCCATTGAGAGATGAGATGTGAGGGTTGTGTAGACGTGGAGGGTAGGTTTGAGTCTAGTTGGTTGGTGGTTGAGGTGGATAGTATGGTGAGGAGTGTGGTTCCTGTGACTGGAGTCAAAATTCAGCTCACAGCTGAAACTGTGATTTTGACAGTGTGTTGTTCATTTGGTAAGTGAACCTCCATTTGAATTGGAGGGGAGTTGACCAGGTTATTGTCATGTATTATGGCCTCAAACCCTTGTTCTTCTTGCAAAGAATTTGCACTTGAATGTGCTACTGTACTTGCCTCCCCAATAGCTGGATCATTGGCAATTGGACTCCTAACTTCAATTGTTAAGACAATTTCTACTAGGATTTTGAGGGGATTTGTTTTTTCAAGATAAACCTCCAATGGAATCAGAGAGGATTTGAGTAGCTCCCCTCAAGAGTACTACCCTTAAACCTTGTTGTCTGTAAAGACTATTGTGAACATGAAGGTGCATCGGAAATTATAAGCAAATGGTCTTCAGTAAACATTAATTGATGAAACCCCTGTGTTTGTGATGGTATCATGAAGGTCCACCACAACATGTAGCCTCTCACCATCAAAAGGTGGGTTCTGAGTGGTGATCACAGCTTCAAGAACCGTATTACTTGATTTTGGCAGAGCTTGAGAGGTGGATTCAAGCTCTTCATTATAGGAAGAAGATATTTTAGTGATGAGATTAGTGATATTAGAATTGAGTGTTGGCAACTCCCCCTGAGTAAAAGAGGTAGTTTCAAATGATGTGCTCTCACTCAAGTGTGTGCAAACCAAATTACATCTTTCACCCTCTTGAGAGTGCTCAAAAGGGGGTGCAGACTCATTACAGATTGTACTTGGGAGGGTGCTTGTTTTAATAGTGATATCTTGTTGAGAAGATGTCACTGGAGTCTGTTTAATTCACATATTTACAACTGCATATTTTTGAGAAGATGCATAGGTGGTCATGTGAGTGGTCAGCTCTATCTTTTTCTTCTTCTTTGGCTTTTTGACCAATGGTGACACTTCCTCACTTGGTTCCTCTCCATTCTCACTAACTACTACTAGGTTAGTCTGCTTTCTCTTATTTTTACTAACTCCATTCTTTTGTGAGGATGAAGCAGTTGGTTTGCTAGCCTCTAGAGTTTTCGAAGAAAGGTTTTCAGCTGTGATAGGCCCCTATGAGTTATCTTGTTTAGGTTCTTCTACAGGACCAGAGACCATATCTGTACTAGTTATTGCACTGTTTCTCATGTCAGGATTGGTAAGGGTACGTTCTAAATTTCTCCAATATAAAGTCAGTGATATTTAGACTTACCTTTACCCGATTCTTTGTATTTAGTGATCCAAATAGAATTTTGGACACTTGTTTAGAAATGCTTATTTGATTAACATATATACCTTTAATCAAAGTAAACATAATAAACTTAGGGAAGAATATTTCTATACCTCTACTTACCAAATGCATGGTTAACCTTGTGCTCAGCTCTCCATAATGAACGGTTGAAAAGTTATGTAGAGAAGTCACGTGGTTTGAAAAGAACTCATGTCGAGATGTCATTTTCCTGACTTTTATTGAGAGCTAGATAGTGACATATCGATATATTGTACAAATACCCAGTTTGTCATTTTAGGAGTGATTTATTCTAATTTATATTGAGAATTTAACATAAAATTAGAATTAATTTTATATCAAAAGTATTTTGCTAAAATAATTTTTTGAATTAAATTATTTCAGTAATGAGTTATCGAGAAGTTTAAATTTGAACTGTACAGAACTCTATATCGATAAGTATATCAAGATCTTTATATTTCCTGTCGAGAAATCATGAAAAGACTTATCGAGAAGTCTATTGAGAAGTCATGAAAAAGTCTTATCGAGAACTCTATCGAGAAGTCATTTAGAGACTTATCGACAACTCATTTAGACTAATCGAAAACTCAGTTCTCTACATAATTTTGTTCTTACTGAACTCTTTCTTATATTAATTTCATATATTAATAATGTGAACTAATATTTGAACAGTTTTTCTTAGAATTAGAAAAAAATTCAAGTTAGATTTATTTTTGAGAAATAAGTATACAGAGAATTCTGAAATATATATAAATCATATTCCAGTTAATTTCTAATTAAAGCAAATTTATTTTGATTTATTATGTATTAATCTACTGCAATATGTTAGCCGAGTTCTTGTTTTAGGATGAAGAATTTAGTATGCCAATTTCACTTACTAGTCTAGTGAAAGTTGCTTCACCCAAAGGTTTATTAAAAATGTCAGCTAACTATTTTTTGTTGGAATAAAAATTAGCTCAATAGTACCATTTGCAACATGTTCTCTAATAAAATGGTACCTTACATCAATGTGCTTAGTTCTGGAATGATTAACTAGATTATCAACAATAGATATTGCATTAGTATTGTAACACATGATAAGAATCTTTTGTAACACTAGGCCATATTTCATTAGTTAATTTATATTCCAAAGCACTTGAGCACAACAGCTTCCAGCAGGTATGTATTCAGCCTCAGCTGTGGAAGTTGATACAAATTGTTATTTCTTACTTTACCATGATACAAGTCTTTGATCAAGAAATTGACAGCTTCTATTAGTACTCATTCTGTCTACCCAACATCCAACAAAATTTGCATTTGTGTAACCAACAGATTCAAAACCAGTTCCCTTAGGATACCACAATCCTAAGTTGGTGTTCCCTTCAAATATCCGAAAATCCTCTTAACAGCCATTAGATGTGATTCTTTAGGATTTGTTTAAAATCTTGCTGTTAGATATATTTGAGATGTCATGTCTAATATGTTGTGTTTAGTTTCAGAACTTAATATCAGGCGTTACTGGAAATCAGAACTTACTGAAGTCAGAACTTATATCAGAATTTAAGGCCGTCAGGATTTATATCAGGACTTAAGTGCGGATACTTCAGATAAGGAAAGTAGTTGATTTACAGGAAAGGATCGTGATTAAAACAATGGAAGATATGCATGAAGAGTTAGAAGACTAGAAGAGTTGTAGAAGATAATATCTGATTGATATATTTTAGGAGACAGAATTATATTCCATATCAATTAGAAGATATCTAGTAACTGTGTACTATATAAACACAGCTTAGGGTTTATACTATAACTGTTATCATTCACGAGAACATTATTAATTGTAACCTAGCAGCTCTGAGTGATATTGTTCATAACTGAGAGAGTAGTTTAACCTACTTTGTAACGGAGCTTATTATATTGAATAAACTTGATTACTGTTACATACTTGTGTTCTAAATCGATTTGATCATTTAAACTCTATATTAAACCCCCTTCTATAGTGTTGTGTGACCTAACAAGTGGTATCAGAGCCTCTCTGTTGATATACAAACAGTGAGATCCAGTTTACAATCATGTCTGAATACAAACTCCAACTAAGCCCACCAAAACTCAAGATACTCAAAATAATCAAACTCACAGTCGAGATGAGAGTATTAGGGTTCCCATACTGAGAGCATCTGAGTATCCTATATGGAAGGTAAAGATGTCTATGTTTCTGGAAGCCATAGATCCTGAATACTTTGATAAAATTATTGATGGACCATATAAGCCTACCAAGCTTTCTGTTGCAGTTGCTGATCAACCAGCAAAGATGATACCAAAGGAGAAAGGTGATTACACAACTGAAGACATCTCATTTATTGCCAAGGATGCAAGGGTAAGGCATCTACTTCATGGTGCAATTGACAATATCATGTCAAACAGGGTAATTGGATGCAAGACTGCAAATGAAATATGGGATGCTTTGGAGACAAGATGCCAGGGAACTGAAGCAATCAAAAAGAACAGGAAGACTATACTCACACTAGAGTATGAGCACTTTGATTCAAAAGCTGATGAATCATTAACTGATTTATATGACAGGTTTGCCAAACTCTTGAATGATCTGTCACTGGTGGACAAGGAATATGATCTTGAAGATTCAAATCTAAAATTCCTTTTAGCTTTTCCTGAAAATTGGGATTTGAAGTCTACTACCATAAGAGACAATTATGACCTTGATGAAACTACTCTTTATGAAATTTATGGTATGCTCAAGACTCATGAACTTGAGATAGATCAAAGGAGAAAAAGGCATGGAAGAAAGTCAAAGACAGTTGCACTTAGAGTTGAGGAGGAATCTCCTAAAGTGGTTGTCTCAAAGAGGGGCAAAGGAAAGCCTCTCATAATACAGTCAGATTCAGAGTCATCATATTCTGATGATGATGATTCGGAATCTGAAAATTTATCTGAAGTGGATGTTCATGCAGAGATGATGCAACTGTATGCTCTTATGGTGAAGGGTATCACAAAGATAGCCTACAAGAAATTCAGAAAGGGCAAGAAGTTTTCTAGGAAAGGTGGAAGTTCTGAAAAGAAAGGGTTCAGAAAGTCTAAAAGCAAAGGAGGAAAGTCTGACAGAGGAAAGTCTGAAAGCAGAATATATCGTTGCAGGAAGCTGTTGTGCACAAATTCTTTGGATGAAGAATCAGTTACTGGAATATGGGTTAGAATTTTCTAAAATACCCATTTACTGTGATAATCAAAGTGCTATTGCTATGACAGGTAATCCAGTTGAACACTCAATGACAAAGCACATCAGCATTAGGTACCATTTCATAAGGGAACATGTGATGGAAGGTACGGTGGAATTGCATTTTGTCCCAACAGATCAATAACTAGCAGTTATCTTCACAAAACCACTATGTGAAGCTACTTTTACAAGACTGGTAAATGAACTTGGAATGGTTTCAGGTTCTTTCTCAAAATCTTTTTAGTTTTTGTTCTCATACATCAGACTTTATGATCAGTGTTTACACAGATTGTCTTATCTCCATGTAATCTGTGCTTAAATTGTAACATATTAAATACTGATTGTTATCTGATGTGATTCTATATACTCTGATAGTGTTTTGATTGTTCTGTGACTATTCACTCCAATGAGGATTATTTGTTAGATGTTGACTTAATAATCTTTAACAAACTATGTATCCCATGTTTGAATTAGTTATTTATGTGGAAATCCATAACACAAGCAAACTCTGATTTTGATCTTAGTCAAATTTACTTTGTGTATCTTATTACTAAGTCACAAGCTAGATTTTTGCTTCTTCTCTGTCAAATTTTGATGTCAGTAAATCTTAAGGATGAACTATATGCTTGATAAGCCTCCCTTATCTGAAGAAAACAAAAGAAAAGAAAATTGAAGTTAGGTACTCCTTTGAGATCTAGAGTAAATATGTGAAAGGGAAGACCCAAGTGCATTGCTGGTATAAAGTTATATGCATCAGAATAACAAATAAATTTTTGTTGGTGACTTTTCACATTCTCTGATTATTGGAGAAATTTCTGATAACTGAGCAACCACTATTAAAAGAATGTCAAAAGATGCATAAAATGAGCACAAACAGTTGAGATGGACTCTTGCATAAATTTATTCTATAATAGACTTCAAAATTAAAGATAGATTTTAAGCACTTTTCTTAGTTATGCCTTATTTCTAAGATACACTGAAGTTTATCAGACTTTAATCTTTATCTGATCATTTACATATGCACACACTCTCACTCCATATGAATGATGAAAATTACTGTGGTGATTAAGTTGTTTTTGACAAACAGTTAAGTATTATTTGCATAAATTCCAAGGACAAGTTCTGATGAAAGTTCTGATGATTAAACTCTGAAGAAACCAGTCAGTATTTGTGTGAAGAATCATAGAAACAGACATTCACTTTTTGAGTACAGAAGCCATGTTCTGATGATCGTTAAATTCTGATAATAGTCAAGTTCTGATGCAAATCCTGATGGAAACTCTGATGCTTACGTGGAATTTTTTAACTACTGGGCTTATTTTTAGTATTTACTGTAACGATTATATTTTGTCAGAAAATAATTAGGTGAGATAAAAACAGTGATAATCATTTGGTTTATGGGTTGCGTGTTTGTTTTGGTAACAACATGTGAACAATTATTACTGCACGTTTAACGTGCCCACTCAATACTTTTTGACTGTTTCCATGTTGCCAGGTGTAAAAAGACTGTTCTGCTTCACAAAATTGACTGTTGTCATGTGGAGTGTATATATAAGAGATTTAAAAGATTTTACAATCTTTTACCTACTATTTTCACTTTCTAATCTCTCTTATTCTCTCTCTCACTCTCTAATATTCTCTGATGGACTTTCTTACAAGCATTTTAACAAACACCTTGTGAACACACATTTTCTCACTTATTTCTTTACAGAAATGGCACCCAAATATCTAATCTATGATGGAGCCAAGTTTGTTCCTAATAACTACATGGCTATTCTTTCTAAGGACGAGGCTCCTTAAGAACTTCATTTCGTCCAAGACTTTCTTGCTCGAAATGAAATAGGCTATGCACTGACCCAAACCCAGGTTCTCTCAGGTAAGCAAATACTGGAGTTCTGGAGGACTGGTGTTTATGATGATGGTGGAAACGCTGGGTCCCCGAGTATTATCTTTACTACATGGGAGGATGAGCATGTGGTGACCTTGTCAACTGTTCGACAAGCACTACATTTTCTAGAAGATTGCACTTTCAATTCAACAATTGAGGAGCCAGCTCTTCAAAAAATGATGGCAAATCTGGGCTATGAAAAGTCTTTGGCAAAGCTGGGACAATTGAAGAGACCCCACATCATGAGGGAGGAGTATTTTCTTTGACTGTATTACAAAAGCTTTTTCCAATACGTGCTCAAACTTTGATGCTATACCCATAATGAGTCAGCAAATCGGGTATGCCCTTTTGAATCAAACACATTTTGATTATGCAAGTTCTGTTTTAGGGTTTATTGGTGATAGGATGAAATAAGATAGCAATATAGTCTATTTTGCTAGATTTTGTCAATTTCTTTATAATTTCTGTTGTCCTAATATACCACACACCTTTGGTGAGTGATTGAACCCTTTAAGCTACACAAAAGGGCTTTCACTGACTTATTATCTACTGATAATAAGAAGAATGTACTAAGACCCCTCCAAGTTCCTCAATCAGTCAAACAGTTCTTAGTAAATTCTGATCCTCTCACATACAGTACCATATATCCTGATATAGCACCATCTCAACTTCCATCAGCACCTACAACCAATACTCAACCAGCTCAAACTTCTCAACCTCAACCACAACCTACCATCAGAACTTATTTCCAACCTGCACAATCTTATCAACCTCAACCATCAGCACCTTCTACCAAACCAACCTCTAGTACATCCCAAACAGTGCCAGTTGTAAAATCTTCAAGAGAAAAATCTATTCCTAAATCTCCACCAAGGAGAATAAGGATGATTCTAAGGGATGAATTAGATGAAGATGAACATGTACATGTTCCCACATCAGAACCCGTAGTGTTAGAAGCTGAATGGTCTGAAATTCAGAAAAGGAAAAGATCTGCAAATTATGATGCAGATCATGTTTCTCCACCATCCAGGAGATCAAAGAAAAAAAGAGCAGGAAGGTATATGGCACAACCTCACTCTGAGGATGCTCAAGAAACTGAGGAAGGGGATCAGGAATCTCTGATCTCAACACAACCAATAGTAATTGAAGCTCTGCCACCTCCACCTCAAGTTGAAGACACTGTTCCTGACACAGTGATCATACCTCATGTCTCTCCAATCAAAGAAAATTTTCCAGTTGAAGATTCAGGATTAAGTCCTGAAATTGACCTTCATAGGCTGATCATTCCATCTGTCCTGTTTCTGGAAGCACCACAAGGACAAGTGACTACTCCACCTGTTTCTCCAATAAATGCTGAAGTCCCTAACACTCCAATTCTGGATGTGGAAATAGATGAAATTTTCCCAGAGTCTCCAACAACCACACACACACTTGTGTTGTTAGAAGATGATGAGTTTCTTGCAAGTTCTGGAGAGTCAGCTCCAGTTAACACTCCAGCTCAAGTTCTTGGAAAGGAGGCACTAATTAAAAAGTTTGTTGAACAAGATGCTCATGTTCCATGGGAAGAAACTCATAGAGGAGTTGAATGGACCAAGAAGTGGAATGAATCTGATTTTATTCCAAGCTCCAAAGTTCTATCAGATCATATTGCAAAGGCTGATGAGTTGATGACAAACTCTGACTTTAAAGCTCAACTTAAAGTCACAGCTCTCAGTACTAAAAGCCTTCAAGGTCAACACTCCATTACTCATGCCAAGGTTGATAAGCTACAGGAAAATGCTGATAAGCTGGACCTGATGATCAAGCTGGACAAGAACAGGTTTATCAGACCTATTCATGAGAAAGTAGAGGCTATAGAGAATGTTCAAAAAAAGCAACAGGCCCAACTGACCGAGGTCCTACAAAATCAAGCCTCTCAACAAGCTCAATTGAATGAAATCCAATCTTCAGTTGAACTTCTTCTCTTTCTACTACTACCAGATGATGCCAAAAAGGGGGAGAAGGTAGTGAAGTCCAAATGCTCAACTAGTCAAGTACTGAAGAAGAAGGATGATAAAGGAGATGACCAGGTAAAACCCTAGCAAGGGTCAAGGTCAAGGGCAAAACAACAAAGTTTCTTCAAGGAAACTAAATTCTGATTCTAGCAAATCTTCTACACAGAAGAAGACAAGTTCTGAAGCTGTAGATGCTCAAGTTCTGAAAGAAAGTTCTGATATTCTCATTCAAGGAGGAAGTAAAGACTCTCAAAAGTTTCTCCAAACTCTAAGCTTTTAGGGAAGGGAGACTACAATCTATTATTAAAAAATCACAACATTCAGATACTTGATGAAGAAATTGCTAGAAGACTATTTCTCAAGCATAATCCTGGAATGGATTTAGAGATTTTAAAGGAGGAAGAAGCTAGATTTGCAGCTGAAAAGACAAATCTCAAGTCTAAAGCTTCTAATGCAAAGAAACCTCCAAGGCCTAAGGTAAAAGGCATTGTGATCAAGGAAAACTCTGAGGCTTCAAAGCCCAAGATAAGATCATAAGTTGAAATTGATCCCAAGGCAAAAGGGAAAGGAAAGATTGATGAACCAACAAAGACACAGGATATGAGATTCCTCAAATCCTGATGAAACCATTGTGCAAAATGGTTCAAGTTTTTGATGATACAGCTGCTGAAGATGAAACTGTTGAAACTCTGAAAAGAAGGAAGATAACCGAAGAATCTAAGACAACCTCTGACATAGCTCAAGTTGTTCAGAGTGAAGAACAGCAAGCTACAGAAGAAACAGCAAATTCTGATCAAGTCATCAAGACATCAACCTCTGACAAAGCTCAAGTTGATTTGAACAAATTGACAATTATTGATAAGAGAAAACTCCTATGAAAGAATGTTAATCCATCAGATCCTAAGAAAAGTCAATTGTTATCTGATTTCATGACTGTTGGATTGAAAGCCATAGAAGCAAGAGACAGAGCTGGATTAAGTTCTGAAGAAGCCAAAATCAAGACAGGAGTTGAAGTACTTACAAGAGATCCATTTTTACTGACTGACAAACCACTTGAAGAAGTTACAAAGAAACACCTTGATAAGGTTATATCTGTTCAAGTTGTACTTGATGCTCATGATAAAAGTAATGTCAAAGAAAAGCTGATTCTGTTTCTTGAAGATGGAAGAACATACCGAATGTCAGAATCAGATGTGTTGAACAAATCTCTAAAAGAACTTCAATTCTTTCATTATTTTTTGGAGATAAAGTCAGAGATTACTAGGAGATGGTCAAATTTTATCATGAAGACCATATGGGATAAAGCAAGAATTTCTGGATCAAGGGTTACAGAATTCATTCCAAATATAGTTGAAGATGATGGAAGTGAAATTCCAATGAAGAAGGATTCTGCTAAACTTGAGGTTATTCTGAAAGAGAAATGTTTGTGCTATAATAAAGAATCATCTCATCCTAGAGTAATCAGACTTGGTGATGGATTGGAAAGAAATCATATCTCAGCACTTAGGACTGTAATCTACCAGATTGGAAGTCAGGGTGAAGAATTGAAGCAAGTCAAAGTTACACTAGCTCAAGTCCTGAGGAATGCAGAAGAGAAGCTGATATCAAACTTTGTCAAGAATCACTTTGGATTCAGATTTAGTCAGTAAAATTGGTAAAAGCTACAAGGACTGTAAGTTGTAGTTAGTTGTCTAATTAAACTCTCATTGCATTTGTACTTAAATGTTTTTGACATCATCAAATCTATTAACTTGTATATTTTTCATAATTTATAAGTTGGGGAGATTGTTAGATATATTTGAGATGTCATGTCTAATCTGTTTTGTTTAGTTTCAAACTTAATACCAGGACTTACTGGAAATCAGAACTTACTGAAGTCAGAACTTATATCAAAACTTAAGGCCGTCAGGATTTATATCAGGACCTAAGTGCAGATACTTCAGATTATGAAAGCAGCTGATTTACAGGAAATGATCGTGACTAAAACAATAGAAGATATGCATGAAGAGTTAGAAGACTAGAAGACTTGTAGAAGATAATATCCGATTGATATATTTTAGGAGACATAATATATTCCATATCAATTAGAAGATATCTTGTAACTGTGTACTATATAAACACAGCTTCGGGTTTACACAAGATGTGTTATCATTCACAAAAAAGATTATACATTGTAACCTAGCAGCTCTTAGTGATATTGTTCATCACTGAGAGAGAACAATTGTTCTATTGTAACTGAGTTTATTATATTGAATATACTTGATTACTGTTACATACTTGTGTTTAAAATCGATTTGATTGTATAAACACTATATTCAACCCCCTTCTATATTGTTGTGTGACCTATCACTTGCACTCAGACATATAGCAAACATGATGTTCGGTCTACTAACAGTCAAGTGAAGTAAATATCCAATCATTCTCCTGTAGCTTGAAATGTTTACACTTTTTCCTTCATTATCTTCATCCAATTTGATAGCTGTAGACATACGAGTAGATGCAGGTGAACAATTCACCATTTCAAATTTCTTTAGAAGATCTTTGACACACTTAGTTTGAATGATGAAAATTCCATCACTTCTTTGGCTAAAACTTGGAGGGCAAGAAAGTAACTTAGTTCTCCCATCATGCTCATCTAATATTCACTTTGAATGAGTTTTAAGAATCTTTGACATAACTTCTCATTATTAGAACCAAAGATGATATCATCCACATAGATTTGAACTAGGATAATGTCATCACCATGTTGCTTGTAGAATAAAATATTGTCAATTGTGCCTCTAGTGAATCCATTCTTGATTAAAATTTTTGACAAGGTGTCATACCATGCTCTTGGTGCTTGCTTTAGTCCATATAGAGCCTTTAAAGTCTAGAAATAAAATTTGGAAATTCTGGATCTTCAAAGCCATGAGGCTATTGCACATAGACTTCTTCTTCTTCTAGTTCACAATTAAGGAATGCACTTTTCACATCCATTTGATACACCTTGAAATTTGAGTGTGCAGCAAATGCAAGGAAAATCCTTATTGCTCCAAGTCTTGCAACTGAAGCAAAGGTTTCATCATATTCAATCCCTTATTCGTGTGAGTGGCTTTTGACAACCAGTCTTGCTTTGTTCCTTGTTACAATATTATTTTTCATCCATTTTTTTCTTGTACACCCACTTTGTTCCAATGATGCTTATGTTTCTTGGTGCATGAACCAATTTCCAAACTTTATTTCTTTCAAATTGATTTAGCTCTTCTTGCATAGCAGTTATCCAACTAGATTCAAGTAAAGCTTCTTCAGTTTCTTTAGGCTCAATTTGAGATAGGAAGCATGCATGTATGCATTCATTTGCAGTGGAACTTCTAGTCCTTACTCCAGCATTAGGATCACCAATTATAGTATCCTTTGTGTGACTCCTATCCCATTTTCTGGTGTGATGATTTTGATGACTAGAGTCATCCTCATTTTATTCATTGTTGGCATGACTTGCAGAACCATCATCTCTTTCTACCCCTGAGTTTGTGCTATCAAATTTAGGTGAGCTTTTTGCTTGAGATGAATTCTCATTTTCAGAATTCACTGGTTCACTAGTTTCCTCTTCTTCTCTATTATCTGCATTATTTTCAGCTTCTTCTTCAGAATTATTGTCAAGGTCGAGATTATCAAATTTTAAAATTTCAGCTTCATTTTCATCAAGGCATTTCAAACCAGGATACTTGTCATCATCAAATGTCACATTTGTGCTCTCCATTATCTTTTTTTGCTCTAGCACATAAACTTTATAAGCAGTCCTTTCCAAAGAATATCCAAGAAAAATGGCTTCAAATACTTTAAAGTCAAATTTTCTAACATACTCAGAGTTATCTTTTAACACAAAATACTTGCTTTCAAACATATGAAGATGCTTAACTGTAGGCTTCCTTTTTGATTAGATTGAGTAGGGAGACTTGCCAATATTTTTGTTCACCAAATATCTAATCTGAGTATAGCATGTTGTGTTAACAGCTTCCTCCCAAAAAAAGGTTGGCAATTTGGCATCTCGCCGCATTTTCCTTGCAGCTTCAACTAGAGTTATGTTCTTCCTTTCAACCACACTATTTTTTTGAGGTGTTCTTGGACCAGAAAACTCTTGAGTAATTCCTTTGTCTTTACAAAATTCACTTAGTATGGAATTTCTGAATTCAGTACCATTGTCACTCCTCAATCTTTTAATAAAATTTTGATCTTCAGCCTACTTTTCAATCTTTGTTATATTCTCAATGATAATATATGGAGTTTCATCTTGTGAAAGCATAAATTCCACCCAAGTGTACCTTGAGTAATCATCCACCATCACCAGTGCATACTTCTTCTTAGAGATAGACATGACATTTACATGTCTAAAAAAATCCATATGGATAAGTTGTAGTGGAGCATTAATAGAGTTCAAAATCTTGCTTTTTCGGCTTGATCTTTTTATTTTGCCTTTCTGACAAGCTTCACAAACTTCAATTTGTGCAAATTCCAAAGCTGGCATATCTCTCACCAATTCTCTCTTCAAAAGAGTATTGATTTCTTTGTAGTTTAAGTGAGAGAGCTTCTTGTGCCAGAGTTTGCTTTTTTCACTTGATGCCTTGGTATAGAAGCAACATATCCAGTCCTTATTTGTTGAATTCATGTATGCAACAAATATGCTTCATTTCCTTACTCCTTTTAGAGCAGTTTCACCAGTCTTTTTGCTTATGATTGAGCAATCTTCTTTATCAAAAATAACCTTGAAGCCCTTTTTGTAAATTTACTAACACCTAGAAGATTTACTTCAAGACCTGCAACTAGTGCTACATCCTGAATAACAACATTTCTACAAATCAAACTGTCATATCCCATTGTGAATCATTTGTTGTTGTCTCCAAAGGTCACCAAGAGGCCAACCATCTCCTCAAACTGTGATATCAAGGCTTTATCACCTATCATGTGCCTGGAGCATCCACTGTCAATGATCCACATGACTTTATTCTTCTTGTTCTGAACACATTGAGGTTTAAGTGTGTTTAGCTGCCCAAGCAGTGTTGGGCACTTTCTTCATTTTGACAGAGTTAGCAGAAGTGGAACTTGAACAATAAAAAGAACATATTTCTTAATTTGATTAACATTTATTCTTTGATCACAGATCTAAAGTTAACTTCTTTTATATTTTTTCAACTTATGACAGCTAGTCATAACCTTCATGTTACATAAAATGCAATCAAACTTGTCACAGAAAGAGTAGGGGTCATCAGCTTGAGCTTCATCATACTTGCAGGCTCCATACTTTTAGCTCACTAACAATTTTTTTACAAAGATGAGTTATGTGATTTGTTGAGCCACATCATTGACCCTACTTTTTGCGAGCATCTGCAACATAGGCTTAGTTATTTATTTTGTTGACACCTCTCTTTCCATTTATGTTCTCGTTCTTCTTTCTTGTGCTTTCATTTTTTATTTCAGTTATTGGTGTCTTGATGACTGGGCTAGCTTCAGGCTTTTTCTTACATTTAGTGTTGAGAGTAGGTTTGACATTTTTCTTCTCTTCATCTTCATCTATAATTTATTGCTTGATGATAAGCTCCTCTTCTCCGAAGTTTACTTCACATACTTTGAACAAGGGTGCATTCACCTTTTGAAGCACTACAGGAACTTCTTTGTTCACACTTTCCTTTCCCTTGTCAATTTGACTTTTTTAAGAAGAACCAGCCTCATAGTCCAAACCAATGACTATGTTAGCACATGGCTTGTTCTTTTCATGGTATTGACCAACCAATTGAGATGCATTTTTAAATAACTTAAACTTAAGATCATTTTTCTCAATATTATCTCATAACACGACTTCTACTTCCTCTGCACATTTCAGCTTGTTCTTAAGATACTCATTTTCTTGTCTAACTGCTTCTAGACTTACAAGCTGCATCTCTAGTTCTTATTTCTCAATTTTAATTTTTTCATTCACTTTTGACAGTCTACTCATTTCCTCAGTAGCAGCCACCATGCTTGTGTAAATGTGAAATATTTCTACTAGGGTTGTTCATCAAACCGCACAACCCGCATAAACCGCCCGCTCCGCACCACCCTGCACCGCCCCGTATGGTTTAATTAGTACGTGGTGAAGTCGTGGTTTACATTTTTTTCTAAACCGCGCGGTGTGGTGTGGTTTGAAAGTTTACTCTCGTGGTTCAAACTGCATCCCACCGCATCTTATTATAATATATATAATATTATTATATATATAATATATTTATATATTATATTTCCCTGAGTAAGTTTTGGGCCAGCCCATTTCATCACTGTTCATCTTTAACCCTAATCTCAACTATCAAGTGTAGCTTTAGCTTACTCCACCTCTTCTAAAATTCATATCTTTGCACAAACCCTTCACAATATAGAATATACTGATTTTTTTTCTATTTTTGCAATTAACTGGTGTTCGATTAATTGCTTCATATGAAAGGTAATCACTAATCAAATATTATGAATGCATATTAAGTTCTTTTAATTACTTTGCTATTTTTTATTTCTCATCTAAAGATTTCTCTTTTTAGGATGGAACAAGATTCACACTCTCCGTCAGTTGGAACTGACGCAACTCCTGTGAGTAAAGGTCCGACTGAGTTGCCTACCAAGGATTCAAATACGGTAGCAGAGCCTTCACAAGGTAAAAAAATAGGTAAAAATATATTTGATGTATGGGATCATTTTACGAAATATACCGATAATCAAAATAATTCAAGGGCTACTTGCAATTATTGCGACAAAGATTATGCGGGTGGTACTAGGAGATAAGGAACCAGTACTCTTAGAAATCACTTGATGACTCAATGTCCTAATTATCCGTATAGGCCAGAGGATAAAAAACAGAAAATTTTATGTTTTAAAAAGACAAGTTCTGCTGGTGTTGGATCTGAAAGTGGGGGGAGTAGTAATTTGGTGGCTGTGGGATTTAATCAAAGTGCTTGCAGGCTTGCGTGCACAAAAATGATTAACATAGATGAATTACATTTTAGATTTGTAGAGCAAGAGGGTTTTAAATTATTTTGTAGTGTGGAATGTCCTAGGTTTGTTATTCTCTCACATATTATAATTGAAAGAGATATCATGAAATTGTATTATGAAGAGAAGAGGCAATTAAGAGATTATCTTGTAAAAAGTTCGCAGAGAGTTTCATTAATCACCAATACTTGGACATCTATTCAGAAGATTTGTTATATGGTATTGGCATCATATTTTATAGATTGTGAGTGGAAAATGCAAAAAAGAATTTTGAATTTTATCCAAATTGCTAATCACAAAGGAGAGACAATAGGTAAAGCAATTGAGGCATGCTTGAAAGATTGGGGCATTGATAAGTTGTTTACTATTATAGTGGATAATGCAGCTTCTAATGTCATGGCTATTTCTCACATTAAAAAAAGGTTGCATAGTTGGAAAACCGTTGTTTGTGATGGAGAATATTTATATATGAGGTGCTCGGCTCACATTCTTAATTTAGTTGTTAATGATGGGCTGAAAGAAGTAGATGATTTCATTGCAGCTGTTCGAAATGCAATCAGATATGTTAGAGCATCTCCGTCTCGATTAGGAAGATTCTAAAGTTGTGTTAAGAATACTACTAAATAGGAAAAGTCATTTGTTTGTTTGGATGTGGCGACAAGGTGGAACTCAACATTTTTGATGTTGGAATCTGCACTAAAATTTGTTGAGGGTTTCAAATTTCTAGAGGAAGAAGATGGTTTTTATATGCAGTACTTTCTTGATGAAGATAGAAATGGAAAGAGTATATTAGGGCCACCGAATACTATAGATTGGGAGAAGTGTGTCACTTTTTTAAGGTTTTTGAGGGTATTTTGTGAAGCCACTTTGAGATTCAGTGCATCTTTATTTGTAACATCAAATTCATATTTTCATGAAGTATGTGCAATTGATGGGAAGTTAATAAAATGGTGTTCAAGTGATAAATCAGTTTTACAGGATATGGTTGTTCGAATGAAGCTCAAATTTGACAAATAGTGGGGCAACATTGAAAAATAGAATATGTTGCTTTATGTTGCAGTCATTTTGGATCCTCAGTATAAGCTAAAATTTGTACTCCTATGTTTGAATAAATTATATACCGAGAAAGAAATTGATGGTATGATTTCTTGTGTCCAAGATTGTTTTTCAAAGCTTGTTGCTCACTACTCAAATGAGCAAAAGCTGAAAAATCCTGAGAGTAATAATTCTCAAAGTGGAGTATCTAATCAAGATGTTGTTAAAATTGTTGATTCATATGATGATTCTAATATGTTTGAATCAGAATTTGATAAAAAGTGTGACGAAGATGATGCTTTGGATAACAAAAATGAGCTGGACAGATACTTTCTAGAAAGAAACGAGGATAGGAAGAATAAGGATTTTGATATTCTGGCCTGGTGGAAAATGAATGCGATCGATTATCCTGTATTTTCAAATATGGCTCGTGATGTTCTTGCAATTCAGGTTTCAATAGTTGTTTCAGAATCTGCTTTTAGTACCGGAAGGAGGGTACTTGATTCTTTTCGTAGTTCTTTGGTACAAGCCCTGATATGCACTCAAAATTGGATAAGAGCTTCGTATTTGCCACTGGATCTGAGTTCTATTTTAGAGGATATTGAAACTTTTGAATCTATTACTTCAGCTTAGTAAATTTTATTAATAAATTATCATAATATATTCTTGAGTGCTTGTCTTGACTATCATTTTCAATTTGCAGACACTTCTGGAATTTCTGAAGTTGTGGATCTCGACTAGTGTAATGCTACTATACTACATTATTTCAATAACAGAAGGTACTTATTAATAATTACATTTTTCTATTACAAGTAAACTAGTTATGTTATGTCTTTCCCCCTGGTCCCTGCTGTTTCAATCAATTGCAATTTATACTCCAAAACCTGATATTGATGACTTTTGTGTAAACCATCCGAAATTGCAGGCAATTCTTTGATGGTTATGATTCAGATAATAGGGATCTTTTTGTGGTTAACATAGTCAATCAACTTCAGGTAGATTTGTTTACGTTATTAGGAGTAGTATATATTTGCAAGTCCTTCTTTGTACTGACAAGGTATATAGTAGTATATCTTAGCTTCAGGTTTTTTAACTAAAACATGAAGGGTGATTTCTTATGCATACTAAAGTCTGATTTTGTATTTTAAAATTTCAAGAATTATATGCTTATATATGATTATAATGCTATGCCAGTAGAATGGGAACCAGTCGTGATTAACTGATATATGGTTCATGATTTCTACCTCTAGAGGAGAGTATGCAGGTTTGTGGTCATAATAACACCTTAATTATGTGTAGTAGTTTATGATTTCGGGATAACCCTAATGGTTTGTGCTAGATCATATGCTTAACAGTTAATAGACAATGGCTGGCAGGTTTATGATACTTTACGTAATGCAAGTCTGATTGTTGTGATATTCTGCTCAACACAGTGGTGATGTGGTTCATGTCACACCTGGATACTCTACTTATT
Source organism: Apium graveolens (assembly GCF_009905375.1). NCBI lineage: Eukaryota > Viridiplantae > Streptophyta > Magnoliopsida > Apiales > Apiaceae > Apium > Apium graveolens. Next base: position 178,188,013 of record NC_133653.1, read on the forward strand.
CTACTAGCCCTGCCTTCCTATTGCAGTATGCTATCCCTAGAGCTTTAAGCTGTTAGAGGCAACAATTTTTTGTCCAAACAATAAAAATTTATTTCACTAAGACTCGAACTCATGAGTCTGACTGGTGTTCTAAAAATACTAATATAATTTTGTTGTTAACTTGATAAAGTTACGCCTCTATCTTTACAAAGAATATTTCTTGCTTTACTGATTTTCATATATTTTGATAATACATCTATGACCATATTTAGCACCTTAAGCTTTCCTCTGCACCTCAATTTTCCCCTGCTACTCATCAATTTCTATAAGCTAGTTAAATTGTTAGTTATGTAGCTGAATTTTGAACCTCATACTAGATTGAAATTTATATTATTTATTTTATGCCTGGATTTATTTGTGAAGCTGTAATTTAGATGTGTAAAATATAATGAGCTGCATACTCGCATGCCATTGGTGTCTATAATAAAAGATTAGATAATTAAAGAAATTATAATTTGAAGTATAATGGAGTTTTAATTTTATGGACTGCTAGACTCTTTTCGTAGGTTATGTTAATTAGAATAAGGTTAACATGTTTTTACTGGCATCAGTCTTAATGCTCAGATTTATCCGAATTTTTGTTCTAGTTTTCCTATTTTTTCCTTCTCCCTAACTTGGTGCTTTTGTTAACCTCAGAGCTTCTCTTTGTGTTGTAATGAAAAATTTCTATAGATTATTTTAACTTTGTATTTTTTGGATGTCTGTTTCCACTTTCATTAGCAAGAAAAGTAAGCATTCAACTACATAACATTAATGTTTCATCTTGGCAGAATGGCAGTGATGTACTTAAATTACAAAATCCCAATTAACTGAGATAATATTTCACGAACACATTCCCAGGCACTTTCACATGAATAAATATGTGCACATATGCAATAGTATTTAACACTCTTTTAAATGTTTAATTGATTTTTACAGGAGAATCTAACAAGGGGCAAAAAATGACATGGATTAAATACCTCGGCATCCCGTGAACAAGCATGTATGAAATCAATATTGCAGCAGATAATGGATTGGCTGGATGCTATTGTTAATTCTTTTTGTCAATGACTAAAATTATTTCAAACTGTATTTTATGATTCAGACCTACTTAAATTACAGCTTATGTTCATATTTAAAATGCAACTTGTTCCTCGTGTAGTAAATTAAAATTTTCTTGAATTAATACTAGGTCAATTTAGAACATATTTATAAGTTCAACTTTTACATATTTAAATATGTAGACCGCCCGCATCGCACCGCCTTTTTTGCGGTGTGGTTTGTGTGGTTCGAATGTTTCGCGGTGCGGTTGTGGTTTATAAAATTGACCAAACCGCATATGCGGGTTGGTTTGTGGTTTTATGAGAAAACCGCACAGCCCACACCGTGAACACCCCTAATTTCTACACTCATCTTTTCAACAGTTTCCTTATATTGTGAAGCATTCAAAATCAATGGTGGTTAGGATATATACCTCAGATTTTGATGCAGATGACTCTCCTTCCTCCAAATCCATGAAAGCACAATTTCCATATTCTTCACCATCATCTTCATCATCTGTGTCATCCCAACTCTTCCCTTCAGCAATATAAGTTTTTTCTTGTTATTTCTTCAGAAGTGCTTCATAATTAGATTCAAGCTCTAAATATGCCTTATCTTTCTTCACTTTATTTAGCTTTCTGCATTCTGTAGCAAAGTGACCAAGTTCATCACAGTTATAGCATCTAATTTTTGATATATCCACAGATCCTGACTTATATCCACCTTTTCCAGTTGTATTTGTATGAGTTTTTCCTTTCCAGTTATTGGTGTAGGATGTTTGACCTTTACCCTTGAAGTACCTAAGCTTCTTGACTCTTATATCTGAAAACTTTCTTGCTATGTTGGCCATAGGATGGTCCATTTCATCCAACTCATCAAGAGTATAGTACTCATCCTCTTCAAACTCCAAAATGATTTATTTTTAGATTTCTTGTTCTTCTGCTCAACAGGTTGCATAACTTGAGTCTGGGATTTAGTTTCATCTTCAGGTTTTTTTTGTCATTAGCTATCAAGGCACTTGACTTATCTAAAACATGTCTTTGACTTAGCTTAAATGATTTTCTCTGCATCATCTCCAGCTCATAGGTTTTAAGTATGCCATATAAAACCTCCAAAGTTATTCTCCCTAGATCTATCCCTTCTCTTATTATAGAGATCTTTTGTTCTAGATGGTCAGGAAGAGTGAGCAAGCTCATCGGCTTCATGCAGCTACAAATCATTTATCAGTTTGTTGAACCTTTCAAAAACCTCAGTAATCCCTTCTTTAGGTTTAGCCATGAAACCTGTCATATTGTGAGACTAGAATCCTTCTTTGGTTTAACCTCACTTCTTCGGTACCTTCACACAGAATCTCTATCTTTTCCGATATCTGTTTGGCTGACTCACAGTTGATAATGTTGTTGTATATGACATTATCAAGAGATTCAATAAGAATGAGTTATAAGCTACTGTCAAGTAAAACTTTCTCATTTTCTAGTTCTGTATATGTAGATGGATCTTTAGGAGCAAAGTGACCAGAAATGACCATATCACCATCAGTTGCTTCAGGTATCCTCACCATTGGAATGAAGGGTCCATGCTTGAGAGTTTCAAGATATGGTGGATTAGCCATCTTGATGAACAACGTCATCTTCTTCTTCCATAGGGTATAATTCACTTTGTTAAAGACAAGAATCTTGATATTGCTAAGTTTTTGTGCACCCATACTTCCAAGATCTAATTTGTCTACTTTAAGATTTTACTATGATACCATTTTTTAGGTATGAAGTGCAATACAGGGGGGATGAATGTGTTTTCTTGATCTTCTTAATTTAAATCTTGAAAATAATAAGTGTTTTGGTTTTGGAACTCAACAGCTAGGTAATAATTTTGTAGTGATAAATAACTGAATGTAAAGAACACAAGTAATTTATTAAAATTTAGTTGATTTATATTTAAATCAAATTTGTTGTGCTACAAATCTGTATTTTTAAATAATAAGAACTCAACTACAACAAATATTTATATTATTATTTATACATTATCCAAATTTTTGGCTTTAAATCTGGTCACGAACACACATTTATATAACAAACATTATGCACGTGTTACACTCACTCTTTAAAAATATGTATGATGATAACATATAGTTATAATGTATAATAAAATAATATAAATACCAATAAAATAAATTTGACATTATGTCAATTGAAGAATAAAACTAAAATACTTAAAATTAAATAAAGTTAGAGTATTGTTCAAGTTTAGTGAATCTAAATAGTACTCAATATAATTCTTGATACATGTAAATAGATTGGAATGAAATAAACATATCCAATATCAAAAGCAAAGTACAAAATCATCATCTCTTTTGGTCACCACTGTTGATTGTCTTTCTTGATATATAAAATGTCAAAAATAAAAGATAGCTTTGTAATCTCTCTATTGACCGGTACATCAATAAACTAACAATGCAAATATAAACTAATAATCGTCATTATCTAATGGAAGATTTCAAGATTACTAAAATAATAAATTATTTTTTACCATATACACACAAACAAATGTTAAAAATATAAGTTCATTACTTCCCTTTCTTGCTTATCTTTTTGTTCAGTTGCTTTTTGACATCATCAAATTAACCATCATCTTTTTAAGAGCTCAACCTAGTTTTTCTTGACGATTCTCCTATCACAGGAGTGGTAGTAAAAGGTACTGCCTGATAAGTTTATCATTTTTTAAATTAAAATGTACTTTTAATAAATAATGATGAGTGCAAATTCATGTATTTATTATTTTATAAATAACTTACCTGAGTAAAGCTAATGGATGAGTGCAAATTCAGAATTTTTTTAAACTGGTGACTTTAGTTGTATACTTAAAATTACATATATCAGTAGCATAATATATACAACTGCCATTTAGGATATTGTCTTCATTCATCTCAACTAGTTATCTTGCCCGCGCTACGCACGCTCCATATTTCTTCAATTTTGAATTTTTTTTCTCGAAATTTGTAATTTTTATAACATAAACGGTTATCTTCTAGTTTTATTTAATTTATTTATTACAGTTATTTAGGTTCCGTTTATTTTGAAATATAAAATTGATATTATAGTTTAACCTTAAATCTCAATATTTTATTTTAGTTTTCTTTCTCTCACATTTAACCAATAAAAAGTCTCTTAACTCATATTTTAACATTTCTCTTTTACGTTTTTAGTAGGCAATATTTTAATAATTTTTACAACAAAACCGAGTATATATTTTTTTTAATTAAAATACTTTTTTAAAAAATACAATAAATATTTTTTTTGTCCGCTAACACAAAAAATTCGTCCATAACTTATATAATTTTCACTATATTATAAAAAGTGCCAAAATCTTACTTAAAAATATGCTAAAGTCTTAACTTTTAAAGTTGTAAAAATTTACGTATTATATTCAAAAAATGATGTAATATATTATAATTATAAAATTAGTAATCACTATTTTTTTTCTCCGCTAACACAACATTCCGTCCACAACTCAATAAACAAATAATTATGTTTTTAAATTTTTTCTAATAATTATGTAAAATTCAAATATTTTCAACATATCTCATTTGATTTATTACGTAATTAAATTAAATTATTTTTAAATTGTTTAGTCATACAATACAAATTTATTTATTAATTCATAAAAAGGATATAGGTCAAAAGTAGTTGAATTTATTACTTCTGTCTAATGTACAAAAGGGGTTGCATACAGATATAGGACCATCTCGATTCCTGCTCAAATCCCCGGGGTAGAAGGTCTATCAATCCTCATACCGAGCTCAATCCTCAGATAATCTACACTACGGTACTAATTCCTCAATCCTCTGTTACTGTTTCTTTAATTTGAAGTTCGGTTGTATGCTTCAATTTCTCCCAATCGGTTGTTATAATAGTTTATCTTACTTATCTGGTCTGATCTGTATGATCATTGAGAATGTAATTCAAGTTGTATTGATCTTAATTGATGCATGTAAAGACTTAATCCGATCGGGTTATGAATAGTAGTATCCGCATAATTTGAGAAGCAGAGCAAATTGATGTTTTATTTTATGAGTAGTAAACATGTAGGTATATTCTATTTGATATATGCATTCACAATTGTAGTTTTTACTTTTGTTTAAAATCATGGTAAGGAATTTGATATGGGGCACTCTTCCTCAATTGTACATTATCTGTTATACTCGGTGCCCAGTTTATCATTTTTTTAGTAGTCTCCGCACAATGTGAGAAGCAGAGAAAATTGATGTTTAATTTTAGCAATAGTAAACATCAAGGTATGTAGAATTCGATATATGAATTCACAATTGTAGTTTTTTATTTTGTTTAAAGTCATGACCAAGTCATTTGATATGCGATACTCTGATGTAATTGTACAGTACTTGGTGTTATACTCGGTGTAGAATTTCGATAATTTAGTAATGGTGATGACCTTTAGTAATAGTAAATACTTATTGTTCTACTCTATTTTTTCAGTCGTGATACCATAGACAGATTTCCAAAGTTTAGTTTGTTGCAATGGGTATAATGATTCGAATGTGTTCCTCATTCTTGTTACTTAATTGAAAGTTGATTTAGTACAATTTTTCTGGCAAGTAAACATCGGAACAATCTTGCTACTTTTTAGATGTATTAGGAGATGATAGTGTTACAGAGGCTCCGATATACAATCATTGTCATTTCATATGAGCTATATTGCCTCTTTATATTGCAGATATGAGTGGAAATACTGATTTCCGTAGTACAAACATGCAAACCTTGAAAGATTCAGAGATGCTAAACTAACATTCAATATCAATCCTTGTAATGTACTATAGAATATTCATAATTTTTAACTCTACATATTATGTGTGCTCTTTATCGAACATTACATCAGCTTAGGTACTTTAGCGAGGAAAATCCATCGTTCTTTGTAACTCTTCCACGTGATGACAGAGACCTTCGTGAAATGGTATATTTCACTAATATTATGCTAGTATGCATTCTACAATCATTTGATCTTATTGCATACCTGAAGAGTTTAATGATATTATATGATTTAAAAGTACTAATGTGAAAACAAATTTGTCAATTTTCAGAAACTACCTGATAACTTTGTCAATAGTCATTGAGAATCTATTCCTAGTAAAGTAATTCTTGTACTTGCTAATGGACATGAAACCTATGTGAATTTCAAGAAGTCGGAACAGTCTCTCTGTCACATGAAAGAGTTCAACATTGATTGTCGAGGTTTGTTCGGTTCCACTTTGATTTACTCTTATAAGGGCAACGGGAAATTCTTTGTAAATTGTTTGAAGGATGACCTCTGCGAGGTTATATACTTCAAGAATATGATAATTCCACGCGGCACTTTCTATGATCAAGGTACTATAAAAAAACTTCATAAAAATCTTGCTGGACTACTATGATAAAAATAAAGTGTCTTATGAATGATATGTTTTTCAGATGTAATGACTGGTATAGGATGGAAGTTCCTGGTGTTTCTTAACAATCATGCATTTCAAAATCGAGAAATTGTAAGAACACTATTTCCTGTAGGAGTCGGTTATTTTATGTTTCTGATATTTAGGTAAAAAAAGTAGATTACAGTGTTATCGGCCATATCCACTTGTACAGAGACTATAATTCTGTGCACTTTGGTAATTTATCCATTTATTAGTAAAATGTAAAAGCTGGTACTTTATTAATCTTTGATCTTTGATAGCCAATTCCTGCACACTTCTGGAGAGCCTTTGGGAAGCTGCTACCACCTAAAGTCCAGTTCTACATGATAAATGGAAGTCGATATGAAGGAACGTGTTCCAAAACCGAGAGAAAGATGTATGGCCTTGACGATCTTGTGCGAGAATATGGTTTGAGCGAGACTGACAAAGTTTTGTTTACCTACTTTGGTGAAGGAAATTTTTTTGTTATGATATTTGATACATCAAATGTGGAAGTAATGATGCTTGACCAAGATTCCCAAAGTTCAGGTTATATATGCTATACAAAGCATGTAATTAATTTTAAACTTACAAATTTGTTCTTTTTTGAATTTAATGTTATTTATACTAAAGAGTCAGAGATGGAGATTGCTGATGAACCTGTTCAACTTCCTGTTAACCTAGAAGTTGATGTTCACAACAATGAGAACATGACTTTTACACTTGTCATGACAGCATCTAATAACACATCTCATGGAGTGGTACGGAAATATTTTATTAAATTTTATAACAAAGTTGCCCTTTTTTTTAATACTTTGACTTGTACTTAATTTTTACATATGTATTGTAGTATATCCCAAGCTACATTGAATCACCAAATGGACAATGGATAGCTGGTGACATGGTAAATTTAAGAACTGCTGCCGGGAGTTGGTATGTCGGTGTCGTCAAATCGGGGAAGATGTTTAGGTTTTCAAGTGGCTGGAATCAGTTTGTTAGAGAAAATGAGATCTCATTACATGAAACAGTTGTATTTCAATTGTTGGAAGAAGAACAGGCTGTAGTTTTTCTGGTGACTTTCCCACACAGGCCTTGAGATGTTTTTCCCATATAAGCAGCTTTAAGACTATGTTTTTTCAGTTCTGTTAATGTCTCAGACTACTGCTTCTCGTTCTCATCATGTTTTTCTAACATGTTACTTTATTATGGTTGTGTAACTACTTATTTGATTTGGGAAGGTTTTGTTGGAATTTAGTTACACATATGTGGCAATTAATTTTTAGAAGAAGTAATAGGAGATTTTGGACATGACTTTTTTGCTGCTAAATGTGGTGGAAGTTACCTGCACTTACCACATTTTATGGTAACTAACTTGCGGGTACTTAACTGCACATACTACAACATGGAAACTGCTACATTTTATGTGCTTATATAAGGGTTATTGTACTCACCTCAAACATACAAACAAACACAGAGGAAAAAAAATTATTGGCGGATCAGAAATGGCTTCATCCAGCGCAAAGAGGAAACGATGGTCAGGGATGGAAAATGTGGCAATGCAAGAGTTGCAGACATTGGTTGTCACTTGCGCAGATTTCAACACTGATTTGGAAGACGCAAATGTTTTCTTCTCAGAGTTGTATGCATCCATGGAAAGTAGGCAATCAGATTTGTTTGCTCGCTCGGTTGGCCTGGAAGAACATATCAAGTATTGTGTATATGTTTATATATTTTAATATTTTACCAATACTTAGTAATTGTCTTTATTAATTTTACATCTCTCCTTTACAGCAACATAGAAGATATTTTGTAGAATGGATCAAGAAAAAAGCGTGGAGAATCATCCCAAAGCAATGAAGAAATACCAATATCATATATGAAAAATCAACCAAAATTCCTAAGTGATACGTCTTCATCTCTGCGTGGACATGAGACAACCTTGAAATTGACTGCTGCAGAAATGATGAGTGCCTTTCAAAAGTTTGACGACGGGTGGAAGGAAGATCTTGCTAATTTCAATGCTCAGGCTGATAAGTTGATTGAGTCAATTGGTAGAATTCGCATATTAATGGATGATTATAGTCGTAATATATGATAAAATTCATTTGATTATTAGAAGAATTTTAGTATATTATTCTGTAATCAGGTTCAATATAAATTAGTAACAAAGTTGTTATTCTGGAAACAGTGTTTGTAGCATTACTGGATCAAAGTGAACATTGTTGTTATCTATAATCAAATGATATCATTGTTGGATTACATATTGTTTCATGGTAACATCATAGCTTTATTGGATTTCTACTTAAATCATGACTACATAACAACATAGATGGTTTATAGATTTATAACATGTCATAAGATAACATTAAAATTGGCAGTGACATATAACAGATTGAATAAAACATCCATACAACTCAATATTCAGAAAAGAAATATTGGCTAAATACTTAAGTTTTCAAAACAATCCTCTTTAATTTCATATTAAGCTTTTATAATGCAAAATAGCAAACATTAAAACATTGCAATGCCATATGTAAAACTTCACGCGAATAGCCATTTATTTAGACCAATCCAGCAAGTATCCTGTAAACACAATAGTGCAAGGAATGTTCATTAGAATTTATACCTCTCAAATTAATGTTAATGACGCATATATACTAATAATTGACATCTCTGAAAGAGTGTTGATACCTTTGCCTCAATACTTCAATAGCAGGATGATTAATATTGAAATAAATCCGCGAACATGATGAACTTCTTATCTGCAGTGAACCTGTTAGAAGCAATTCAGCGATAAGCTTTAGTTGACACCATGAAAAATTATTATATTTTTTAGTAAAGATATGTAGATTAGCCGAAAATGGAACTATTGTGGATTAGTGGCCTCATGGTTGTCAAGATAACAATTGGAGGATACCCAACATATCCCTGAAGTGCATTTGCTACATCAACAGTAAATTCATCCCAAGCAAAAATCTTAACAACGTTGCTGAAATGGAAAGAAAGATAATGAGACTATCAGATAAACATTGTTCAACACTGAGCGACACTACATTTATTACTGAAATGATGGTCTTACCTGCCATCAAATAACTCAAATCGAAGAAACTTTTTCTCACCAAATCGTGTATAAACTTGCTTTATTGGATCAATATTCTGAGGCATGCCAACAATATCTACTAAATAGTTACTATTTAGGTTTTTTCAATCATGATTTAAATTAAAAAGAAATATGTGATAATATTCAAAAATACCTATAGCATGTATAGGAAGCACCTGTTGAGAGAGTGCCATTGCAAGATCAGAAATCTCAGGAATGGTTTTAAGCTCAAACTTGTGCCTTGGAATGGTATTTACTTCAAACGGAATAGGATGAACAATGGTATCATGTGAAAAAACAATTATCTTATCAGTAGATACAGGCCTCATAAGTCCTGCATGCTCCATTACTACAAAATTGTGAATAGCATATATATTTCCTTCAAGTATGATATTGCTAACATCATGCCAAATCACACGATTTATAAATGCAAAGACATGACAATCCTGCATAACAAAAGCTCATTGGAAACTCTTCTATACAACCAATAATCATATACTACTACTACACAAAGCGCAAGACATTACCTCTGAATCAAGCACAATTAGATTAACACCTCGGAATTGTTGAGTGCGAGAAAATGAAGGCCACATCCTAGTAATACGTACACGAACCCTCCAATCAGTCCTAGTGCTATTAACCAATGCAAGGTTGTCTTTCATGGCAGCAATCACAAAAGGTTAACTAACAAAAATTTTTTTCTTAAAGGGTTATTACTTTATGATATTCATATAACACATGAAAACTATATATATATATGAGGATTAGTACGTCAGCCATGGATTTAGGTAAATGATTGATGTTAACATAGTTGGCGTGATCTTTAGATAAGAGTTTGTTAGGATTTTACTTCTCCATTACAAATGCAATATTCTGCTAATAATTTTAGTAAGTTAACGTGATATCAACATGACCTTAAATGTAGGTTAAATTGTCTTATACAATATTCACATAAATTATTTCATGGGAATTATCATTTTCGTACATAAAAACTCGATTAGTACGTTAATTGTGACGAACTATGGGTATTATTAATTTTAATTGTGATGATATTATGACGTAAAATAGAAATATAAAAGTTCATAACAACTAAATTTTAAAAAAATAGTACAAATAAGTCATAATGTTTGAAAATGTCATATATTTTTTTAAGACTGTAGCATGCGGTTAAAAACTAATACACTATAATAAATAATAAAGACATTTATTCTTATCTGTAGTTGTGATTTTAATATTTACCCAACATTTGATAACAATTGTTCGAATTACTTTGTTCGTCAAAACGTTTTTGAAATATCTATTTTCTTTATAAGTCTACTATTATTTTTATTCCAACTACAATTACAAACCATATTATTGCAAAAAGATATTTAATAAAGGTCCATAAAATCTTATCAGATATCAAATATATTTTGAAAACTATTACAAATTTTACATGGAAATATGAGAGAACATGTATAAAAATATGACATACAATCTATTAAAATCAATCGTTATTAGTTTTGTGTATTTTGATGATATATTAGCGTGAATTGCCTAATATAAAACCTCATGCAAAACTATTTATAAATTAATTATCTTACATAAATAGTAAAATTTATAATCTAACGAACAACATATTCGGACAAATAAACTATTTGAAATATAGGAAAAATAATTTGTAGTATTATTCTGTTCAAACTTTGGCATAATATTTTACAAATTAATTTTTTTATTTGAAAAAATATAATAAATATTCTTCTGAAATGTAAGTTTAGTACATTAATTATTTCATGGGTGTTATAATTTCCCCACACCTAAACTGGATTGTTACATTAATTATGAAAAACTATTTGTTAATTTCTTTTAACAAATTGTACTTACAGTTATCATTTCCTACATAAGCAATTTTAAAACCTCAAAAGAATATAATTTGAAATTAATTATCTCGATCCGGTTGGAATAAGTATGACGATATTATCTTGATCAATGGAAACATTTATTCTCATCAAATATGATATTGCAATAGTTTATTTTATATTGAATTCTCTTCCAAATTGTATGAATGTGAAAAAATATTGGAACAACAAATGGAATATCTATTGACAATTTTTCATGGGAAGATGACTAAACATGGATTCCAAAAAAAGACATAATCTATTAAATACAACGGTTATTAGAAATTTATCCCTGTGATGATATTATAGCGTAAAATACAAAACTAAACGTTCATAAGAAAATACTTTGTGATAAATTAGCTGGAATAAGTCTTAATGTTTCAAAATCAAATGTTTTTGTATTAAATTTAAGCCTTTTACCATAGGGTTATAAAATTAATACAATAAAATCAATAATAAATATATTTATTATATTCTGTAGTTGACATGTTTAATAATTAATAGACATTTTATAACGATTGTTCGAATTACTTTCTTCGTCATTAACTTTAGACATAATATAATAAGTCTATAAGCCTATTATTATTTTAATTCAAATTACAATTACAAAACATCTTATTACAGTAACATACATGATACACCTCCAAAGATTTACAAAACATATCCAAATACTTTTTTAAAACTATTGAATGCTTATACATAAGATATGAGAGAACATGTATAAAAAATATGACACATAATCTATTAAAAAAAATTATTAGTGCTGTGTATTTTAATAATATAAATAGTAATTTTATAATCCGTATTCAAGGCATATTCAGACAAATAAACTTCTTCAAAATTATTCAAAAATATTTTATAGTACAATTCTGTTAAAACTGCGGCATAATATTTTCTAACTTAAATTTTAATATTGGAAAAATAAAATAACTTAACATTCTTCTCGATTGTAAGTTTATAAAATTAATTTTTTTTTTCAAATACGTAATTTGAATGCATACTTAAATATGTAATATTACTTAATATTCATAATTATGTACCTAACATGTAAATTTTATTACATATTTTCCATTAAATAAGCAGTTATTGTAATTACACATAGAGAACCGTGTTGATTGACTTTTGTTCACTGGATCAAAATAAACCCTGCATGCAAAAGACCATTCTCATCAATACTAACACCGAACAAAACTCCAAACTCGGCACAAACAATCGTCAGGGGACTTTTGATTTTCATCATTCTACTCAAGTCATGGAGGTATGTATACTCTGTCATTCAATTAGTAATCTGATGAATGTAGATAAATCTACGTTTTATGTTAATTGAATTTGATTTGATCAATCTTGCTCATCTCTGTTTACATATAAGTATTCTGAATAGTCTACATTCATGGTGCTATGAAATTAGTTATTGACATTAAATAGATTTGTCATTGTAATCTGATGAAAGATTATGTATTGATTCATATTGGGTATTTTTGTATACAGTATTGCCATATTATATATTGACTTATATGTTGCAAAATCATTGTAAAGTGTTTAAGTATGTGGTTTATACAATGAAACCGTTCTTGGTCGAAGTGTATGTTGTGATCTTGGGATAGTTGGTTATGTGTTGGGAAAGTCAGTAGCATATTACACATATGTATAATGATTTCTAATCTATTATGTTGCAATGAAAAAGTATTGTCATCTGTGTATTGACTTACATGGTGCAAAAAACCTTGTAAATGTTTTAAGTACCTGGTTGATAGTCACAATACGTTTTGTCTAGAAGGGATTGTTGTGATTTTTGTCTCAAGCTGTTATGTCCCGGGACAGTCATTAAACAATGTTGAGTCTGGTTTTTTGATTTCTAACCGTATCCCCCATGACTGCCTCGACTTAGCCATTCATTGAACTGATTTTTGTTGAACTCAACATGTTTTACTAATTGGAATATTATAATATTTATGTAGTTGATAATAATAACTATTTTTATTATTCAAACGCAGCATACTACCTCTGACCCTGTGAAGATTCCATCATTCATAGTTCCTTTTGATCCAACTATGCTTGAATTGGTAAATAACTTTATATTTTGTGTGAATATGTGATCGTGCTTGTTAATTGAATTATTGAAAGGCTCTTTATTTACGGTTGCAGAAATTACCAGCCACTATTGTTAATCAATATGGTGGCAAACTTGCTGTTACTGGACACATAATGCTACCAAATGGCGAGAAGCTAGATTTCACTTATGATAATAAGAGTGGCAGCCTAATTGTACTTGGGGAACTTATCCAAGTTTACCCAAAAGGAAGTGCTTGTAAGCTTCTTCTCTGTTTTGAATCTTCAGGAAATTACTGGGGTCACATATTTGATAAGACTGGGTGTGAGATAAACTATGTCAAGCCTGAAGATCCAAATTTCTATGCGGCAAAGAGAGGTAATACTGTCGTATGCTCTTCAATATTTGGTTACACATTGGAAAGCCGATCTTAAGTCATTATCATTATTATACTGTTTAATACACATGATCAGCCAATGTTGCTGGAGCTGGAGTTAAAATTCTAGTTAAAGCTACTGAGAAAACAATCTATGATGGCATAGTTGTAAGTTATTTTCTCATTAACTTGTAATATGTTATGCAAATGTGCTTTTATTTTACAAAATATAAAAACATAGGATTAATTTGATCTAACTCCTATTGAAGGATATTTCATATCCTTTTGTGGCACAATATGGCAAGCATATCCCAGAAGTTGTTCTCTACTGTTTCCCTTTGGATACAATGTTTACAGGTTATTTTTCCGATTATGAGAAACGGTTCTTTGGTCTCTATAAAATTCCACCAAAACTTAGCCTCAACATGGGAGATTTTATAGTGTTCACAAACTGGGAAGCTGGTCGGTTTGATGCTTTCATTTTTGACAAAGATGGAGTGCAGAAGTTGTTTGAAGATCAGACCCCAGAGGCTGGTGAGAACTCTACTAATAATAAAATTGTAATACAATATGGTCATATTAATTGACAATAATTGCTTACCTTACATAACTTCTTTTTATTTGATTAAACATGATTGTTTGACTACATTCTTTCACACACATCTAAATCTTGAAATGATCTTTCTCTTGATGCAGAGAATGACCAGGAAACACTTCAGGGATAATGCAATGGAGAGGAGTTGGTCTGAATACATCTCATTATTATGCTTGCATTTAATCAGCATTTATAATATTTGTAACTTATACTCTCGGGTTCAAGACATGTAATGTTCATACTTTAGCCAATTGTTGTGGCATGGATTTAATTCGTAGACGCAATGCGTACATAATGGGATTTGTATGACTGGCTATTACTGGATTTAAATATTATGTGATAACTATTGGGTACACACGCCATTGGGCATATGTACTGATTTCTTCCATACTTCAATTAAGGTACTTACCTAATCATAACATAAATTCATGGCATAAAAATACACCATTTTGTATATTTTAAATTTGTTCAGTTACAGTTGATTTGTTAGACATTAATATGGGTTTGGTATCGTTTTAGTACATCATTAGCTACAAATCAGGTATACTTTTAGTCAATGAAGTTTTCCAACTATTCACGTCAAATAACTTTAAGGTTATTTTAATATGGCATAATCCCAAGTTCTCCACTAAAAGGGCAAATTATGTAGTCTGATCAATATTTTAATTGTGGAAGTGACATCACAAAATCTTTACTTATATAATTGTTGTATTTATCATATTCTTATTTTTTATAACAAAAGATTGTGTCATACAATCTATCTTGGAATATATACCACAATAATGTCATTTCCATGTTCAAAACATATATATTACAGATCATTGTCATGTAACTTTAAACAAAAGGACAGAACAACAATAGAGCATTCATTATCAAGGCTAGAAATAACATAAGTTCAACTACCAAAGGTTTTAATTTTGTACTAAAATTAAATAAAAGTGCAACAGATCAATCACAAACATCACCCAACAAAATCTTGAACAAAAGTAGTTGCACTTTGCAATGACCACAACTTGAATTCCAGATATGTGACATGGTTAAGCGTGCATGATAGAAATCACCTTCTTCACTGTACTTCTCCTTAACAGTCAACTCACAAAGTGAATACCAAAGCTCTTCACCAAAAGAATTCCCTTCAATCCTGTTAATCGGGTCTTTATTTATAGCATTTGGACAAAATTTAGAAACAGGAAGTAGATTATCTACGTCCGATATGTTACAGTATATATCTTCAAGCAAATGAACAATGTCTAATAACTTCGATCTAAGATCAAGGATTGTAAGAATATGAGACATTTCTTCAACAACCTGATCTCTTTCATATGGTCTGTAAACTGCTCTAAAAACACATAACTAAAATAAGATGGGAAATGATTAATGGAGAGAAAAGAGAGAGTTTGAAGATTATGATCCACATTGTTGCGCATGAAAAGCATTCGAACCGAGTTATAAAACATAGCTTGCTCAACTTCCAGAGAAATGGCAAAAAGAATGAAACCATGGAATTGGTCACGCCGAACTTCTAGATAATGATTATGGTACTGGTATAGAGCATCCCAGTTGAGCTTCTGCAACATCTCCTTAACTTGTATTCGGCTAGATTTGGTATAGTAGTCCATCAGAAACTTTCCGAACATCTGAAAGCTATCAAGATCGTGTATTAAGAAGCCAAACAATATAGACATAATGTCAGTATTGACGGTGAAAATGTTAAAGTTTGGCATGATGAACTGAAGAGAGTATTTTGTGCAATGAAGAAAAATAGAATTTTAACTGATTGTGATAAGGTCTATAAATAAGGAAACATTCTACAACTATTATATATGTAATTGATAGCACACTTGGAGCTGAGCAAGTTTGTGAGAAAATAAGATGCTTTCTGTATCCCAAATACTGGAGTTAACTGAATTGAATGTGAATAAAACCATTTCATTTCCTTCTCTACTTTGTAATTGTTTAAAAGTATGTAAATTTAGAAAAACGTAAAGTAACAGTGGGGGTTTCTTGGATTATTGGAAATGAATACTACATCATTATGACTCGAATTGATAAACGTGTAAGTAAGAAAGATACAACTTTATAGATATGGGTCAAATTTAGTGATGGACAATGCATGTAACATCAAATCATTATCTTTTACAAAAAACATTTTCACAATTAAGATAAATATTTGCATTCATATATATAACCAAACTGTACAAATTTGTTACATATTCACATATACATACTTAACAGGAATAATCACAAACTATTGAACATGCTTAGAAATTCACAACCTGTCCATCTTGAATAGGTTCAGGGTCATTAATCTCAACATCCTGAAATCGTGCTTGCGGAGGGCCCAGACCTAAATCCATATTAAGAAATTCTTGAATGTTGTCAACAGGCCGGTCCAATGTCTGCAAATCGTGCAGATTTTGTCTACCAATTGATGCTAGACGTCTTGCAACAGAGTTCCTCTGCGGATGTACCAAATTAATTTCATAACGAATGTTATGATCATTAAGACGTGAAAGGATACATCTGAATGTACTCCTAGTATGTGGTGTTATTCCATCCTCTCTATAATACTTGCATTCACGGTAAGCCTGGATATTATCAGTCTCAATGATAACATGTTCGTACTGGTCTTGAAATGCTCTACGCATTCCTATCAAAACAGCCCATAAGGCACTATTAAGATTAGTTAAGCCCAGAATGGTGCCATATGTTAATCGAATAAGAAGGCCATTTGAATCTCTCACAACAACGCCAATGCCATTTCTATTCTGACCTTCAGGAGCATTCTGAATAAACTCACTATGAACATTCATCTTCATCCAACCTTGAGCAGGGAATTGCCATACACGTTCAACATTTTCCATGATTTACGTATTTCTTTGGGTTCAATCAAAGGTTGACAAACTAACTAATCTCAAATGTAATGACATACTTCTATAAATACAAAATACAATGGAAAGATGTGACTATTGGGGAATGGCTACCAATTTGTGACTTGAAAAAAACTAACTTAAAACAGTTATACTTATGCTATAATACTTAATAGAATCAGTTATAACTAAAAACTGCTTACTAAACTTTGGTGTCCCCATAAGAATTGTATTAAATATCAATAACAGAATTTGACAATAGTACGAAATAAACGACAAAAACAACCAATACACATTCTTCATTGATTCAAATAGGAAAAACAAACTTTCAACATCAGCAAACCAAGTTTACAGTTCAATGTGATAAGGAAATTTAATAATTAAAAACTGAGGAAACTGGATTGCCAACACAAATGCTGCATCCATGCCAAATAAAAGATGAACAACTTGAAAATGATGATTATTTAAAACGAAATTCAGAAATGCTAAACACCAATCCAATCCATCTTTCGTACATAACATCGAGCAAAATAATTGAGTGCTTAACTGCTGTATTACTTCTCCTGCAAATTTTAACAAATTAAAAATTCTTAGAATATGACCAAATCAACAGAAAAAATTAATAGAATATAGATAATTAATATGATGATAATTAATGAATGGAATGTAAGTGATTAAATGCAAAAAAACAAAATACAATGCATAAATGTATCTTACCTTTTTAATTTTTTTGGTAACTGATTTTACAGAGCCCGGAGTATGATCAATGGCATCAAGATCGACGGACTAACACAAAAACAATTACGATTTTTAAAGATTTGTTGGAAGACTAAAAGTTATAAAATTATAATGATTCGAGTATTATAACATATAAAAACTAAAATTACATTAACGGAAAAGTTGATGGAGGAAGATTCTGATATATGTGCAGATTCAGATGGACTTGGACTCTGCGTAGTCGTGTCAAATATGTCATTTGCATCAAATATGGTACTATCCTTAGTTACATTTGCTTTGTTCAATTGAATAATGACAGTGACTTCCTTTCCAACCAAATCTTTAAGTACCTGAGGAAGGACTTCTTCAGGAGCCTGATATAATATAATAATTGTTAAACACTTTAATTAACAATGTAAAACATTTCATTGGATCTACTTCATTGTAATGAATTTATACCTTCTCAAAATCATTATACGCTTTTGCTGCACTTGTGCCAACAATCCTTCTAGCAGCTCGGTCCATGAGCATAATATTACATGAAAATGTATCATCTTCAGCAAGGACCATGATACAAAACCTGAATTTATAAGGAATTTTGTGATAACTATTGAAAGTTGACTTTAATATAGACTAAAACTTAATAAATTTTTAATATAACTCTAATTTCGTATACCTTTTAGGGGCAACCGGAATTATGCGAGGACAATTATTACATCGAAATCTCCTGTCAAGCCGCTCAACCTCTTGTTGACATTTGTTACAACTGTAAAACCACCATGCTACATCCTCATCCACCTTAACATCTGAGAACGTGGTGTATATCCTCTTCTGTTTGAAGTGAAAAAGGTTCAGATTTAAAAATAAATCATATTCAATATGGTTGTGTCGTGCAAATTTTGTAAAGGTTATAAAACCTTCAAGTCATCATATGTCAGATTTTCATTGAGATCCTTTAATGTCATTCGTTCCATAAAGGGTTGAACAAATTCAGATTTTGCCGCCTTAAGATATTTTTCTCTCTTTGACAAATATCCCTCCTCCTTCAACCTACAAAGGTAAACATTGATGTTTATTAACTCAGCCTCCTATCAATTGTTATTAAACATGCAAACGTGCTGTAATTATGTAATTAATATATTTCTTAATCGTACTACCTCATCCTCATATCAGTCACGGATTCATCATCTAGGTTGAGGTACAATTTTGAAGATGGCAAAGTACCAATCTGCACAGTATCTAAATCAAAGCAATATTGTAATAACCCCAATTTTTGGAAATTTTCCCTTATGAATAGTGATTTTGCAGATTATGCTGAATGAGAAAACTTTTCATGCCACACTATGTAGGGGTTCTGTTATTGATCTTCTGGGATATTATTAGTACTCTATGTGGTATATAAGTGTATGTAAAGATCGTCAGAATCCAATTCCGAACACTTTGATTTTTCCCGGAAATCCACTAGATACGGAAAGAATTGAGTATAAGGTAACAGGATAAAAAGGATTTAAATTAAAGGATTATAAGAGAGGATCATAAAAGGAATACAATATATTGAGAAAGGTTAAGGGAACCTAAGTAATAAGATCCCGGGTATGATCCCTCAAACGATAAACGAAAACGAAAGTTAAGCGAACCGTATAACAGATCAGCGGTCATTAGGCAAACAATTAGGAAGATAATCAAAGGGATTAGAGAGGATGATGTCACCCAACCAATGAGAAGAGGACAAGGAGGGGAGGATGACATCATGAGGATGACCTAAGCATGACATAAGGGAAGGAGGTGTGGTTTATTAATAACCACACAAATTTCATGGTTAAAAAGGTAATTTACCAAAATCAAAAGCTAGTAACCAAGCAAACAACTCACAAAACACAAAGATATTTCATTTCTTCATGAAGCTCTCGGCTTCTTTCTTAACAAAATGAAGATCCAAGCTCCACCACTTACTATTTAGCAAGGTATTTATCTAAGCTTCCCCATGGATAGTTACATACTTCCTATAAGTTTAAGCTTCTAATTCCAAGCCAATCTTTTTCTACAAATCATGGAAGAAGATGGTGAATAGTGTTTTTCAAGAACTAAAATTTGTGTTCTTGAAGTTTTGTTTAGATTAAGCTTGGATAAGGACTTTAAGGGTGATTCCAAGCCATTCTCTTGATTCTCCACTCTCCAAGGAAGGTATAAACTCCAAACCCTAGATTTAGTTTTGAGTAATTAGGAATGAATATGATTGATATAGTATATGTGAAGCATGATGCTTGATTGTTTAAAGTTTGGTTGAGTTTGTAGAGATTAGTTGGTTTTGTGGTATTTTTGGGGTTGTAAATCTTGATAATTAGTTAAGGAACCTAAGTAAAGCTTTTAGTTCATGCGGGGAATAAGTATAAATTGTTAATGTGGAGTTGTTGGGGCTGTTATGATGTAGTTTGGATGGAGTTTCGATTGGGTTGTGAATTGGGGTTGATTGGTGGTTGTTTTGGAATGGTTTAAATTCGGGAAATCGCGTAAACATAGCCGTCGTAATGCCCGATTTACCGTAGACTGTTTTTGTTCTTAACATCAGAACCCTTGAACTTACTGCTAGGTTTTAACCATTGCTATGTTTAGATAGTTCATGTTACGAGCTTCGTTTTGATATGTGGTTCGTTGGATTCCGATGAACGGTTTAGGAGAAACGGCCGTTTTAAGTAACGACATTTCGCGAACGAACCCTTACCCCTCGCCTTACTTTGAAACATAGGTTAAAGACCTTAAAGGACTAATTGAAGTATGAAACATTTATGTAAGGTGTAATAGGCAGTTGGTAAGACACTCGCGAAGGAATCGCCTTAAAACTCGTAATGGTTAAATTATTAAAAATGGTGGAGCCGAGGGTACTCGAGTGACTTAAGAGAATCAGTAAGCGCAAAACGAGCGTTAGAGTCTGAGTTGGTTAGAGTATAGATTTACAAGTGACTTTGGTTTAATTACAACTTACTTGTTGCTTATAGGTTACCAGACTCGTCCCGAGCCATTCGTAACCCCCAGTCGCTCATGCAAGTTTTCTACCCGTTATACTGTTGTTGTGATGTATATATGTATATGCATTATCTTGTGATAGATGCTTGTTGGTTAATTAGCAAATTTTGCGATATATTGAAGCATGCTGATATGGTATATATATGCATGTCTGTTTCGTATTCTTGCCATATATATCTGTTGGTTCAATTGATAATACCTATGCTAGAGAATAACGGTAATTTGCATATACCCTTAGTATAGGGACCCAAAGATGAAAATATTTTCTAAAACTGGGAGTCGAGGATCCCGAGTAGATTTTATATATATATATATATATATATATGTGGTTATAGTTTTCAAAACTATTAATCGAATAAGGTTTATTCGATAACTTGATTTTATTAATGAATATTATCTTGAATATTCATTCGAGGACTTATGACTCCTTTATATTATTTATTGAATATTACTTGGATATTCATTTGAGGATGTATGACTCCTTTATTTTATTTAATGAATATTATTTATAATATTAATTCGAGGTATTATGACTCAGCTTATTATTTATTGAATATTATTTCGAATATTCATTCGAGGGCTTATGACTCAGCTTATTTTATTTATTGAATATTATTTGAATATTCATTTGAGGATCTATGACTCCAATTATTTGCTGAGATATATTCTTTATTTTATCAAAGAATAAGGTGTCGATAATCAAACTCACTTTTGATTATTCAAATAAAGATAGTACTTTCGTATAGGTATATCTTTGGATATTTAATATTCATTTCAAGTATAAGTTTCAAAACTTCTACTTCAATTATTTTTATAAAGATTATTCTTTATGGAAATATTATTTAAATAATAATATTCAGATATTTTCTAATATATTGAGACTGATTTATTTTGTTAAATCAGCATCACTCCAAACATTCTTAAAAATGTTTTGCGAGTCTTCAAAATGATTTTTAAAAGTTAGAGCGGATCCCAAAACTCATTTTTATATTTAAGATCCTCCTTTCGAAGGGGATTTAAATACTCGCTCAAAACCTGAGGGATCCGGCTCTGTGGTGTGTTTTATATTCGCAACAAGGTTGCTATTTTGTTAAATGAATTGATTACTTACCCAACACTCGGGAAGTAAAATTCTTGGAACAAGTTAATCCATTAACAGGCATCGCCTGGGAAATATCGGTGAGTTCTCCTTTCCAACTAGATACGACTTCTTGGTGGAGCCGTATCAACAAGTTTCTACTTGGGGAAAGGGGGAACGAGCTTTACGTTTCAGAGTCATGGATTTCATCTGAACTAGGAGTGGCGTAAGTGGTCGAGTGGCGCCGGCCAAGCCTTATTATATTGGCCCAAATGGCCTAGAAGTTCCGCTAAGGCGGTCCATTCCTTAGGAGTTCAGTGTTCGGTTGACAAGTAAATCCGACAGGTTCTCCTCTACATATAGAAAATGGTGGAGTTGCACTACTACGATTGATCATCGTAAGTGGTCTTCCTGACACGGCAAACTCCCGTAATGAGTTCATCATCCAATTGGATATTTCTGCAACACTACCCAGAGCACTTTGATAGAAAGGCTACGGTTCGGCGATTGTTGAGTGTTGGCAGGGTCAAGTTTTCAAAATGATGTTTGCATCAAATGAAGTATCTCGTAACTTCATTTTATTTTGATGATATTTTAAAGATTTAATCTATTCAAATCTGGTCTTGTAGTCTCATCTACGTGATGAACTTTTGAAACTAATTATAACTTGAACGGTGGTAGTTCAAGTAGTATTTGGAAAAGATATAAGTATATTGGAGTATCTTGTAACTTCATCTTTTAAACTTATATCTAGTAAATGATTATCTTATGCATGACAAAGATTTTCAGAAAAACGTTAAGACAAGGTTAGATATATGAGATCACCTTGGAACGATATTTTTATACAGTTATACACTGGAACTCTGTGTGTATTATGCATGGAAGAGGACTTCCAATATTTTGAAAAGTATATATGTATATATATACTGAATAGTTTGCGACTTCATCGCATTAAGATATCAACTTGGTTCATTTCTTTTGACCAAGACTTTCATGAGTACTATGAGAAGGCTCATATATTGTTAATCATTATACATATTATTTTGGTGGGCTTGCTGCTCACCCTTACTTTCTTCTTTCATCACACAACATCAGATAGACAAGATGAACAGGACCAAGCTCCCAATTCGCGAGCGGATAGGAAACGTTCCGCAGTTTCCTATAGGCGTTGATGTCGCTATAGCTGAGGTAGGAACTACCAATAGGCTAGGCTTTCAACTTTTGATGTATCAGATTATGTATATTTATGAATTGTAATAATGGCAATGAAATGTAAATTTATTCAGAAAACCTTTTAAGGTGTATTGGCAGATAATTGTGGAATAAAATGACTTGTGATTATTTTTGGATGTTCATCTCTGAGACTATAACGTGTGGTGTGTGTGTTTATTGTGGGGTCACAGTACAGAGTAGTTGATTAATTATTAAGATTGGGTGTAATTAAGGGAAATGGAACTCGTGACAACCCGGATCCCCGACCCCGGATTTGGGGGTGTTACAGAAGTGGTATCAGAGCTAAGTGTTATAAACCTCAGAGATGATGTGACGTAAAGATAATAAGTTCACTAAGATAATAAGAACTCTTGCCAAGTTCATAGTCGGGCTACCTAACGTAGTACTGACAGTTAAAACCCTTATGGGAACCCTTATAAATATCGTGATAGAAGCGTAGTTCGTTATCGTATATGGTAGCGGGACACCGAACCCTGAGGTTGAGGAGCAACAACGCGATGATGTTTTATTACTTATTGGAGATCAGATTATGGATCCGATAGAGCGTCCTAACGCAGGACCGGATGATGTTGATATTGAGGATGTAACGGTTGAGGATGTTGTCCTAGAAAGGACAGTTGCTGAGGAGGATCCCATGGAGGATCCTGACAAGAATGAATAAAGGACCATTGAGGAATTGATGACCATGGTTAGGGAAACTACCAGAGGTAGGATTGGCTGGTCACGACCGGAGGTTCGTTCAAGTTTGTAAAGATAGTAGCCCCCTTTAACGCGGCTTACTCATAAGACTGAGAAGTTCGAATAGACAGAGAAATGCGAGAACAACTTTTAAGAACCGAAGCAAAGGTTGGTGACGGCCCCTATGTTGGCATTGCCGGATGGAAAAAAAGAGAGAGATTTTGTGATTTGTAAGTGACGCTTCACATAAGGAATTAGGGTGCTTCTTATACAGCACAGCAAGATAATCGCGTCCGCGTCAAGACAATTAAGGAATATAAAATTCGATATCCCCACCCATGAGCTTGGGCTCGTGGCAATAGTTTTGCCCTCAATATTGGAGGCACTACTTGTATGGAGAGAAGTGCGAGATTCACAAATCATAGGAGCTCTAGTACATTTTTACGTAGAAAGAGCTCAACATACGCCAGAGGAGGCAGTTAGAGCTAATCAAGAATTATGATTGGGAGATTCTGTATCATCCAGGAAAAGCCAAAATGGTGGCTAATGCCCTTAGTGTAAAGGAGAGACTCAAGATGATAATGTCTTTGGGAGAGTTGATAAGAGATTTTGAGAAAATGGAAATAGATATGAAGGTAACCGAAGCCGGTACCGAAAAGCTGTTTGAGATTGCAACACAGTCCGAATTATCGGAAAAGAACATATTGTGCCAGAAAAAGTGATGAAGGAAGGCAAAGAGGCAACAATTAGATAAAAGATTAATACCGAGAAAGATGAGAAAGGAATAATGAGGTATTCCTACAGAATTTGGGTTCCAAATGTTCAAGAGCTTAAAGATGGGATCTTAAATGAAAGCTAGTTTGAGGAATATGATTTAGAGCAAAACCTGAACGTGATAGTCAGGGAGGTCGCCATCAAGATAGAATGAACCCATAACATAATGAAGTGGAAAATGAGGATTTAAAATTTATAAGATAACCCCAAGTATGGGAGAAGGATGAAACATTTTATACTAATGAAACAGAAAGTCGAGTAAGGAAAGGAGACCCGAGACGGCACTCCTATACGACAATTTATGGACCTTTCTAGACAGAACTTAGATTATTATCCCCAACCACCACCCTGAGGAAATAATGTGGTGAGAAATTCTTTCAGGACCTTTAAGTCGCTAAGCTCTCAGAGTTCCAAGGAACAAGCTGACCCAGTCGAGGCAAGAGCCTGGCTAGAGGAAATATAGAAATCATTTGAGATTCTAAATGATTGACGAATCACAAAAGACTGTTTTGTCACTTACCCTCCTAAAAGAGAGGCCACCCGCTGGTGAAAGACCAAGAAAGGCACGGAGCCAGAGGTTAGAATAAACTGATTTAAGTTCAGTCAATTGTTTTCGGGAAAGTAATTCCCAAGGTTATGGAGATAGTGTAAAAGCTTTAGAGTCAGAACAAAGGCAGACGAGTATGATAAATTATGAATCTAAGTTGTAAAAGTTATCAAGATTCGGTCTGAGGACACGAATCCAGAATGACGGGATGTTTGAAATCAATACTTATGTTGTGTTAGTTCATGAAATAATGATAAGAGAAAGGAAAATAAAAAGAAACTGAAGTGGAAAGGAATATAAAAGGCAGTAGAGTGTGAGGAATGATAAAGGAGTTGGGTATGAGGAAACCCTAAAGACTCGTAGCAATAGAAATAGAAAAGTATGTAATCGTCAGGATGAGGGTGATTCACCATGAGTTAAATTGATGGTTGAAGGAATAAGAGATACATATATTTTATCCCCTGTAAGTTGGGAGGATTTGAGGAAACCTTGAGATAGTTCGAAGGATAAATATTGAGACACGGATAGACTGAGGAGACAAGAAAGTAAGAAATTAGGAAAAATTGGATGAAGGAAGTGACCTTCAAGAATGTGAAGTGTAAGACCGGTGGCTTGATACCCAGAAAGGGAGACGCCATGTATGAAAGATATCCCAACATTGAGGTGACTGTTGAGATAAACAACAAAAGTAAATAAGGAATTATTAAGAAGAGGTTCACGTTGAACATGACCAATATCTTCCAGAACATCCTTGTTATCGTTACCAAATTAGGAAAGAAAAGCGGATAACCGTTGTTATCTTTTGGAAGCCATATTGATTGACCTCATTTTGAATACAGATGTTATTGTGAAACTAGGCATATACTATCGAGGTGGGAATGATTGAATAAGACACCCTTATCAGGGATATATGACTTGATTTATCCATGGAAGGATGCATGTACTTTCTTTTAAAGGTGGAATTAAGGATAGAACATCGGTAACTTAAAATGAATCCTAGGGGAATGCATAAAGGTTGGCATTTCACCCTTAATAGGGACAGTATGAGTTTTGACAGTATGAATTGGAAAAGATTAAGGTAATAACGACCTTTAAGTATCAGTGAAGAATTTTTTTTTCCAGAAACATATAGATAATGGTTCTAGTATTAGTAAAGGGTATTTTGATATGCCCTGTGCCTAGGGTGTACCTGATGAAGGATTTAAGGATAACCTTAGAGGTTTTATAAGGAGAAAGGTAATATTCAAAATTCTCAAAAATAGAAATGTTGATAAAGGAAATATGACGTAATTATAATGATGCCAAGTGGGGCACGTGTTAAACCACGAGAAGGTATGGATCGAACCAGTAATGGTCGAAGTTATTCAGGGCAATTAGGACTTGAGATAAAAAGATGTTTTAATTATGATTGAGAGTCAGTTGTGACAGTGATTAACCTCTAAAGACTGAGGCAATAACTTATGGAAAAATGGTAATATTTTTTTTTACTCATCAGATTTTAAGGAAAACATCTTCACATAAGCTGTGATTGAAATAAGGTAGAAAATTTATTTGGAGGTGGTTAAAATGACATTTACTGTAAGGAAATTTTACTATCAGGAAAGGCCAAAGAGGTGGCCGACACTTTAAAGGTAAGAGGATAATTATAGGCGTTTGTGCCAAAGGAATACAGTGATGATGGTTAAAGCTATGAAGGTTGTATTATGGTTTGGAAGATTGACATTCCTTCTGATGACTGTGCAATACCCAACCGTAATAGTAGTTGGTAAAGGTTTAATTCGTGTAATCGCCATGAGCGGGCTATCTATCTCAGGAGATACTATCTTGAGATAAGTCAGGACCATGTTTCAAAAAGGACTAGACGAACCCTTGAGTTAAGTCTTCTATTTAAGGCATACGAGTAAGAATGGTATTAACCTGCTATCGTTGCTTTGATTGAAACTCTTATGTAATTTTATCTGCTTCATGTCATGTATGTATGTCAGGATCAGGAGTGTTCTTCATGAATCATGAATGGTGATTATGTTACCTCCTTAGAAGAATTTTATACGACATATATGGACTCCGTATGGTTAGATATTAAGATTTCATGGAAAGTGAATGATGACAGTAGGTCAGTGGTGGACCATAGTAAGGCAGCAATGATTCTGCGAGTAATGAGCTGATTACAACCATGAGAGTTGTATTGGAATGGATGTTGAGATTAAGTACCACTAATCGGGTCGTGGTAGTGTGTAAGTTATCATTGATAGACTAATTAAGTAGAGTATCTACCTATTGAATATTTATTCCTTCTTATCAATAGAGAGTCGTATTACTATAGGAGGAAGGTTGCGGTGCGAGCATAGAATCCTAGTAACGGTGATATATAGAATGAGATCCCAGATTCGATTTTCGATGTGGAGGGAGTTTCAAAGGTGATTGTGTATAAGCTAGAGGAAGAGCATAGATCCATAGAATGATGGACGGGATAGCGAAAATATTTAGGCATGTGAAATACGATGCTATAATACTTGATGTTGATATAAATACATATATGTTTTGTTCTCCTATGACAAACCTCTATAGTTCAGAGGTAGATTCCAAGCCAGATATTTTGTGGCAGTATATTTTTATATATATATTTACAATTCTCTTCAATTCGCTCTTTTCTCTTCTTTTCATTTCATATAAACTGAGAAGAACAACCCTTCCAGAAGGGGAGGTATTGCCGAATGACTATCTATCTGTGTGATAGAAGCTGAGTAGGATACCAGCTATTGTTTAATTGCTTGTCAAGTACTAAAGGCTGGCCACCTTCTGTACTAACTATGCAATGTAACAAGTGTTCATGATCATAGTGATCTCTCAATGAATTCTTTTACTTCTATATGATGGATCAAGCTTTCAAAAATAGAAACAGCTGAAAAAGGAGTAGTAAAGTTATGGTGGTATTCGGAATGGAAACACATTCGTGATACTAAGGTTGATGTGGTTACTAAAAGGTTATAGAACGCTAACGAGCAAAGGTATAACCAGTATAATATTAGGAACATAAGGTAGTAGCGATTACGAACTGGAAAATAATGGGTATTGAGAAGCAAAAGCTCTAATGCTAAAAGCTATAATGAGAGTTTGTGCAATAGACTTGAAAGAAATTGGAATGATCACTTAACACGGATTGAGTTTTCTTACGATAATAGATCGTATGTCAGGTATCGAGATGTCTTCTTATGAGATCCTTGAGGGAAGACAACGTCGATCTCCCTTATGTTAGGATGAAGTTGTAGAGCGCAAGATGCTCGGACCAGCAGTGGTCCAAAGGACCAAGGATTTAATAGATTTAATCAGAGGACGGCTGGTAGTAGCCCAAGATGGACAATAGAAGTATGTTGATTTGACATGAAAGGACAAAGAATAGGAAGTAGGGGACCTAGTGTTGTTAAAGGTATCCCCTTGGAAACCCTTGGAAAGGATTGATGAGATTCGGAAAGAAAGGAAAGCTAAGTCCACAATTTGTCGGACCCTTGGATATATTAAGAAGTATTGGGAAGTTAGCATATGAGCTAGCCTTACCCCAGAACATGTAGCAAGTCATAACGTGTTCCACGTATCAATGTTAAGAAAGTGTAATTCGGATGCCAGATAAATAGGGGCATATGAGCGCATAGACATGCAGCCCGACGTAACCTATATGGAGCAACCAGGAAGGGTTATAGAGTGAAAGGGAACAAGTGCTTAGGAGAAGGGTTATCAAACTAGGCAGAGTGTGGTGGTAGGACCACAATGTGGGAAAATTTACTCGAGAGTTAGAAAGTGCAATGCTAAGAGAGTATCCCTATTCATTTTCTATCTGATTCCGGGACGGAATCCTTTTAAGGAGGGGAGACTGTAATAACCCCAATTTTTGGAAATTTTGAAACCCTTATGAATAGTGATTTTGCAGATTATGCTGAATGAGAAAACTTTTCATGCCACACTATGTAGGGGTTCTGTTATTGATCTTCTGGGATATTATTAGTACTCTATGTGGTATATAAGTGTATGTAAAGATCGTCAGAATCCAATTCCGAATACTTTGATTTTTCCCGGAAATCCACTAGATACGGAAAGAATTGAGTATAAGGTAAAAAGGATTTAAATTAAAGGATTATAAGAGAGGATCATAAAAGGAATACAATATATTGAGAAAGGTTAAGGGAACCTAAGTAATAAGATCCCGGGTATGATCCCTCAAACGATAAACGAAAACGAAAGTTAAGCGAACCGTATAACAGATCAGCGGTCATTAGGCAAACAATTAGGAAGATAATCAAAGGGATTAGGGAGGATGATGTCACCCAACCAATGAGAAGAGGACAAGGAGGGGAGGATGACATCATGAGGATGACATAAGCATGACATAAGGGAAGGAGGTGTGGTTGATTAATAACCACACAAATTTCATGGTTAAAAAGGTAATTTACCAAAATCAAAAGCTAGTAACCAAGCAAACAACTCACAAAACACAAAGATATTTCATTTCTTCATGAAGCTCTCGGCTTCTTTCTTAACAAAATGAAGATCCAAGCTCCACCACTTACTATTTAACAAGGTATTTATCTAAGCTTCCCCATGGATAGTTACATACTTCCTATAAGTTTAAGCTTCTAATTCCAAGCCAATCTTTTTCTATAAATCATGGAAGAAGATGGTGAATAGTGTTTTTCAAGAACTAAAATTTGTGTTCTTGAAGTTTTGTTTAGATTAAGCTTGGATAAGGACTTTAAGGGTGATTCCAAGCCATTCTCTTGATTCTCCACTCTCCAAGGAAGGTATAAACTCCAAACCCAAGCTTTAGTTTTGAGTAATTAGGAATGAATATGATTGATATAGTATATGTGAAGCATGATGCTTGATTGTTTAAAGTTTGGTTGAGTTTGTAGAGATTAGTTGGTTTTGTGGTATTTTTGGGGTTGTAAATCTTGATAATTAGTTAAGGAACCTAAGTAAAGCTTTTAGTTCATGCGGGGAATAAGTATAAATTGTTAATGTGGAGTTGTTGGGGCTGTTATGATGTAGTTTGGATGGAGTTTTGATTGGGTTGTGAATTGGGGTTGATTGGTGGTTGTTTTGGAATGGTTTAAATTCGGGAAATCGCGTAAACATAGCTGTCGTAATGCCCGATTTACCGTAGACTGTTTTTGTTCTTAACATCAGAACCCTTGAACTCACTGCTAGGTTTTGACCATTGCCATGTTTAGATAGTTCATGTTATGAGCTTCGTTTTGATATGTGGTTCGTTGGATTCCGATGAACGGTTTAGGAGAAACGGCCGTTTTAAGTAACGACGTTTCGCGAACGAACCCTTACCCCTCGCCTTACTTTGAAACATAGGTTAAAGACCTTAAAGGACTAATTGAAGTATGAAACATTTATGTAAGGTGTAATAGGCAGTTGGTAAGACACTCACGAAGGAATCGCCTTAAAACTCGTAATGGTTAAATTATTAAAAATGGTGGAGCCGAGGGTACTCGAGTGACTTAAGAGAATCAGTAAGCGCAAAACGAGCGTTAGAGTCTGAGTTGGTTAGAGTATAGATTTACAAGTGACTTTGGTTTAGTTTCAAAAAAAAAAAAAAGTGACTTTGGTTTAATTCCAACTTACTTGTTGCTTATATGTTACCAGACTCGTCCCGAGCCATTCGTAACCCCCAGTCGCTCAGGCAAGTTTTCTACCCGTTATACTGTTGTTGTGATGTATATATGTATATGCATTATCTTGTGATAGATGCATGTTGGTTAATTAGCAAATTTTGTGATATATTGAAGCATGCTGATATGGTATATATATGCATGTCTGTTTCGTATTCTTGCCATATATATCTGTTGGTTCAGTTGATAATACCTATGCTAGAGAATAGCGGTAATTTACATATACCCTTAGTATAGGGACCCAAAGGTGAAAACATTTTCTAAAACCGGGAGTCGAGGATCCCGAGTAGATTTTATATATATATATATATATATTTATATATATATATGGTTATAGTTTTCAAAACTATTAATCGAATAAGGTTTATTCGATAACTTGATTTTATTAATGAATATTATCTTGAATATTCATTCGAGGACTTATGACTCCTTTATATTATTTATTGAATATTACTTGGATATTCATTTGAGGATGTATGACTCCTTTATTTTATTTAATGAATATTATTTATAATATTCATTCGAGGTATTATGACTCAGCTTATTATTTATTGAATATTATTTCGAATATTCAGTCGAGGGCTTATGGCTCAGCTTATTTTATTTATTGAATATTATTTGAATATTCATTTGAGGATCTATGACTCCGATTATTTGCTGAGATATATATTCTTTATTTTATTAAAGAATAATGTGTCGATAATCAAACTCACTTTTGATTATTCAAATAAAGATAGTACTTTCGTATAGGTATATCTTTGGATATTTAATATTCATTTCAAGTATAAGTTTCAAAACTTCTACTTCAATTATTTTTATAAAGATTATTCTTTATGGAAATATTATTTAAATAATAATATTCAGATATTTTCTAATATATTGAGACTGATTTATTTTGTTAAATCAGCATCACTCCAAACATTCTTAAAAATGTTTTGCGAGTCTTCAAAATGATTTTTAAAAGTTAGAGCGGATCCCAAAACTCATTTTTATATTTAAGATCCTCCTTTCGAAGGGGATTTAAATACTCGCTCAAAACCTGAGGGATCCGGCTCTGTGGTGTGTTTTATATTCGCAACAAGGTTGCTGTTTTGTTAAATGAATTGATTACTTACCCAACACTCGGGAAGTAAAATTCTTGGAACAAGTTAATCCATTAACAGGCATCGCCTGGGAAATATCGGTGAGTTCTCCTTTCCAACTAGATACGACTTCTTGGTGGAGCCGTATCAACAAGTTTCTACTTGGGGAAGGGGGAACGAGCTTTACGTTTCAGAGTCATGGATTTCATCTGAACTAGGAGTGGCGTAAGTGGTCGAGTGGCGCCGGCCAAGCCTTATTATATTGGCCCAAATGGCCTAGAAGTTCCGCTAAGGCGGTCCATTCCTTAGGAGTTCAGTGTTTGGTTGACAAGTAAATCCGACAGGTTCTCCTCTACATGTAGAAAATGGTGGGGTTGCACTACTACGACTGATCATCGTAAGTGGTCTTCCTGGCGCGGCAAACTCCCGTAATGAGTTCATCATCCAATTGGATATTTCTGCAACACTACCCAGAGCACTTCGATAGAAAGGCTACGGTTCGGCGATTGTTGAGTGTTGGCAGGGTCAAGTTTTCAAAATGATGTTTGCATCAAATGAAGTATCTCGTAACTTCATTTTATTTTGATGATATTTTAAAGATTTAATCTATTTAAATCTGGTCTTGTAGTCTCATCTACGTGATGAACTTTTGAAACTAATTATAACTTGAACGGTGGTAGTTCAAGTAGTATTTGGAAAAGATATAAGTATATTGGAGTATCTTGTAACTTCATCTTTTAAACTTATATCTAGTAAATGATTATCTTATGCATGACAAAGATTTTCAGAAAAACGTTGAGACAAGGTTAGATTTATGAGATCACCTTGCAACGATATTTTTATACAGTTATACACTGGAACTCTGTGTGTATTATGCATGGAAGAGGACTTCCAATATTTTGAAAAGTATATATGTATATATACTGAATATTTTGTGACTTCATCGCATTAAGATATCAACTTGGTTCATTTCTTTTGACCAAGACTTTCATGAGTACTATGAAAAGGCTCATATATTGTTAATCATTATACATATTATTTTGGTGGGCTTGCTGCTCACCCTTGCTTTCTTCTTTCATCACACAACATCAGATAGACAAGATGAACAGGACCAAGCTCCCAATTCGCGAGCGGATAGGAAACGTTCCGCAGTTTCCTATAGGCGTTGATGTCGCTGTAGCTGAGGTAGGAACTACCAATAGGCTAGGCTTTCAACTTTTGATGTATCAGATTATGTATATTTATGAATTGTAATAATGGCAAAGAAATGTAAATTTATTCAGAAAACCTTTTAAGGTGTATTGGCAGATAATTGTGGAATAAAATGACTTGTGATTATTTTTGGATGTTCATCTCTGAGACTATAACGTGTGGTGTGTGTGTTTATTGTGGGGTCACAGTACAGAGTAGTTGATTAATTATTAAGATTGAGTGTTATTAAGGGAAATGGAACTCGTGACAACCCGGATCCCCGACCCCGGATTTGGGGGTGTTACAGAAGTGGTATCAGAGCTAAGCGTTATAAACCTCAGAGATGATGTGACGTAAAGATAATAAGTTCACTAAGATAATAAGAACTCTTGCCAAGTTCATAGTCGGGCTACCTAACGTAGTACTGACAGTTAAAACCCTTATGGGAACCCTTATAAATATCGTGATAGAAGCGTAGTTCGTTATCGTATATGGTAGCGGGACACCGAACCCTGAGGTTGAGGAGAAACAACGCGATGATGTTTTATTACTTATTGGAGATCAGATTATGGATCCGATAGAGCGTCCTAACGCAGGACCGAATGATGTTGATATTGAGGATGTAACGATTGAGGATGTTGTCCTAGAAAGGACAGTTGCTGAGGAGGATCCTCCATACAAGAATGAATAAAGGACCATTGAGGAATTGATGACCATGGTTAGGGAAACTACCAGAGGTAGGATTGGCTGGTCACTACCGGAGGTTCGTTCAAGTTTGTAAAGATAGTAGCCCCCTTTAACGCGGCTTACTCATAAGACTGAGAAGTTCGAATAGACAGAGAAATGCGAGAACAACTTTTAAGAACCGAAGCAAAGGTTGGTGACGGCCCCTATGTTGGCGTTGCCGGATGGAAAAAAAAGAGAGATTTTGTGATTTGTAAGTGACGCTTCGCATAAGGAATTAGGGTGCTTCTTATACAGCACAGCAAGATAATCGCGTCCGCGTCAAGACAATTAAGGAATATAAAATTCGATATCCCCACCCATGAGCTTGGGCTCGTGGCAATACTTTTGCCCTAAATATTGGAGGCACTACTTGTATGGAGAGAAGTGCGAGATTCACAAACCATAGGAGCTTTAGTACATTTTTACGTAGAAAGAGCTCAACATACGCCAGAGGAGGCGGTTAGAGCTAATCAAGAATTATGATTGGGAGATTCTGTATCATCCAGGGAAAGCCAAAATGGTGGCTAATGCCCTTAGTGTAAATGAGAGACTCAAGATGATAATGTCTTTGGGAGAGTTGATAAGAGATTTTGAGAAAATGGAAATAGATATGAAGGTAACCGGAGCCGGTACCGAAAAGCTGTTTGAGATTGCAACGCAGTCCGAATTATCGGAAAAGAACATATTGTGCCAGAAAAAGTGATGAATGAAGGCAAAGAGCCAACAATTAGATAAAAGATTAATACCGAGAAAGATGAGAAAGGAATAATGAGGTATTCCTACAGAATTTGGGTTCCAAATGTTCAAGAGCTTAAAGATGGGATCTTAAATGAAAGCTAGTTTGAGGAATATGATTTAGAGCAAAACCTGAACGTGATAGTCAGGGAGGTCGCCA
Organism: Apium graveolens; assembly: GCF_009905375.1. Lineage (NCBI taxonomy): Eukaryota > Viridiplantae > Streptophyta > Magnoliopsida > Apiales > Apiaceae > Apium > Apium graveolens. The sequence continues at coordinate 178,222,994 of NC_133653.1, forward strand.
TCAAGATAGAATGAACCCATAACATAATGAAGTGGAAAATGAGGATTTAAAATGTATGAATCGGAAAAGAACATATTGTGCCAGAAAACATATGAATCAATTACTAACCTTTAATAGTGATCCAAAAGCAACGATCGGAGATCCTTAGCAGCTGCTCCTCAAACGTGAAGCACTCCACCGGTATCCACCAAGAAAACGACGTTAAGGAGGAGGAGGAGGTGGAGAGAATTAGGTTTTCTAAAAAATTTTGGGTTTGGAATAAAAATAGGGTTTATAATAGTATATTTATAGGCAAAATTTTCAGCTGAAATTTTCCCATAAAATATTATTATTATTAACCCATTTATTATTCTCATTAATAATTAAAACACCTTTTAATTACTAATCCTTTTTCTAAACACTTTAGAAATGATTCTCTCTTGATTTAATTTCCAAAAATTAAATTCTTAATTAATAATATTAAGAATTTTTCTTAATTAATTTATAATCAATTAAATCTCATTTAATCAATTATTAAATTTGCCAATTAATTATTTATTTCATAAATAAATAATTATCAGCCATTATTAATTAATTCCTCCACCATTAAATCATTCTTTTTTTATGGTGTGACCCTGTAGGTTCAATATTAAGCCGGTAGTAGAAATAAATAATAATAAAACTATTTTATCATTATTTATATAAATTCTCTAATTTATTAAATATGATTAATTAATTAATCATATTTATTCTACATCGTGAGGGATACTTCTCAGCATATCGCGACTATCCGGATAATACGAATTCACTGCTTAGAATACCAAGAACCTATTCAGTGAATAGTTACCGTACAATAAACTCCTTCTACCCTACAATGTCCTAATTAAATACAAGGCATGGATCTCGTGTCAAGCCTATCTAATTTAATCACCTGCTTACCATTTACTATGCTTAGTTCTATGCAAATTAGAAACTCCTTTCTAATTTCATTCACTCTGGCCAGAGATTCCTGAACTAGCATAAGTGGATCAGCCTTGAACATTCGCTTCCTTCACTGGAAGGGGTAGATCCTTTATTGATCATACACTATCTTCGTGTACAAATTCCTATACCCAGTATAGCCCTAATAATTGTCCCTGGAGACTAAGAACTAAACCAAAGCATAGTTCAGTGTACACAAGATGACTATGATGACCTCAAGTCTAAGGATACTTGTACAACTATCACTATGTGAACAACTGCTGATACGTGAGTGAACTCCATCAGTTGTTCAGCTGTGCGAGTCATGTTCAGTGAACTTATTCTATAATAAGCACCTACATACTAGCTATAGTGTCACCACACAAATATCTATGAGAACAGACATCCTTCAAAATGAAGCAAGCATAGTATGTACCGATCTTTGCGGATTATTAATTACCAGTTAGTAATCCTATGACCTGGAACTATTTAAGTTTAGAGTTATCATCTTTTAGGTCTCACTATTATGATCTCATCATAATCCATAAAAGCTTTACTCTAAACTATGGTATATCTTATTTAAACACTTAAATAGATAGAGCCCGTAATAAAAACAAAACAAGTCTTTTATTAATATCAATGAAATCAAAACAGATTACATAAAAGTTATTCCTAAATCCTAATACATGATTGGACTTAGGACATATTCCTTTCAATCTCCCACTTATACTAAAGCCAATCACTCTGGTATCTAATACCCATCTAGTCTTTATGACGATCAAAGTGACTTTAATAAAGTAGCTTTGTGAGTGGGTCTGCTATGTTGTTATGTGTGTCAACTCTATTTCAATATAACACAAGAAATGTTATCACGCTCCCACTAACCCTTTTGTAGACACATGGTTCATCTACGTTTTTCATAAAACCAAACTCTTTGATTGTCTCATCAAAACGGATGTTCCATCTACGAGAAGCTTGCTTTAAACCATATATGGTTCACAGCAGCTTACACACTAGGTTTTCATTTCTCTTGGAAAGAAAACCATCTGGCTATTTGCCAGATCTCATAGTCGTAGTAAGCAGCAATCGCAAGCAAAATCCGAACTGATTTTAACAGGGCTACAGGTAAAAGGTTTCATCAAAGTCAATCCATTACCTTTGTTTGAGTCCTTTTCCTAAAAGCCTGGCCTTAAAGGTCTCCACCTGGCCATCTGCTCTAATCATTCTTTTGTATACCCACTTGCACCCAATAGGCTTAACACCTTCAGGCGCTTCAACCACAGTCCATACTTGGTTGGTATACATAGATTCCATTTCGGATTTCATGGCCCTATACCATTTCTCTGAGTCAACACTACTCATAGCCTCATTATAGGTCTTAGGGTCGTCTTCATCAATGATTGAAAACTCATTGTCATTCTCAATGACAAGGTCATAATACCTCTCAGGTAGGCGAGACACTCTCTTTGACCTACGAATGGGCTGTTCCACAGAAGGTTTTTCAGTCAGAACAGGTGTTTCCACTTGATCCGTAGTAGTTTGTGCTTCTTGAACTTCATCAAGTTCAATTTTGCTCCCACTATTTCCTTCAAGGATAAACTCCTTTTCCAAAAAGGTAGCATGCCTGGAGACAAACACCTGATGATCGGTGTACAAGTAATACCCTGAAGTCTCTTTAGGATATCCCACAAAACTACATTTTACGGATCGATATTCCAGCTTATCTGGGTCAACTTACTTGACATAAGCTGGACATCCCCAAATCTTAACGTGTTTAAGACTCGGTTTCCTTTCTTTCCATATCTCATACGGAGTTTCAGGAACAGATTTGGAAGGCACCTTATTCAGTAAATATGTTGAGGTTTCCAATGCATAACCCCATAAGAATACTGGAAGATTTGCATAACTCATCATGGACCGAACTATGTCTAACAAAGTTCGATTTCTCCTTTCAGATACCAATCTGGAGGCGTCCACTGGGAGACTATACCATTTACTTTGAGATAATCCAGAAACTCTCCATTCAAGTATTCACCACCTCGATCTAATCGAAGAATTATAATACTATGTTTGGTTTGTTTCTCCACTTCATACTTATACTCTTTGAACTTTTCAAAGGCTTCAGACTTGTGTTTCATCAAACACATATCCGAATATAGATCTATTATCCATGAAAGTAATGAAGTATGAAAATCCACCCATGGCTTGCGTAGACATTGGTCCACATACATCTGTGTGTACCATTCCTAGCAAATTTGCAGCCCTCTCTCCATGTCTACTAAATGGAGACTGCAGTGCCATAATGAAGTGAGATTTTCATCATCCCTTTTCTTTTATTAGTTTCTTCAATCTGAAGTAAATTATGTCACATTTATACAGACCATTATTTAAAGTACCACGTCCATAAAGAATATTATCTCTAAGAATAGAACATTCATTATTCTCAATAATAAATGAAAATCCAGCCAAGTTTAACATGGGAATAATATTCCTCACAATCGAGGGAACAAAATAACAATTATTTAAAAACAATAGTCTTGCCCGTAGGCATATGTAAATGAAATGATTCTACATCTTCAGCAGCAACTCTTGCTCCATTTCCCATCAATAGAATCACCTCCTCTTCCTCAAGAGTCCTACTTCTCCTTAGTCCCTGCAATAAATTGTAGATATGAGAACCACAGGAGGTATCTAATACCCAAGTAGAAATTTGATTTAATGACATATTCACTTCCATCATGAACATACCTGAATCAGAAGCGGTAGTCTCACTACCCTTCTTCTTCTTCAATTCTGCAAGGTAAACCTTTCAGTTCCTCTTCCAGTGCCCCACCTTGTTACACTGAAAGCAAACAACTTTGCTCTTGGGGTCTTCAGCTTTTGGTGGAACCGGCTTTTCTCACCTACTTTCTTCTTCTTGGAAGGGTTCTTCTTCCTTTTCTTAGGATTGGAACCTTCACCAATTAGAAGAACAGAACTCTTCTTAAGGGGAAAATTCGATTCCGCAGTCTTCAACATGTTGTGGAGTTCAGGCAGGCTGACATCCAACTTATTCATGTGAAAGTTCACAACAAACTGCGAGAACGAACTCGGAAGCAATTGCAAGACCAAGTCTTGGCTCAGCTCCCCATCCATGGCAAAACCAAGTTGTCCAAGACGTTCAATCAAATTGATCATCTTAAGTACATGGTCATTCACAGATGATCCCTCAGACATCCTACAACCAAACAGCTCCTTCGATATCTCATATCGAGCTGTCCTCCCTGCCACATCATACAACTCTTGTATATGCATGAGGATAATGTGAGCATCCATATGCTCATGTTGCTTCTGTAGCTCAATGTTCATGGAAGCTAGCATGATGCATTGAGCAACATTTGCATCATCTACCCACTTACGATACACAACATGTTCATCATTATGTGCATCACTAGCAGGTTCAGTAGGCTTAGGTGAGTCAATCACGTATTCCAGCTTCTCAATCCTGAGAACAATTCTCAAGTTTCGAAGCCAGTCAGCATAATTAGGACCAGTCAACTTGTGAGCATCCAGTATGCTCCTGAGTGATAGTGCAGAAGACATAATGTATATTGTAAATCTGTAAATGATAAACACATAACAACACTTAGCAAATATTCGATTTCATTTTAAAAACACTATATGAATCGGGTCTTTATTCATAAGTGGCTCCCACTAGTTTATCTAATTTATTCAACCCCCTACGTGAAAAATTAAGCATTCATAATGCTAGTGGGAATAGGGATCCTACATTCCATTACACAACCCCGGCTATAGCACGAACCACCATGTAATGTTCAATAGGCAGACAACTCTTGTCAATTACATCTTATGTTATTCCCTAATCAAACTTTAGCCTCTTGAATAATTGAGTCACGGCTGTGGCACGATAAACTCAATATTCTAAGTCAAGTCTAACCCAACATTCCGTACAATTGAATCAGTCCCCAACGGCCCACGGCTGTGGCACGTACCGACCTTTAGATTCTAATTCAATGTACACATCTCTATGTAATAGACAAGTATTTCTTATTTCGAAATCAAAGCCCTCGGCTGTAGCACGAACCGACAATGATTCAAAAATAAGAACTACTTTTCTATCATGTTGGAAGGCTATGACCGACACAAGCCCGTTGTGTCATTGGCCAATTACTACTTGATATTATTTAATTTTAGAGGGATTATATTACGTTACAATCATAATCATATTATAAAGAGATTCTTCCTTTTAAATTAAATATTTCAAATCAATAATCGATAATCAGATGATTCCCAGATCGGGTGGAGCATTGTCAAGAGGCGTCACTTAATAACCCTTTCTTACAGATAGAAATCTGTTGTTGACAGAATCATCCTTTCTCTCAATATTGAAAATTCATATTCAATTACGTGTTTCATAAACACAAGAATCTCATGATTGTATTCATAATATTATTATTAAGGTTATGAAACAATTTCACTATACTAGATTGTCTAACAAACGCCTTATGTTCATTTAAGTTCACCTAAATCTATCATCGCATGATAAACTAAGCATATATCACATATATAAACATGAATAAACATCAAGGTAGGCATGTTACATCATCTAGCATATTGGTCTAAGCATTATACATCTCTATGTATCACATGAAGCATTTAAAAGCTATTAAAACAGTCAAAAAACAGCTTTAAAACACTTCTGTTAGCTATAAACAGTTCGAAACAATTTCATAAAATATCATATAATATACCATTAGAAGCGTCTCGAAAAGACGAATCCAACGGCACCAAAAACACCCAATTCTGAGTTGGCACGCGCCCTCACGCGCCAAAACAAGGTCCCCACGCGCGGCCACGCGCACACGCGCTGTCAGACGCGTGTCAGAACACCGCCCACGCGCGCCACGCGCCCCACGCGCTTCACGCGCCTACGACCCTACGCTGATGTCAGCATGACGTCATCTGATGACGTCAGCACGTTGACCAGCGCGTGTCCGCCACGCGCCGCGCGTGGTACACGGGCGCGTGTACCCCACGCGCGCACGGCAAACGCGCGGTCCTTCGCCTTTTTCAGCAGTCGCCGTCTTTTCTCGCACGGATTTCCGTGCCGCCGTACCTGTCAACTTTAATCTCCGTGCATATAATTACACCACAGCAGCAACAGCAGATATATACATACTTTCAATTTTTATATATATATATATGATTATTTAATTACGAATTTAATTACAACAACTTCAAAAATTTATAATTAATAATCTATACATCATAAAATTATGAAAAAAAAATACCCAGACGATCTACAACACTTGTAGAACCCAGATCAACATTCAAAATTATTCTGAGAAACGATTTCTCGTCAGACATAATTAATCCATAATATAACTTGTAAAAATCATAATTAATTCATACAAGCACATAAAATTCTGAAATTTTTACCACAGATCTATATGCATACAGCCTATGCTCTGATACCAATGTTGGATTTTAATCGCATGGTAAAACACTTTTACACATATAAAATCCAAATAAAAGCATATAAATCGTGATTAAAACATATGAATCGATTACTAACCTTTAATAGCGATCCAAAAGCAACGATCGGAGATCCTTAGCAGCTGCTCCTCAAACATGAAGCACTCCACTGGTATCCACCAAGAAACGACGTTAAGGAGGAGGAGGAGGTGGAGAGAATTAGGTTTTCTAAAAAAAATTTGGTTTAGAATAAAAATAGGGTTTATAATAGTATATTTATAGGCAAAATTTTCAGCTGAAATTTTCCCATAAAATATTATTATTATTAACCCATTTATTATTCTCATTAATAATTAAAACACCTTTTAATTATTAATCCTTTTTCTAAACACTTTAGAAATGATTCTCTCTCTTGATTTAATTTCCAAAAATTAAATTCTTAATTAATAATATTAAGAACTTTTCTTAATTAATTTATAATCAATTAAATCTCATTTAATCAATTATTAAATTTACCAATTAATTATTTATTTCATAAATAAATAATTATCAGCCATTATTAATTAATTCCTCCACCATTAAATCATTCTCTTTTTATGGTGTGACCCTGTAGGTTCAATATTAAGCCGGTAGTAGAAATAAATAATAATAAAATTATTTTATCATTATTTATATAAATTCTCTAATTTATTAAATATGATTAATTAATTAATCATATTTATTCTACATCGTGAGGGATACTTCTCAGCATATCGCGACTATCCGGATAATACGAATTCACTGCTTAGAATACCAAGAACCTATTCAGTGAATAGTTACCGTACAATAAACTCCTTCTACCCTACAATGTCCTGATTAAATACAAGGCATGGATCTCGTGTCAAGCCTATCTAATTTAATCACCTGCTTACCATTTACTATGCTTAGTTCTATGCAAATTAGAAACTCCTTTCTAATTTCATTCACTCTGGCCAGAGATTCCTGAACTAGCATAAGTGGATCAGCCTTGAACATTCGCTTCCTTCACTGGAATGGGTAGATCCTTTATTGATCATACACTATCTTCATGTACAAATTCCTATACCCAATAGAGCCCTAATAATTGTCCCTGGAGACTAAGAACTAAACCAAAATATAGTTCAGTGTACACAAGATGACTATGATGACCTCAAGTCTAAGGATACTTGTACAACTATCACTATGTGAACAACTGCTGACACATGAGTGAACTCCATCAGTTGTTCAACTGTGCGAGACATGTTCAGTGAACTTATTCTATAATAAGCACCTACATACTAGCTATAGTGTCACCACACAAATATCTATGAGAACAGACATCCTTCAAAATGAAGCAAGCATAGTATGTACCGATCTTTGTGGATTATTAATTACCAGTTAGTAATCCTATGACCAGGAACTATTTAAGTTTAGAGTTACCATCTTTTAGGTCTCACTATTATGATCTCATCATAATCCATAAAAGCTTTACTCTAAACTATGGTATATCTTATTTAAACACTTAAATAGATAGAGCCCGTAATAAAAACAAAACAAGTCTTTTATTAATATCAATGAAATTAAAACAGATTACATAAAAGTTATTCCTAAATTCTAATACATTATTGGACTTAGGACATATTCCTTTCACTTTGCACCCTATAAGAGTCACTTGCCACCATATATTGATACAATTAACATGTTAACATCATGTACATGCAATTAGACATCCTTTAACCACCAATTGGTACCCCTTTTCTACAAGTCAATTTTGGGCCTTATTTTGGCTCTAATCAATAATGTAAGTTATTTCTCACCATATTAGAGTCACTTTGCACCTTATAAGAGTCACTTGCCATCATATATTAGTACAATTAACATGTTAATATCATGTACATGCAATTAGAAATCCTTTTTCCACCTCTTAGTGCCACATTCATACAAGTCAATTTTGGTCCACATTTTGGTTCTAATTAACCATGTTAGTCAGTTTTCACCATATTAGAGTCACTTTGCACCCTGTAAGAGTCACTTTCCAACATATATACAACAATTGTCATGTTAACATCATATACATCCAATTTGATATCCTTTTACCACCTATTAATTCCACTTTCATACAAGTTAATTTTGTTCCATATTTTGGCTCTAATCAACCATGTAAGTCACTTATTCTCAAAAAAAACCATCTAAGTCACTTTTCACCATATTACAGTCACTTTGCAGCCTATAAGAGTCACTTGCCACCATATATTGATACAATTAACATGTTAACATCATGTACATGTAATTAGACATCCTTTAACCACCACTTGGTACCCCTTTCCTACAAGTCAATTTTGGGCCGTATTTTGGCTCTAATCAATAATGTAAGTGATTTCTCACCATATTAGAGTCAGTTTGCACCTTATAAGATTTACTTGCCATCATATATTGGTACAATTAACATGTTAACATCATGTACATGCAATTATAAATCCTTTTACCACCTTTTAGTGCCACATTCATACAAGTCAATTTTGGTCCACATTTTGGTTCTAATTAACCATGTTAGTCAGTTTTCACCATATTAGAGTCACTTTGCACCCTATAAGAGTCACTTTCCACCATATATACAATAATTGACATGTTAACATCATATACATCCAATTTGTCATCTTTTTACCCCCTATTAATGCCACTTTTATACAAGTTAATTTTGTTCCACATTTTGGTTGTAATTAACCATGTAAGTCAGTTTTCACCATATTAGAGTCACTTTGCACCCTATAAGAGTCACTTGCCACCATATATTGATACGGTTAACGTGTTAACATCATATACATGCAATTAGACATCCTTTAACCACCTCTTGGTACCCCTTTCTTACAAGTCAATTTTGGGCCACATTTTTGCTCTAATCAAACATGTAAGTGACTTCTCAAAATTTTAGTTACTTTGCAGCTTATAAGAGTCACTTGTCATCATATATTGGTACAATTAATATGTTAACATCATATACATCCAATTAGACATCCTTTAATCCCATCTTGGTACCCCTTTTGTTACAACTCAATTTTGGGCCACATTTTGGCTCTAATCAAACATCTAAGTGACTTCTCACAATATTAGAGTCACTTTGCACCTTATAAGAGTCACTTGCCATCATATATTGGTACAATTAACATGTTAACATCATGTACATGCAATTAGAAATCCTTTTACCACCTCTTAGTGCCAAATTCATACAAGTCAATTTTGGTGCACATTTTGGTTCTAATTAACCATGTAAGTCACTTTTCACCATATTAGAGTCATTTTGCACCCTGTATGAGTCACTTTCCAACATATATTTGTACAATTGACTTGTTAACATCATATACATCCGATTTGACATCGTTTTACACCTCTTAATTCCACTTTCATATATGTTAATTTTGTTCCACATTTTGGTTCTAATCAACCATGTAAGTCACTTTTCACCATATTAGAGTCACTTTGCACCTTATAAGAGTGACTTTCCACCATATATACAACAGTTAACATGTTAACATCATATATATCTAATTTGACATCCTTTTAACACCTATCAATTCCACTTTCATACAACTTAATTTTGCTCCACATTTTGGCTCTAATCAACCATGTAAGTCACTTTTCACCATATTAGAGTTATTTTGCACCCTATAAGAGTCACTTGCCAACATATATTGATACAATTAACATGTTAACATCATGTACATCCAATTAGATATCCATTAACCACCTCTTGGTACCCCTTTCCTACAAGTAAATTTTGGGCCATATTTGGCTCTAATCAATCCTGTAAGTGACTTCTCACCATATTAGAGCCACTTTGTACCTTATAAGAGTCATTTGCCATCATATATTGGTACAATTAACATGTTAACATCATGTACATGAAAGTAGAAATCCTTTTACCACCTCTTAGTGCCACATTCATACAAGTCAATTTTGGTCCACATTTTGGTTCTAATTAACCATGTTAGTTAGTTTTTACCATATTAGAGTCACTTTGCACCCTGTAAGAGTCACTTTCCACCATATATACAACAATTGACATGTTAACATCATATACATCCAATTTGATATCCTTTTACCACCTATTAATGCCACTTTCATACAAGTTAATTTTGTTCCACATTTTGGCTCTGGTTGCCATGTAAGTCACTTATTCTTAAAAAAACCCATGTAAGTCACTTTTCACCATATTAGAGTCACTTTGCACCCTATAAGAGTCACTTGCCACTATATATTGATACAATTAACATGTTAACATTATGTACATGCAATTAGACATCCTTTAACCACCACTTGGTACCCCTTTCCTACAAGTCAATTTTGGGCCACATTTTGGCTCTAATCAATAATATAAGTTATTTCTCACAATATTAGAGTCACTTTGCACCTTATAAGAGGCACTTGCCATCATATATTGGTACAATTAACATTTTAACATCATGTACATGCAATTAGAAATCCTTTTAACACCTCTTAGTGCCATATACATACAAGTCAATTTTGATCCACATTTTGGTTCTAATTAACCATGTTAGTTAGTTTTCACCATATTAGAGTCACTTTGCACCCTGTAAGAGTCACTTTCCACCATATATACAACAATTGACATGTTAACATCATATACATCCAATTTGATATCCTTTTACCACCTATTAATGCCACTTTCATTCAAGTTAATTTTGTTCCACATTTTGGCTTAAATCAACCATATAAGTTACGTATTCTCGAAAAAATCCATGTAAGTCACTTTTCACCATATTAGAGTCACTTTGCACCCTATAAGAGTTACTTGCCACCATATATTGATACAATTAACATGTTAACATCATGTACGTGTAATTAGACATCCTTTAACCACCATTTGGTACCCCTTTCCTATAAGTCAATTTTGGGTCATATTTTGGCTCTAATCAATAATGTAAGTGATTTCTCAGCATATTATAGTTACTTTGCACCTTATAAAAGTTACTTGCCATCATATATTGGTACAATTAACATGTTCACATCATGTACATGCAATTAGGAATCCTTTTACCACCTCTTAGTGCCACATTCATACAAGTCAATTTTGGTCCACATTTTGGTTCTAATTAACCATGTTAGTCAGTTTTCACCATATTAGAGTCACTTTGCACCCTGTAAGAGTCACTTTCCAACATATATACAACAATTGTCATGTTAACATCATATACATCCAATTTGATATCCTTTTACCACCTATTAATTCCACTTTCATACAAGTTAATTTTGTTCCATATTTTGGCTCTAATCAACCATGTAAGTCATTTATTCTAAAAAAACCATCTAAGTCACTTTTCACCATATTAGAGTCACTTTGCACCCTATAAGAGTCACTTGCCACCATATATTGATACAATTAATATGTTAACATCATGTACATGTAATTAGACATCCTTTAACCACCACTTGGTACCCCTTTCCTACAAGTCAATTTTGGGCCATATTTTGGCTCTAATCAATAATGTAAGTGATTTCTCACCATATTAGAGTCAGTTTGCACCTTATAAGATTTAATTGCCATCATATATTGGTACAATTAACATGTTAACATCATGTACATGCAATTATAAATCCTTTTACCACCTTTTAGTGCCACATTCATACAAGTCAATTTTGGTCCACATTTTGGTTCTAATTAACCATGTTAGTCAGTTTTCACCATATTAGAGTCACTTTACACCCTATAAGAGTCACTTTCCACCGTATATACAACAATTGACATGTTAACATCATATACATCTAATTTGTCATCTTTTTACCCCCTATTAATGCCACTTTTATACAAGTTAATTTTGTTCCACATTTTGGTTGTAATTAACCATGTAAGTCACTTTTCACCATATTAGAGTCACTTTGCACCCTATAAGAGTCACTTGCCACCATATATTGATACGGTTAACGTGTTAACATCATATACATGCAATTAGACATCCTTTAACCACCTCTTGGTACCCCTTTCTTACAACTCAATTTTGGGCCACATTTTGGCTCTAATCAAACATGTAAGTGACTTCTCACAATATTAGAGTCACTTTACACCTTATAAGAGTCACTTGCTATCATATATTGGTAGAACTAACATGTTAACATCATGTACATGCAATTAGAAATCCTTTTACCACCTCTTAGTGCCAAGTTCATACAAGTCAATTTTGGTCCACATTTTGGTTCTAATTAACCAAGTTAGTTAGTTTTTACCATATTAGAGTTACTTTGCACCCTGTAAGAGTCACTTTCCACCATATATACAACAATTGACATGTTAACATCATATACATCCAATTTGATATCCTTTTACCACCTATTAATGCCACTTTCATACAAGTTAATTTTGTTCCACATTTTGGCTTTGGTTGCCATGTAAGTCACTTATTCTCAAAAAAAACCCATGTAAGTCACTTTTCACCATATTAGAGTCACTTTACACCCTATAAGAGTTACTTGCCACTATATATTGATACAATTAACATGTTAACATCATGTACATGCAATTAGACATCCTTTAACCACCACTTGGTACCCCTTTCCTACAAGTCAATTTTGGGCCACATTTTGGTTCTAATCAGTAATATAAGTTATTTCTCACAATTTTAGAGTCACTTTGCACCTTATAAGAGTCACTTGCCATCATATATTGGTACAATTAACATATTAACATCATGTACATGAAATTTGAAATCCTTTTACCACCTCTTAGTGCCACATACATACAAGTCAATTTTGATCCACATTTTGGCTCTAATTAACCATGTTAGTTAGTTTTCACCATATTAGAGTCACTTTGCACCCTGTAAGAGTCACTTTCCACCATATATACAACAATTGACATGTTAACATCATATACATCCAATTTGATATCCTTTTACCACCTATTAATGCCACTTTCATCCAAGTTAATTTTGTTCCACATTTTGGCTCTAATCAACCATGTAAGTCACGTATTCTCAAAAAAATCCATGTAAGTTACTTTTCACCATATTAGAGTCACTTTGCACCCTATAAGAGTCACTTGCCACCATATATTGGTACAATTAACATCTTAACATCATGTACATGTAATTAGACATCCTTTAACCACCATTTGGTACCCCTTTCCTATAAGTCAATTTTGGGCCATATTTTGGCTCTAATCAATAATGTAAGTAATTTGTCAGCATATTAGAGTTACTTTGCACCTTATAAAAGTTACTTACCATCATATATTGGTACAATTAACATGTTCACATCATGTACATGCAATTAGGAATCCTTTTACCACCTCTTAGTGCCACATTCATACAAGTCAATTTTGGTCCACATTTTGGTTTTAATTAACCGTGTTTGTCAGTTTTCACCATATTAGAGTCATTTTGCACCCTGTAAGAGTCACTTTCCACCATATATACAACAATTGACATGTTATAATCATATACATCCAATTTGATATCCTTTTACCACCTATTAATGCCACTTTCATACAAGTTAATTTTGTTCCATATTTTGGCTCTAATAAACCATGTAAGTCACTTATTCTCAAAAAAACCATCTAAGTCACTTTTCACCATATTAGAGTCACTTTGCACCCTATAAGAGTCACTTGCCACCATATATTGATACAACTAACATGTTAACATCATGTACATGTAATTAGACATATTTTAACCACCACTTGGTACCCCTTTCCTACAAGTCAATTTTGGGCCATATTTTGGCTCTAATCAATAATGTAAGTGATTTCTTACCATATTAAAGTCGGTTTGCATCTTATAAGATTTACTTGCCATCATATATTAGTACAATTAACATGTTAACATCATGTACATGCAATTATAAATCCTTTTACCACCTTTTAGTGCCATATTCATAGAAGTCAATTTTCGTCCACATTTTGGTTCTAATTAACCATGTTAGTCAGTTTTCACCATATTAGAGTCACTTTGCACCCTATAAGAGTCACTTTCCACCATATATACAACGATTGACATGTTAACATCATATACATCCAATTTGTCATCTTTTTACCCCCTATTAATGCCACTTTTATACAAGTTAATTTTGTTCCACATTTTGGTTGTAATTAACCATGTAAGTCACTTTTCACCATATTAGAGTCACTTTGCACCCTATAAGAGTCACTTGCCACCATATATTGATACGGTTAATGTGTTAACATCATATACATGCAATTAGACATCCTTTAACCACCTCTTGGTACCCCTTTCTTACAAGTCAATTTTGGGCCATATTTTGGCTCTAATCAAACATGTATATGATTTCTCACAATATTAGAGTCACTTTGCACCTTATAAGAGTCACTTGCCATCATATATTGGTAGAATTAACATGTTAACATCATGTACTTGCAATTAGAAATCCTTTTACCACCTCTTAGTGCCAAATTCATACAAGTCAATTTTGGTCCACATTTTGGTTCTAATTAACCATGTAAGTCACTTTTCACCATATTAGAGTCATTTTGCACCCTGTATGAGTCACTTTCCAACATATATTTGTACAATTGACATGTTAACATCATATACATCCGATTTGACATCCATTTACACCTCTTAATTCCACTTTCATATAGGTTAATTTTGTTCCACATTTTAGTTCTAATCAACCAAGTCACTTTTCACCATATTAGAGTCACTTTGCACCTTGTAAGAGTGATTTTCCACCATATATACAACAGTTAACATGTTAACATCATATATATCCAATTTGACATCCTTTTACCACCTATCAATTCCACTTTCATATAACTTAATTTTGCTCCACATTTTGGCTCTAATCAACCATGTAAGTCACTTTTCACCATATTAGAGTCATTTTGCACCCTATAAGAGTCACTTGCCAACATATATTGATACAATTAACATGTTAACATCATGTACATCCAATTAGATATCCACTAACCACCTCTTGGTACCCCTTTCCTACAAGTCAATTTTGGGCCACATTTTGGCTCTAATCAGTAATATAAGTTATTTCTCACAATTTTAGAGTCACTTTGCACCTTATAAGAGTCACTTGCCATCATATATTGGTACAATTAACATTTTAACATCATGTACATGAAATTTGAAATCCTTTTACCACCTCTTAGTGCCACATACATACAAGTCAATTTTGATCCACATTTTGGCTCTAATTAACCATGTTAGTTAGTTTTCACCATATTAGAGTCACTTTGCACCCTGTAAGAGTCACTTTCCACCATATATACAACAATTGACATGTTAACATCATATACATCCAATTTGATATCCTTTTACCACCTATTAATGCCACTTTCATCCAAGTTAATTTTGTTCCACATTTTGGCTCTAATCAACCATGTAAGTCACGTATTCTCAAAAAAATCCATGTAAGTTACTTTTCACCATATTAGAGTCACTTTGCACCCTATAAGAGTCAACTGCCACCATATATTGATACAATTAACATGTTAACATCATGTACATGTAATTAGACATCCTTTAACCACCATTTGGTACCCCTTTCCTATAAGTCAATTTTGGGCCATATTTTGGCTCTAATCAATAATGTAAGTAATTTGTCAACATATTAGAGTTACTTTGCACCTTATAAAAGTTACTTACCATCATATATTGGTACAATTAACATGTTCACATCATGTACATGCAATTAGGAATCCTTTTACCACCTCTTAGTGCCACATTCATACAAGTCAATTTTGGTCCACATTTTGGTTTTAATTAACCGTGTTTGTCAGTTTTCACCATATTAGAGTCATTTTTCACCCTGTAAGAGTCACTTTCCACCATATATACAACAATTGACATGTTATAATCATATACATCCAATTTGATATCCTTTTACCACCTATTAATGCCACTTTCATACAAGTTAATTTTGTTCCATATTTTGGCTCTAATAAACCATGTAAGTCACTTATTCTCAAAAAAACCATCTAAGTCACTTTTCACCATATTAGAGTCACTTTGCACCCTATAAGAGTCACTTGCCACCATATATTGATACAACTAACATGTTAACATCATGTACATGTAATTAGACATCCTTTAACCACCACTTGGTACCCCTTTCCTACAAGTCAATTTTGGGCCATATTTTGGCTCTAATCAATAATGTAAGTGATTTCTTACCATATTAAAGTCAGTTTGCATCTTATAAGATTTACTTGCCATCATATATTAGTACAATTAACACGTTAACATCATGTACATGCAATTATAAATCCTTTTACCACCTTTTAGTGCCATATTCATAGAAGTCAATTTTCGTTCACATTTTGGTTCTAATTAACCATGTTAGTCAGTTTTCACCATATTAGAGTCACTTTGCACCCTATAAGAGTCACTTTCCACCATATATACAATGATTGACATGTTAACATCATATACATCCAATTTGTCATCTTTTTACCCCCTATTAATGCCACTTTTATACAAGTTAATTTTGTTCCACATTTTGGTTGTAATTAACCATGTAAGTCACTTTTCACCATATTAGAGTCACTTTGCACCCTATAAGAGTCACTTGCCACCATATATTGATACGGTTAATGTGTTAACATCATATACATGCAATTAGACATCCTTTAACCACCTCTTGGTACCCCTTTCTTACAAGTCAATTTTGGGCCATATTTTGGCTCTAATCAAACATGTATATGATTTCTCACAATATTAGTGTCACTTTGCACCTTATAAGAGTCACTTGCCATCATATATTGGTAGAATTAACATGTTAACATCATGTACATGCAATTAGAAATCCTTTTACCACCTCTTAGTGCCAAATTCATACAAGTCAATTTTGGTCCACATTTTGGTTCTAATTAACCATGTAAGTCACTTTTCACCATATTAGAGTCATTTTGCACCCTGTATGAGTCACTTTCCAACATATATTTGTACAATTGACATGTTAACATCATATACATCCGATTTGACATCCATTTACACCTCTTAATTCCACTTTCATATAGGTTAATTTTGTTCCACATTTTAGTTCTAATCAACCAAGTCACTTTTCACCATATTAGAGTCACTTTGCACCTTGTAAGAGTGATTTTCCACCATATATACAACAGTTAACATGTTAACATCATATATATCCAATTTGACATCCTTTTACCACCTATCAATTCCACTTTCATATAACTTAATTTTGCTCCACATTTTGGCTCTAATCAACCATGTAAGTCACTTTTCACCATATTAGAGTCATTTTGCACCCTATAAGAGTCACTTGCCAACATATATTGATACAATTAACATGTTAACATCATGTACATCCAATTAGATATCCACTAATCACCTCTTGGTACCCCTTTCCTACAAGTCAATTTTGGGCCATATTTGGCTCTAATCAATCATGTAAGTGACTTCTCACCATATTAGAGTCACTTTGTACCTTATAAGAGTCATTTGCCATTATATATTGGTACAATTAACATGTTAACATCAGGTACATGAAAGTAGAAATCCTTTTACCACCTCTTAGTGCCACATTCATACAAGTCAATTTTGGTCCACATTTTGGTTCTAATTACCCATGTTAGGTAGTTTTTACCATATTAGAGTCACTTTGCACCCTATAAGAGTCACTTTCCACTATATATACGACAATTGACATGTTAACATCATATACATCCAATTTGATATCCTTTTACCACCTATTAATGCCACTTTCATTCAAGTTAATTTGTTCCACATTTTGGCTCTAATCAACCATGTAAGTCACGTATTCTCAAAAAAATCCATGTAAGTCACTTTTCACCATATTAGAGTCACTTTGCACCCTATAAGAGTCACTTGCCACCATATATTGATACAATTAACATGTTAACATCATGTACATGTAATTAGACATCCTTTAACCACTACTTGGTACCCCTTTCCTATATGTCAATTTTGGGCCATATTTTGGCTCTAATCAATAATGTAAGTGATTTCTCAGCATATTAGAGTTACTTTGCACCTTATAAAAGTTACTTGCCATCATATATTGGTACAATTAACATGTTCACATCATGTACATGCAATTAGGAATCCTTTTACCAACTCTTAGTGCCACATTCATACAAGTCAATTTTGGTCCACATTTTGGTTCTAATTAACCATGTTAGTCAGTTTTCACCATATTAGAGTCATTTTGCACCCTGTAAGAGTCCCTTTCCACCATATATATTACAATTGACATGTTAACATCATATACATCCAATTTGACATCTTTTTACCACCTATTAATGCAACTTTTATACAAGTTAATTTTGTTCCACATTTTGGTTGTAATTAACCATGTAAGTCACTTTTCACCATATTGGAGCCACTTTGCACCTTATAAGAGTCACTTTACACAATATATTGATACGATTAACATGTTAACATCATGTACATGCAATTAGACATCCTTTAACCACCGCTTGGTACCCCTTTCTTACAAGTCAATTTTTGGCCGCATTTTAGCTCTAATCAAACATGTAAGTGACTTCTAACAATTTTAGTTATTTTGCACCTTATAAGAGTCACTTGCCATCATATATTGGTACAATTAACATGTTAACATCATATACATCCAATTAGACATCCTTTAACCACCTCTTGGTACCCCTTTCTTACAAGTCAATTTTGGGCCACATTTTGGCTCTACTCAAACATGTAAGTGACTTCTCACAATAATAGAGACACTTTGCACCTTATAAGAGTCACTTGCCATCATATATTGGTACAATTAATATGTTAACATCATGTAAATGCAATTTGAAATCCTTTTACCACCTCTTAGTGCCAAATTCATACAAGTCAATTTTGGTTCTAATTAACCATGTAAGTCACTTTTCACCATATTAGAGTCATTTTGCACCCTATATGAGTCACTTATCAACATATATTTGTACAATTGACATGTTAATATCATATACATCCGATTTGACATCCTTTTACACCTCTTAATTCCACTTTAATATAGGTTAATTTTGTTCGACATTTTGGTTCTAATCAACCATGTAAGTCACTTTTCACCATATTAGAGTCACTTTGCACCTTATAAGAGTGAATTTACACCATATATACAAAAATTAACATGTTAACATCATATATATCCAATTTGACATCCTTTTACCACCTATCAATTCCAGTTTCATACAACTTAATTTTGTTCCACATTTTGGCTCTAATCAACCATGTAAGTAATTTTTCACCATATTAGAGTCACTTTGCACCCTATAAGAGTCACTTGCCAACATATATTGATACAATTAACATGTTAACATCATGTACATCCAATTAGATATCCATTAACCACCTCTTGGTACCCCTTTCCTACAAGTCAATTTTGGGCCATATTGGGCACTAATCAATCATGTATGTGACTTCTCACCATATTAGAGTCACTTTGCACCTTATAAGAGTCACTTGCCATCATATATTGGTACAATTAACATGTTAACATCATGTATATAAAAGTATAAATCCTTTTACCACCTCTTAGTGCCACATTCATACAAGTCAATTTTGGTCCACATTTTGGTTCTAATTAACCATGTTAGTTAGTTTTCACCATATTAGAGTCAATTTGCACCCTGTAAGAGTCACTTTCCACCATATATACAACAATTGACATATTAACATCATATACATCCAATTTGATATCCTTTTACCACCTATTAATGCCACTTTCATTCAAGTTAATTTTGTTCCACATTTTGGCTCTAATCAACCATGTAAGTCACGTATTCTCAAAAAAATCCATGTAAGTCACTTTTCACCATATTAGAGTCACTTTGCACCCTATAAGAGTCACTTGCCACCATATATTGATACAATTAACATGTTAATATCATGTACATGTAATTAGACATCCTTTAACCACCACTTGGTACCCCTTTCCTATAAGTCAATTTTGGGCCATATTTTGGCTCTAATCAATAATGTAAGTGATTTCCCAGCATATTAGAGTTACTTTGCACCTTATAAAAGTTACTTGTCATCATATATTGGTACAATTAACATGTTCACATCATGTTCATGCAATTAGGAATCCTTTTACCACCTCTTAATGCCACATTCATACAAGTCAGTTTTGGTCCACATTTTGGTTTTAATTAACCATGTTAGTCAGTTTTCACCATATTAGAGTCATTTTGCTCCCTGTACGAGTCACTTTCCACCATATATATAACAATTGACATGTTAACATCATATACATCCAATTTGACATCTTTTTACCACCTATTAATGCAACTTTTATACAAGTTAATTTTGTTCCACATTTTGGTTGGAATTAACCATGTAAGTCACTTTTCACCATATTAGAGTCACTTTGTACCCTATAAGAGTCACTTGCCACAATATATTGATACGATTAACATGTTAACATCATGTACATGTAATTAGACATCCTTTAACCACCTCTGGGTACCCCTTTCTTACAAGTCAATTTTTGGCCGCATTTTGCCTCTAATCAAACATGTAAGTGACTTCTCACAATTTTAGTTATTTTGCACCTCATAAGAGTCATTTGCCATCATATATTGGTACAATTAACATGTTAACATCATATACATCCAATTAGACATCCTTTAACCGCCTCTTGGTACCCCCTTTCTTACAAGTCAATTTTGGGCCATATTTTGGCTCTACTCAAACATGTAAGTGACTTCTCACAACATTAGAGTCACTTTGCACCTTATAAGAGTCACTTGCCATCATATATTGGTACAATTAACATGTTAACATCATGTACATGCAATTAGAAATCCTTTTACCACCTCTTAGTGCAAATTCATACAAGTCAATTTTGGTCCACATTTTGGTTCTAATTAACCATATAAGTCACTTTTCACCATATTAGAGTCATTTTGCACCATATATGAGTCACTTTCCAACATATATTAGTACAATTGACATTTTAACATCATATACATCCGATTTGACATCTTTTTACACCTCTTAATTCCACTTTCATATAGGTTAATTTTGTTCCACATTTTGGTTCTAATCAACCATGTAACTTACTTTTCACCATATTAGAGTCACTTTGCACCTTATAAGAGTGAATTTCCACCATATATACAACAATTAACATGTTAACATCATATATATCCAATTTGACATCCTTTTACCACCTATCAATTCCACTTCCATACAACTTAATTTTGCTCCATATTTTGGCTCTAATCAACCATGTAAGTCACTTTTCACCATATTAGAGTCACTTTGCACCCTATAAGAGTCACTTGCCAACATATATTGATACAATTAACATGTTAACATCATGTACATCCAATTAGATATCCATTAAACACCTCTTGGTACCCCTTTCCTACAAGTCAATTTTGGGCCATATTTGGCTCTAATCAATCATGTAAGTGACTTCTCACCATATTAGAGTCACTTTGCACCTTATAAGAGCCATTTACCATCATATATTGGTACAATTAACATGTTAACATCATGTACATGCAATTAGAAATACTTTTACCACCTCTTAGTGCCACATACATACAAGTCAATTTTGGTCCACATTTTGGTTCTAATTAACCATATTTGTCAGATTTTACCATATTAGAGTTACTTTGCACCCTATAAGAGTCACTTTCCACCATATATACAACAATTGACATGTTAACATCATATACATCCAATTTAATTTCCTTTTACCACCAATTAATGCCACTTTCATACAAGTTAATTTTGTTCCATATTTTGGCTCTAATCAACGATGTAAGTCACTTATTCTAAAAAAAAACAATGTAAGTCACTTTTCACCATATTAGAGTCACTTTGCACCCTAGAAGAGTCACTTGCCACCATATATTGATACAATTAACATGTTAACATCATGTAAATGTAATTAGACATCCTTTAACCACCACTTGGCACTCCTTTCCAAAAGTCAATTTTGGGCCATATTTTGGCTCTAATCAATAATGTAAGTGATTTCTCACCATATTAGAGTCACTTTGCACCTTATAAAAGTTACTTGCCATCATATATTGATACAGTTAACATGTTAACATCATGTACATGCAATTAGAAATCTTTTTACCATCTCTTAGTGTCACATTCATACAAGTCAATTTTGGTCCACATTTTGGTTCTAATTAACCATGTTAGTCAGTTTTCACCATATTAGAGTCACTTTGCACCCTATAAGAGTCACTTTCCACCATATATACAACAATTGACATGTTAACATCATATACATCCAATTTGTCATCTTTTTACCCCCTATTAATGCCACTTTTATACAAGTTAATTTTGTTCCACATTTTTGTTGTAATTAACCATGTAAGTCACTTTTCACCATATTAGAGTCACTTTGCACCCTATAAGAGTCACTTGCCACCATATATTGATACGGTTAACGTGTTAACATCATATACATGCAATTAGACATCCTTTAACCACCTCTTGGTACCCCTTTCTTACAACTCAATTTTGGGCCACATTTTGGCTCTAATCAAACATGTAAGTGACTTCTCACAATATTAGAGTCACTTTGCACCTTATAAGAGTCACTTGCCATCATATATTGGTACAATTAACATGTTAACATCATGTACATGCAATTAGAAATCCTTTTACCACCTCTTAGTGCCAAGTTCATACAAGTCAATTTTGGTCCACATTTTGGTTCTAATTAACCATGTTAGTTAGTTTTTACCATATTAGAGTTACTTTGCACCCTGTAAGAGTCACTTTCCACCATATATACAACAATTGACATGTTAACATCATATACATCCAATTTGATATCCTTTTACCACCTATTAATGCCACTTTCATACAAGTTAATTTTGTTCCACATTTTGGCTTTGGTTGCCATGTAAGTCACTTATTCTCAAAAAAACCCATGTAAGTCACTTTTCACCATATTAGAGTCACTTTGCACCCTATAAGAGTTACTTGCCACTATATATTGATACAATTAACATGTTAACATCATGTACATGCAATAAGACATCCTTTAACCACCACTTGGTACCCCTTTCCTACAAGTCAATTTTGGGCCACATTTTGGCTCTAATCAGTAATATAAGTTATTTCTCACAATTTTAGAGTCACTTTGCACCTTATAAGAGTCACTTGCCATCATATATTGGTACAATTAACATTTTAACATCATGTACATGAAATTAGAAATCCTTTTACCACCTCTTAGTGCCACATACATACAAGTCAATTTTGATCCACATTTTGGCTCTAATTAACCATGTTAGTTAGTTTTCACCATATTAGAGTCACTTTGCACCCTGTAAGAGTCACTTTCCACCATATATACAACAATTGACATGTTAACATCATATACATCCAATTTGATATCCTTTTACCACCTATTAATGCCACTTTCATCCAAGTTAATTTTGTTCCACATTTTGGCTCTAAACAACCATGTAAGTCACGTATTCTCAAAAAAATCCATGTAAGTCACTTTTCACCATATTAGAGTCAGTTTGCACCCTATAAGAGTCACTTGCCACCATATATTGATACAATTAACATATTAACATCATGTACATGTAATTAGACATCCTTTAACCACCATTTGGTACCCCTTTCCTATAAGTCAATTTTGGGCCATATTTTGGCTCTAATCAATAATGTAAGTAATTTGTCAGCATATTAGAGTTACTTTGCACCTTATAAAAGTTACTTACCATCATATATTGGTACAATTAACATGTTCACATCATGTACATGCAATTAGGAATCCTTTTACCACCTCTTAGTGCCACATTCATACAAGTCAATTTTGGTCCACATTTTAGTTTTAATTAACCATGTTTGTCAGTTTTCACCATATTAGAGTCATTTTGCACCCTGTAAGAGTCACTTTCCACCATATATATAATAATTGACATGTTATAATCATATACATCCAATTTGATATCCTTTTACCACCTATTAATGCCACTTTCATACAAGTTAATTTTGTTCCATATTTTGGCTCTAATAAACCATGTAAGTCACTTATTCTCAAAAAAACCATCTAAGTCACTTTTCACCATATTAGAGTCACTTTGCACCCTATAAGAGTCACTTGCCACCATATATTGATACAACTAACATGTTAACATCATGTACATGTAATTAGACATCCTTTAACCACCACTTGGTACCCCTTTCCTACAAGTCAATTTTGGGCCATATTTTGGCTCTAATCAATAATGTAAGTGATTTCTTACCATATTAAAGTCAGTTTGCATCTTATAAGATTTACTTGCCATCATATATTAGTACAATTAACATGTTAACATCATGTACATGCAATTATAAATCCTTTTACCACCTTTTAGTGCCATATTCATAGAAGTCAATTTTCGTCCACATTTTGGTTCTAATTAACCATGTTAGTCAGTTTTCACCATATTAGAGTCACTTTGCACCCTATAAGAGTCACTTTCCACCATATATACAACGATTGACATGTTAACATCATATACATCCAATTTGTCATCTTTTTACCCCCTATTAATGCCACTTTTATACAAGTTAATTTTGTTCCACATTTTGGTTGTAATTAACCATGTAAGTCACTTTTCACCATATTAGAGTCACTTTGCACCCAATAAGAGTCACTTGCCACCATATATTGATACGGTTAATGTGTTAACATCATATACATGCAATTAGACATCCTTTAACCACCTCTTGGTACCCCTTTCTTACAAGTCAATTTTGGGCCATATTTTGGCTCTAATCAAACATGTAAGTGATTTCTCACAATATTAGAGTCACTTTGCACCTTATAAGAGTCACTTACCATCATATATTGGTAGAATTAACATGTTAACATCATGTACATGCAATTATAAATCCTTTTACCACCTCTTAGTGCCAAATTCATACAAGTCAATTTTGGTCCACATTTTGGTTCTAATTAACCATGTAAGTCACTTTTCACCATATTAGAGTCATTTTGCACCCTGTATGAGTCACTTTCCAACATATATTTGTACAATTGACATGTTAACATCATATACATCCGATTTGACATCCATTTACACCTCTTAATTCCACTTTCATATAGGTTAATTTTGTTCCACATTTTAGTTCTAATCAACCAAGTCACTTTTCACCATATTAGAGTCACTTTGCACCTTGTAAGAGTGACTTTCGACCATATATACAACAGTTAACATGTTAACATCATATATATCCAATTTGACATCCTTTTACCACCTATCAATTCCACTTTCATACAACTTAATTTTGCTCCACATTTTGGCTCTAATCAACCATGTAAGTCATTTTTCACCATATTAGAGTCATTTTGCACCCTATAAGAGTCACTTGCCAACATATATTGATACAATTAACATGTTAACATCATGTACATCCAATTAAATATCCACTAACAACCTCTTGGTACCCCTTTCCTACAAGTCAATTTTGGGCCATATTTGGCTCTAATCAATCATGTAAGTGACTTCTCACCATATTAGAGTCACTTTGTACCTTATAAGAGTCATTTGCCAATATATATTGGTAGAATTAACATGTTAACATCAGGTACATGAAAGTAGAAATCCTTTTACCACCTCTTAGTGCCACATTCATACAAGTCAATTTTGGTCCACATTTTGGTTCTAATTACCCATGTTAGTTAGTTTTTACCATATTAGAGTCACTTTGCACCCTATAAGAGTCACTTTCCACCATATATACAACAATTGACATGTTAACATCATATACATCCAATTTGATATCCTTTTACCACCTATTAATGCCACTTTCATTCAAGTTAATTTGTTCCACATTTTGGCTCTAATCAACCATGTAAGTCACGTATTCTCAAAAAAATCCATGTAAGTCACTTTTCACCATATTAGAGTCACTTTGCACCCTATAAGAGTCACTTGCCACCATATATTGATACAATTAACATGTTAACATCATGTACATGTAATTAGACATCCTTTAACCACCACTTGGTACCCCTTTCCTATAAGTCAATTTTGGGCCATATTTTGGCTCTAATCAATAATGTAAGTGATTTCTCAGCATATTAGAGTTACTTTGCACCTTATAAAAGTTACTTGCCATCATATATTGGTACAATTAACATGTTCACATCATGTACATGCAATTAGGAATCCTTTTACCACCTCTTAGTGCCACATTCATACAAGTCAATTTTGGTCCACATTTTGGTTCTAATTAACCATGTTAGTTAGTTTTCACCATATTAGAGTCATTTTGCACCCTGTAAGAGTCCCTTTCCACCATATATATTACAATTGACATGTTAACATCATATACATCCAATTTGACATCTTTTTACCACCTATTAATGCAACTTTTATACAAGTTAATTTTGTTCCACATTTTGGTTATAATTAACCATGTAAGTCACTTTTCACCATATTGGAGCCACTTTGCACCCTATAAGAGTCACTTGACACAATATATTGATACGATTAACATGTTAACATCATGTACATGCAATTAGACATCCTTTAACCACCGCTTGGTACCCCTTTCTTACAAGTCAATTTTTGGCCGCATTTTAGCTCTAATCAAACATGTAAGTGACTTCTCACAATAATAGAGACACTTTGCACCTTATAAGAGTCACTTGCCATCATATATTGGTACAATTAATATGTTAACATCATGTAAATGCAATTTCAAATCCTTTTACCACCTCTTAGTGCCAAATTCATACAAGTCAATTTTGGTTCTAATTAACCATGTAAGTCACTTTTCACCATATTAGAGTCATTTTGCACCCTATATGAGTCACTTATCAACATATATTTGTACAATTGACATGTTAATATCATATACATCCGATTTGACATCCTTTTACACCTCTTAATTCCACTTTAATATAGTTTAATTTTGTTCGATATTTTGGTTCTAATCAACCATGTAAGTCACTTTTCACCATATTAGAGTCACTTTGCACCTTATAAGAGTGAATTTACACCATATATACAAAAATTAACATGTTAACATCATATATATCCAATTTGACATCCTTTTACCACCTATCAATTTCAGTTTCATACAACTTAATTTTGTTCCACATTTTGGCTCTAATCAACCATGTAAGTCATTTTTCACCATATTAGAGTCACTTTGCACCCTATAAGAGTCACTTGCCAACATATATTGATACAATTAACATGTTAACATCATGTACATCCAATTAGATATCCATTAACCACCTCTTGGTACCCCTTTCCTACAAGTCAATTTTGGGCCATATTAGGCTCTAATCAATCATGTATTTGACTTCTCACCATATTAGAGTCACTTTGCACCTTATAAGAGTCACTTGCCATCATATATTGGTACAATTAACATGTTAACATCATGTATATAAAAGTAGAAATCCTTTTACCACCTCTTAGTGCCACATTCATACAAGTCAATTTTGGTCCACATTTTGGTTCTAATTAACCATGTTAGTTAGTTTTCACCATATTAGAGTCAATTTGCACCCTGTAAGAGTCACTTTCCACCATATATACAACAATTGACATATTAACATCATATACATCCAATTTGATAACCTTTTACCACCTATTAATGCCACTTTCATTCAAGTTAATTTTGTTCTACATTTTGGCTCTAATCAACCATGTAAGTCACGTATTCTCAAAAAAATCCATGTAAGTCACTTTTCACCATATTAGAGTCACTTTGCACCCTATAAGAGTCACTTTCCACCATATATTGATACAATTAACATGTTAATATCATGTACATGTAATTAGACATCCTTTAACCACCACTTGGTACCCCTTTCCTATTAGTCAATTTTGGGCCATATTTTGGCTCTAATCAATAATGTAAGTGATTTCTCAGCATATTAGAGTTACTTTGCACCTTATAAAAGTTGCTTGTCATCATATATTGGTACAATTAACATGTTCACATCATGTTCATGCAATTAGGAATCCTTTTACCACCTCTTAATACCACATTCATACAAGTCAGTTTTGGTCCACATTTTGGTTCTAATTAACCATGTTAGTCAGTTTTCACCATATTAGAGTCATTTTGCACCCTGTACGAGTCACTTTCCACCATATATATAACAATTGACATGTTAACATCATATACATCCAATTTGACATCTTTTTACCACCTATTAATGCAACTTTTATACAAGTTAATTTTGTTCCACATTTTGGTTGGAATTAACCATGTAAGTCACTTTTCACCATATTAGAGTCACTTTGTACCCTATAAGAGTCACTTGCCACAATATATTGATACGATTAACATGTTAACATCATGAACATGTAATTAGACATCCTTTAACCACCTCTTGGTACCCCTTTCTTACAAGTCAATTTTTGGCCGCATTTTGCCTCTAATCAAACATGTAAGTGACTTATCACAATTTTAGTTATTTTGCACCTTATAAGAGTCATTTGCCATCATATATTGGTACAATTAAAATGTTAACATCATATACATCCAATTAGACATCCTTTAACCACCTCTTGGTACCCCCTTTCTTACAAGTCAATTTTGGGCCATATTTTGGCTCTACTCAAACATGTAAGTGACTTCTCACAATATTAGAGTCACTTTGCACCTTATAAGAGTCACTTGCCATCATATATTGCTACAATTAACATGTTAACATCATGTACATGCAATTAGAAATCCTTTTACCACCTCTTAGTGCAAATTCATACAAGTCAATTTTGGTCCACATTTTGGTTCTAATTAACCATGTAAGTCACTTTTCACCATATTAGAGTCATTTTGCACCATATATGAGTCACTTTCCAACATATATTAGTACAATTGACATTTTAACATCATATACATCCGATTTGACATCTTTTTACACCTCTTAATTCCACTTTCATATAGGTTAATTTTGTTCCACATTTTGGTTCTAATCAACCATGTAACTTACTTTTCACCATATTAGAGTCACTTTGCACCTTATAAGAGTGAATTTCCACCATATATACAACAATTAACATGTTAACATCATATATATCCAATTTGACATCCTTTTACCACCTATCAATTCCAATTCCATACAACTTAATTTTGCTCCATATTTTGGCTCTAATCAACCATGTAAGTCACTTTTCACCATATTAGAGTCACTTTGCACCCTATAAGAGTCACTTGCCAACATATATTGATACAATTAACATGTTAACATCATGTACATCCAATTAGATATCCATTAAACACCTCTTGGTACCCCTTTCCTACAAGTCAATTTTGGGCCATATTTGGCTCTAATCAATCATGTAAGTGACTTCTCACCATATTAGAGTCACTTTGCACCTTATAAGAGCCATTTACCATCATATATTGGTACAGTTAACATGTTAACATCATGTACATGCAATTAGAAATCTTTTACCACCTCTTAGTGCCACATACATACAAGTCAATTTTGGTCCACATTTTGGTTCTAATTAACCATATTTGTCAGATTTTACCATATTAGAGTTACTTTGCACCCTATAAGAGTCACTTTCCACCATATATACAACAATTGACATGTTAACATCATATACATCCAATTTAATATCCTTTTACCACCAATTAATGCCACTTTCATAGAAGTTAATTTTGTTCCACATTTTGGCTCTAATCAACGATGTAAGTCACTTAT
Organism: Apium graveolens; assembly: GCF_009905375.1. Taxonomy (NCBI): domain Eukaryota; kingdom Viridiplantae; phylum Streptophyta; class Magnoliopsida; order Apiales; family Apiaceae; genus Apium; species Apium graveolens. The sequence continues at coordinate 178,253,027 of NC_133653.1, forward strand.
TCTAAAAAAAAACAATGTAAGTCACTTTTCACCATATTAGAGTCACCTTGCACCCTATAAGAGTCACTTGCCACCATATATTGATGCAATTAACATGTTAACATCATGTAAATGTAATTAGACATCCTTTAACCACCACTTGGCACTCCTTTCCAAAAGTCAATTTTGGGCCATATTTTGGCTCTAGTCAATAATGTAAGTGATTTCTCACCATATTAGAGTCACTTTGCACCTTATAAAAGTTACTTGCCATCATATATTGGTACAGTTAACATGTTAACATCATGTACATGCAATTAGAAATCTTTTTACCATCTCTTAGTGTCACATTCATACAAGTCAATTTTGGTCAACATTTTGGTTCTAATTAACCATGTTAGTCAGTTTTCACCATATTAGAGTCATTTTGCACCCTATAAGAGTCACTCTCCACCATACATACAACAATTGACATGTTAACATCATATACATCCAATTTGACATCTTTTTACCACCTATTAATGCAACTTTTATACAAGTTAATTTTGTTCCACATTTTGGTTGTAATTAACCATGTAAGTCACTTTTCACCATATTAGAGCCACTTTGCACCCTATAAGAGTCACTTGACACAATATATTGATACGATTAACATGTTAACATCATGTACATGCAATTAGACATCCTTTAACCACCGCTTGGTACCCCTTTCTTACAAGTCAATTTTTGGCCGCATTTTAGCTCTAATCAAACATGTAAGTGACTTCTCACAATTTTAGTTATTTTGCACCTTATAAGAGTCACTTGCCATCATATATTGGTACAATTAACATGTTAACATCATATACATCCAATTAGACATCCTTTAACCACCTCTTGGTACCCCTTTCTTACAAGTCAATTTTGGGCCACATTTTGGCTCTACTCAAACATGTAAGTGACTTCTCACAATAATAGAGACACTTTGCACCTTATAAGAGTCACTTGCCATCATATATTGGTACAATTAATATGTTAACATCATGTAAATGCAATTTGAAATCCTTTTACCACCTCTTAGTGCCAAATTCATACAAGTCAATTTTGGTTCTAATTAACCATGTAAGTCACTTTTCACCATATTAGAGTCATTTTGCACCCTATATGAGTCACTTATCAACATATATTTGTACAATTGACATGTTAATATCATATACATCCGATTTGACATCCTTTTACACCTCTTAATTCCACTTTAATATAGTTTAATTTTGTTCGACATTTTGGTTCTAATCAACCATGTAAGTCACTTTTCACCATATTAGAGTCACTTTGCACCTTATAAGAGTGAATTTACACCATATATACAAAAATTAACATGTTAACATCATATATATCCAATTTGACATCCTTTTACCACCTATCAATTTCAGTTTCATACAACTTAATTTTGTTCCACATTTTGGCTCTAATCAACCATGTAAGTCATTTTTCACCATATTAGAGTCACTTTGCACCCTATAAGAGTCACTTGCCAACATATATTGATACAATTAACATGTTAACATCATGTACATCCAATTAGATATCCATTAACCACCTCTTGGTACCCCTTTCCTACAAGTCAATTTTGGGCCATATTAAGCTCTAATCAATCATGTATGTCACTTCTCACCATATTAGAGTCACTTTGCACCTTATAAGAGTCACTTGCCATCATATATTGGTACAATTAACATGTTAACATCATGTATATAAAAGTAGAAATCCTTTTACCACCTCTTAGTGCCACATTCATACAAGTCAATTTTGGTCCATATTTTGGTTATAATTAACCATGTTAGTTAGTTTTCACCATATTAGAGTCAATTTGCACCCTGTAAGAGTCACTTTCCACCATATATACAACAATTGACATATTAACATCATATACATCCAATTTGATATCCTTTTACCACCTATTAATGCCACTTTCATTCAAGTTAATTTTGTTCTACATTTTGGCTCTAATCAACCTTGTAAGTCACGTATTCTCAAAAAAATCCATGTAAGTCACTTTTCACCATATTAGAGTCACTTTGCACCCTATAAGAGTCACTTTCCACCATATATTGATACAATTAACATGTTAATATCATGTACATGTAATTAGACATCCTTTAACCACCACTTGGTACCCCTTTCCTATTAGTCAATTTTGGGCCATATTTTGGCTCTAATCAATAATGTAAGTGATTTCTCAGCATATTAGAGTTACTTTGCACCTTATAAAAGTTGCTTGTCATCATATATTGGTACAATTAACATGTTCACATCATGTTCATGCAATTAGGAATCCTTTTACCACCTCTTAATGCCACATTCATACAAGTCAGTTTTGGTCCACATTTTGGTTCTAATTAACCATGTTAGTCAGTTTTCACCATATTAGAGTCATTTTGCACCCTGTACGAGTCACTTTCCACCATATATATAATAATTGACATGTTAACATCATATACATCCAATTTGACATCTTTTTACCACCTATTAATGCAACTTTTATACAAGTTAATTTTGTTCCACATTTTGGTTGGAATTAACCATGTAAGTCACTTTTCACCATATTAGAGTCACTTTGTACCCTATAAGAGTCACTTGCCACAATATATTGATACAATTAACATGTTAACATCATGTACATGTAATTAGACATCCTTTAACCACCTCTTGGTACCCCTTTCTTACAAGTCAATTTTTGGCCGCATTTTGCCTCTAATCAAACATGTAAGTGACTTATCACAATTTTAGTTATTTTGCACCTTATAAGAGTCATTTGCCATCATATATTGGTACAATTAACATGTTAACATCATATACATCCAATTAGACATCCTTTAACCACCTCTTGGTACCCCCTTTCTTACAAGTCAATTTTGGGCCATATTTTGGCTCTACTCAAACATGTAAGTGACTTCTCACAATATTAGAGTCACTTTGCACCTTATAAGAGTCACTTGCCATCATATATTGGTATAATTAACATGTTAACATCATGTACATGCAATTAGAAATCCTTTTACCACCTCTTAGTGCAAATTCATACAAGTCAATTTTGGTCCACATTTTGGTTCTAATTAACCATGTAAGTCACTTTTCACCATATTAGAGTCATTTTGCACCATATATGAGTCACTTTCCAACATATATTAGTACAATTGACATTTTAACATCATATACATCCGATTTGAAATCTTTTTACACCTCTTAATTCCACTTTCATATAGGTTAACTTTGTTCCACATTTTGGTTCTAATCAAGCATGTAACTTACTTTTCACCATATTAGAGTCACTTTGCACCTTATAAGAGTGAATTTCCACCATATATACAACAATTAACATGTTAACATCATATATATCCAATTTGACATCCTTTTACCACCTATCAATTCCAATTCCATACAACTTAATTTTGCTCCATATTTTGGCTCTAATCAACCATGTAAGTCACTTTTCACCATATTAGAGTCACTTTGCACCCTATAAGAGTCACTTGCCAACATATATTGATACAATTAAAATGTTAACATCATGTACATCCAATTAGATATCCATTAAACACCTCTTGGTACCCCTTTCCTACAAGTCAATTTTGGGCCATATTTGGCTCTAATCAATCATGTAAGTGACTTCTCACCATATTAGAGTCACTTTGCACCTTATAAGAGCCATTTACCATCATATATTGGTACAATTAACATGTTAACATCATGTACGTGCAATTAGACATCTTTTACCACCTCTTAGTGCCACATACATACAAGTCAATTTTGGTCCACATTTTGGTTCTAATTAACCATATTTGTCAGATTTTACCATATTAGAGTTACTTTGCACCCTATAAGAGTCACTTTCCACCATATATACAACAATTGACATGTTAACATCATATACATCCAATTTAATATCCTTTTACCACCAATTAATGCCACTTTCATAGAAGTTAATTTTGTTCCACATTTTGGCTCTAATCAACGATGTAAGTCACTTACTCTAAAAAAAAACAATGTAAGTCACTTTTCACCATATTAGAGTCACTTTGCACCCTATAAGAGTCACTTGCCACCATATATTGATACAATTAACATGTTAACATCATGTAAATGTAATTAGACATCCTTTAACTACCACTTGGCACTCCTTTCCAAAAGTCAATTTTGGGCCATATTTTGGCTCTAGTCAATAATGTAAGTGATTTCTCACCATATTAGAGTCACTTTGCACCTTATAAAAGTTACTTGCCATCATATATTGGTACAGTTAACATGTTAACATCATGTACATGCAATTAGAAATCTTTTTATCATCTCTTAGTGTCACATTCATACAAGTCAATTTTGGTCCACATTTTGGTTCTAATTAACCATGTTAGTCAGTTTTCACCATATTAGAGTCATTTTGCACCCTATAAGAGTCACTCTCCACCATACATACAACAATTGACATGTTAACATAATATACATCCAATTTGACATCTTTTTACCACATATTAATGCCACTTTTATATAAGTTACTTTTGTTCCACATTTTGGTTGTAATTAACCATGTACGTCACTTTTCACCATATTAGAATCACTTTGCACAAATGTAAACATAATCATCCTTTGAGGCTTGTGGCTTAGGCTTAGGTTTATATTTCTGAGTGAATTTACTTGAGGTTGGGGGAGGTGTCGATTTGGTTTTTCTTTTCAGTTTCTTTAGTGGTGGAGAGGTAGTTAGGAAGGTAGGCAAATTGATGGTGTCCCAATCAATAGGTTCCTCATTAGGGATGATTGGTTCACCATGGACATTTATACTAGGATCAGCAACAAAAGGTTCAGGAATAGAAGGTAGTGGTTTAGATTTTGATTGGATTTCCACAGTGTCATCTTCACTCTTCCTTTTTGCATTGGCCTTCTTTCTGTTTCCTTTCTGCCATTCCTTTCTTCTCTTCTTCACTCTTGTCTTCAATCTTCTTTTTTTCTTCAGTCTGACTTTACTTTAGCTGTTTTTCAAGCTTTGCTTGTGCTCTTTTGTCAGCCTTCAGCTTTTTAGCTTCTTTCTTTAACCTCATGGTTTCTTCCCTCTTGGCTTTTGAGAATTTGGGATGTCCTTGCATCACACAGATTCTCTTTCCATCTCTATAAATGATAGCCATATTCATTCTTTCCACTACATCATTGGTCTCTTTGTGCTTTATGATGCTACCACCCAAAACTTTGTCTTCATCGGGTTTTGGAAGAGGAAAATCCACTTCTTTTAGTTGACCAAAGTTTAGAGGGTTCTTTGTAGAGTCCCTGTTGGATCTAGTGGATGGCTTGAGTAACATGGGTTTCAAATTCCTGAAAGAAGTTTCTCCAACCTTATTCCTGCTTACAAGCTTGTGCTCCATAATGATTGGCTCAACTTTTGTGCTGTGTTTCACAGATAATGATTTTGAAGTTGTAGAGCCAAACACCTGTTGCATCCTTTCATCAATTTTTCTCCTCTGCTCCTTCACCTTCATCTCAGCTACTGCTAGCTGGATTAGATCAATTCCATCAAGCTTTCCTTTGATTTGAAGTGTTGGAGAAGTAGTGATGGTAGGAACTAGCACTTTGGATATCTGAATGTTTGTAGATGGCTCCCCTCCCCCTTCCACTTTATTCTCCCCTTTTTGTTATCATCAAGGAGAGGAGTCAAGCCTTGTGCTTTAGCCAGTTGCATTAGAAGACTTGTTTGAGACTATTAATTTTGAATAATGGTGACCATAGAGTTTTCAATAACTTGAACTCTGTCCTCCAATTTGGCCAGCTTCTTTTCAGCATCTGATTCTCTTCTCAGTCTCAGTAACAAGTCCTGCATGGTACCATAGGGCATGATTGAATCCAGCTTCTCAGAATTATAGGACTTCAAGTCAGCTATATCCTTCTTGAGTTAATCCACACTCAGATTATGTCTTAATTACTGTAGCTTCATGAGATGTAGAGAATCTAGGTGGGCTTGAAGAATAACCTTGACACCAGCATTTGAGGTGGTCTGAATGGCCTTTTGGATAGTCATGACTTGTTTGACTAAGGATACATTGAATTGTCCTGGTGTAGACTCCTTTGTCAATGCCCATTCAGGTAAATCTGGAATAGAACTTGGGCCTTCATCTCCCCCTAAGTTCATGCTTCCTTCAAATGAAACAGAGTCATCATCATTAGAATTTACTCCAAATTCTTCAGATGGCTCACCAGCTGTAGAAGGCATCAAGTTGACAGCAGCTTTATCCCTTTGTAGAGATTCTGAAGTATGTACTAGATTTAAAGTCTTTTCTGCCTCCTCATTGCCCTGAGTAGCCAACATTTGATAGGCTGATACAGGATGAGAAAAAGTGTCAGCATCCATGGAAATGTTATCAATCACAGCTTTGTAATGTTGCTGAAATTGTCTTTCCTTTTCAGCATCATCCACAATCATTGACTCATTAGCAATGGCTAGATCCACCCTTATACCTTCTGTACCTGCTTTTCTCTCAATTTCTCTCTTTTCTTGCATCAGGGGCTCCCCCTGGCTCACACTCCTCACACCCTCACCTTCACCTACTAAGGTGGCACTCCTCTCACTTTCTTTTGCCATGTTGGAAGAAATAGCATGCATATTTAGACTCTCAAGCTCTCCTTTTGCCTGGGAGCAACCCAACCTCTCACTCAAATTTTCACTCCTTTCCCTCAATCCTAGAAGTGATTGTACAATAACCATGCCTTCTACACTTGGAATTGAGTCAGTTGTTTGTGTAGAGACTATCAATAGATAGGGAGTATCCGTTGAAGTAGAAACTGATGGTATCAACGGATAACTGCTATTAAGCTTATCCGTCGAAGAACAACCACTTGTCAACGGATGAGGAATATCCGTTGAAGAAGGAAAAGAAGTAGAAATTGAAAGTGACTTAATTGTTGAATCTGTGTGGATTGATTTTAATTTAGGTGACACAGATTCTTCAACCAAGTCTGAAAGAATTGGTTGATGATCCAACAAATCATCTAAAAGATGATGATCACCAGTATTTGAGAGGGGCTCCTCCATGAGTTATAAAGAGGGAGAATCGGGAATTGATGTGAATATCATGTCCACATCCAGAGATGGTGATGGAGAATTTGGTGATTGACGTGTGTCAATTTTGAGAGAATAGGGCTGTGACTCCACATTTGTTGGAGTCACATTAAGCTGAATTTGAGAAGGCATAGATACATGTGGGTGTATCTGTGCAGTGTGTGCACCCTGTGTTGAAAATAGGATTCTGACCCTCTTTCTTCTTGTAAAGGCTTTTACAGGTGAGTGTGTGGCTTCAGTGTCCCTCCCTCTTTTGTTCTGTGTCCCTTGTTGGGGACTATTTTCAATAGCTGCACCCTTTTTGGAGAATGCAGCTAGGGATGTGTTTGAATCCTTTTCAACCACCATAGTTTTTTGAGAAACTGTGGCTTGGCTAGCTGGGGTACCACTCACCTCTCCTACCTTATCCTGGGGGGTTTCTTGATGTTCACCCCTCCCCTCACCACTCACACCCTGTTCACTCCCCTCAGGATTTATGGTGGATGTTACAACTGTTGTCTTTTGAGAAACAACAGAGGTGGCTTTCTTTAACTTTGGTTTTGAAACTTTAGGTTTGGTGACCTTGGTAGGAATCTGTTGGGACAAAGACACAGATTCTATGGCCACACTTGAAGGCAAAGAAATAATGGGGTTGGAAGTAGTAGGAGTTGAAGAAGTATTTACCTCACTTACCTGAGGTGGATTCATGATTGGTAAATATACCAGTGGCACCTGATTGTTGAGGTTAATTCTCAAAAGGTCTGCAAGGACCTTTTTTTCTTGTGCCCAACACTTGAGTTTATTACTCTCATTGGTTATGACCAAACCTTCAACAACATGGTTAGCCAATAACATAAAGAATCTATCATAGTAGATGTTATGAGGTCTATTAGCTTTGTTACCTAACCTGGTACCCAATTCTAGCATAACATAGTTACTAAAATTAAAATACCTATCAGAAACTAGCATATAGAGCATATTAACAAGAGATGAAGTTATTGCATCAAAATTACTAATTTTCCCAGAGAAAACCTTGATAAAGGCATCACCAAGAAAACTCCATTCTTTCCTAAGGCATTTTCTTCTAATACTCCCTAAACTAGCAGAATCAAAAGAATAGCCTATAGAATCTAACATGCTAGATACATCATTATCAGTGTGTGGTGTCATGACATTGTTCTCAGGTAGTTTGAAACAGGACTGTATATCATCACAGTTAATACAGTAATCTTTACCTTTGAGAGAGAAAGTGATGGTCATATCAGTGGGGTTGAACTCTGTAGTTGTCCAAATCTCCTCAATTACCTCACAGTAAATAGTTGGGGCTTCCAGCATTGCATAGCTTAGTTTACAGTTTTTGATGAAGTCCATCATCTTGTGATAATCTGAGTGGGCTTCATTCTTTTCCACCAAAGCTACGAAATTGTTTTTCATATAGAGAAATCCAGACTGGGACATTATCTTTACTACTGGTGCCATTGTAGTGGGTGGAGGTTGCAGAGAAAAGTTGAGAGTTTTGGGAGAGAAAGAGAGTAAAAGCTTTTGAGAAAAAAGTTCAAGAAAGCGTAAAGTGAAAATAAGAATTCAAAGGGCTTTTATACTTTCTTAAATTAAAACACAAAGAGAATGATTAAACACTATTTTTAAGTAAATTACAGCCATTTGAGAATAAAGAAAACTGTATGAATTCTAAAAACTGCCTTTAATACAAATACATATAACTGTGTATATATATATGTATCAACGGTTAAGTAAAAGAATCAACGATTGTGACTTACTTAAAACAACTGATGTGACACTTCAACGAATGAGGTAAACAGTTATCCGTTGAAGATTAACACAGTTTTATCCGTTGAAGGATAAAATTACCAGAAATGTATTTGTCTTTCAACGGATAATGAACATCCGTTGATAGAGCAATTTTGGCTTTCAACGGATAGGGAATATCCATTGATAGAATAAACTTTACTTAAAGCCAACTTTGTTCTTGCAACAAATTCATTTCAGGCTACAAAATAAATTACAATAAGGACATGAATTTATGAATAATTAAGTATACCTAGCTCACTTACTAATCTTGTGAATGTTGATTCATCAAGTGGCTTGGTAAATATGTCTGCAATCTATTTTTTACTTGGAACAAAATGAAGTTCCACTGTACCATTCATCACATGTTCCCTTATGAAGTGGTACTTGATGTCAATGTGCTTGGTTCTTGAGTGCTGCACTGGATTTTCAGTAATGGCAATGGCACTTGTGTTGTCACAGAATATTGGAATTTTGTCAACATTTAGCCCATAGTCAAATAGTTGATTCCTCATCCACAGTATTTGTGCACAACAACTACCAGCAACAATGTACTCAACTTCAGCTGTTGAGGTAGAAACATAATTTTGCTTCTTACTGAACCATGACACAAGCTTATTCCCTAGAAATTGACAGGTGCCAGTTGTACTTTTCCTGTCTATTTTGTAACCTGCATAATCTGCATCTGAGTAACCAATTAGATCAAAACCAGACTCTCTAGGGTACCAAATTCCTAGATTTGGAGTCCCTTTGAGATATCTGAAAATTCTTTTAACAGCCACTAAGTGAGATTCTTTAGGGTCAGCTTGAAATCTAGCACATAGACGTAGAAAACATTATATCAGGTCTACTAGCAGTTAAATATAGAAGAGAGCCAACCATGCCTCTATAACTTGTAATATCCACAGACTTTTCAGCCTTGTTTAATTCAAGCTTTGTGGCAGTGGCTATGGGAGTTTTTGCAGATGAACAATCCATTAAGTCAAACTTATTTAAAAGATCATAAATATATTTATTTTGACTAATGAAAATTACACCACTAACTTGTTTAACTTGTAAACCAAGAAAATAAGTTAGCTCTCCCATCATGCTCATTTCATATTTACTTTGCATTAACTTAGCAAAATTTTTACAAAGCTTATCATCTGTAGAACCAAATATAATATCATCTACATAGATTTGAACAAGTATTGTAGAGCCATTAACATTTCTAAAGAAAAGATTTTTGTCAACAGTACCTCTTGTGAAGTAATTATCTAGGAGAAATTTTGACAAAGTCTCATACCAGGCTCTAGGTGCTTGCTTTAGTCCATAGAGTGCTTTCAACAGATAATACACATAGTCTGGAAAATTTGGATCTTCAAATCCTGGAGGTTGGCTTACATAAACTTCTTCCTCCAATTCTCCATTCAGAAATGCACTCTTGACATCCATTTGATAGACTTTGAAATTGGCATGGGCTGCATAGGCTAGAAAGATTCTGATGGCTTCAAGTCTTGCAACTGGAGCAAATGTCTCATCAAAATCTATTCCCTATTGTTGAGAATAGCCCTTGGCAATCAATCTAGCTTTATTCCTTATGACAATGCCATTTTCATCCATCTTGTTTCTGAATACCCATTTTGTGTCAAAAGAGCTCTTGTTCTTTCGCTTGGGTACTAGCTTCCATACTTTGTTCCTCTCAAAACGGTTTAGCTCCTCTTGCATTGCTAAAATCCTATCTAGATCCAATAGAGCTTCTTCCACTCTCTTAGGTTCCTCCTGTGATAGAAAACTACTGTATAGACATTCATCTTGAGTAGCCCTTCTAGTCTGCACCTTAGATGTTGCATCACCAATGATCAATTCAAAAGGATGATTCTTGGTCCATTTCCTTTGAGGTGGTAGATTAGCTCTAGATGAGGTTGCCTCAGTATTTTCATGATGTGAGATAGAGTATTGATTGGTTGAAACTCCCCCTGAGTTACTGATCCTTTGAAAGGAACTGGGAGTTTTATCAACTGATGAAGTAAATTGATTATCAGTTGATAGACTATGATCAACGGATGCTTCATTATGTACTTCAACGGATGATGCACTTTGTCTTTCAACGGATGCTGCATTACTTCTATCAATGGATGCTGAATTATGACTTTCAACTGATGCAACATTTTGTGCATTATCCAAAGGCAGATTTTGAATCCTTTTCGAAGTGCCTTCTCCATCATTCTCATCTTCACTATCATCACAAAATATATCAATGTTGTCAAATTTGAGTCCTTCATGATGTCCCTCATCTGTTAGTCCATCAATCTTTTTTATCATCAAACACAACATGCACATATTCCATAACAATGTTGGTTCTTAGATTGTAGACCCTATATGATTTTCCAGCAGAATAACCAACAAATATCCCTTCATCAGCCTTTGCATCAAACTTTCCTTTGTAATCAGGTTGGTTCCTTAGAATGTAGCATTTGCAACCAAAAACATGAAGGAAGTTTAAGGTTGGTTTTCTTCTCTTGAACAGTTGATAGGGAGTCATGCCTTTTTCCTGATTGATTAGAGAAATATTTTGAGTGTAACATGCACAGTTAACAGCCACAGCCCAAAAATATATTGGGAGTTTTGACTCTTCAAGCATTGTTCTTGCAGCTTCAATTAGTGATCTGTTCTTCCTTTCCACCACAGCATTCTGTTGTGGAGTCCTTGGAGCTGAGAACTCATGCATGATCCCATTTTCTTCACAGAACAACCTCATGGTAGAATTCCTGAACTCAGTTCCATTGTCACTCCTGATATTCCTTACATTGAAATCTGGATGATTTGACTTGCTTAATGTGGTTGATAATGATTTCACTAGCTTCATCCTTTGATCCAAGAAAGTAGGTCCATGAAAACTTTAAGAAATCATCTATAATCACTAGGCAATATCTTTTCCTTGAAATTGACAATACATTGACTGGTCCAAAAAGATCCATGTGTAGCAGTTGTAATGGTTCATCAATTGCTGATTCAAGCTTCTTACTGAATGATGCTCTCTTTTTCTTTCCTTTCTGACAAGCATCACACAGTCCATCCCTTGAGAATTCCACTAGAGGCATTCCTCTAACTAAGTCCTTTTTGACTAGATCATTAATTGTCTTGAAATTCAAATGGGACAGCTTCTTGTGCCATAGCCAACTTTCATCTAGACTTGCTTTACTGAAAAGACAAGTAATTGATTATGTATCTGTAGAGTTGAAGTCAGCCAAGTACACATTCCCTTTTCTAACTCCAGTTAGAACCACTTTATTGTCCTTCTTACTTGTGACAACACAGGCTTCAGAATTGAAGGAAACAGTATTCCCTCTGTCACATAGTTGACTGATGCTCAATAGATTGTGTTTGAGACCATCAACTAATGCAACTTCATCAATGATGACATTTTCCTTTGAAATCAAGCCATATCCCATAGTGAACCCTTTGCTGTCATCTTCAAAGGTTATGCTAGGGCCAGCTCTCTCCTTGAACTCTGTGAGTAGGGTGAAATCTCTTGTCATGTGCCTTGAACAACCACTGTCCAAGTACCATAGATTCCTTCTTTTTCCCTGCACACAATAAAAACAAATCAAGTTGATTTTGGTACCCAAGTTTCCTTGGGTCCAGCCTTGTTAGTCTTTTTCCTAGACTTCATACTTTCTGCATCTTTTGACTTAGGTAACTTTGGGTCAACCTTGGTCTCAGATGTAGTTGGTTGAAGTGTAGGGTTAGTCACAGAATCATTTAGCACATTTGGTTGAATTTGATAAGGCATAGATTATGCAAACATAGTATTCCACATAGGCATGTTGGATGGCATTTGAGGCATACTGAATGCAGCAAAATAAGGATTATTAACATATGGCATGTTTGCAAAATGTGCATGAGGATTCTGTTGAGACATAACGGGCATAGCGTGCAGAGGTGACATAGACATGTTAGGCATGGAAGGAGTTAAAAGCATGGGGGCATTCTTAACAGAATTGCAGTTAGCAGATAGATGATTAACATTTTTAAAATGCACACAACTTTTTCTAGGAGCATACTTATCAGGTGTGTAATTGTTCTGTTTGTTAATCCCTACCTTCCCATTTCTATTAGATTTCCTTTTAGTTTCCTTTTTATCCTCAACCAACTTAAGCCTATTTTTCAACTGATCTAAAGTCATGTGTCCTATATTCACCTTACTGGCATCTTTGGATGTGCTAGCTTCTTCTTTGACAAAGTTCTTGGAAGTTGAACCAAACTTCTTATTGAGATTTTTCAAATTGTTCTTTTTAGAGTCACTTGCCTATTTTAATTGATGAGCCTTCAACGGATGCTCCCTTTCTTCCTTCAACGGATAACTTTCATCATCCGTTGACAATCCATCAATTAATTCTACTTCCTTTTTGTTTTTCTTCCAGGCATTCTCACAGAGTGATTCAATTGCCTGAACCTTGACAATCTGAGCACTAACATCCCAAGATGTTTTCCAGGCCTTGATTACATCTTGCTCACGTTCTAATTGTTTAGAAAGAATTTCTACTTTCTTAACAGATTCTTCTAGTTCACTCTCAACAGATAAGCATTTGATTTTAATCTTTTCAAGCTCGATTACCTTACCCTCTAACACAGCATTCCTATCACTTAAAAACAAATTATTCTCTTTAATTATTGTGTTTTCTTTAGCTAGTGATATAAGGGAAACACGCAAATGATATAATTCATTGGACATATCATTTATAGCTTCATTGCATTCAATTTTAGAAAGCTGAGAGAGGTCAGTAGTAATTACCTGGTTGCTTGATGAACTAGTTTCATTTTCATCAGAATTAGCCATCAGGGCTAGGTTGACATATTCCATATCATCATCTTCATTGGCTCCATCCGCTGCCCAGTCATCCTGAGTCAGAAAAGCTCTTTCCTTTTGTTTGAGCAAATCGAAATATTTCTTTTTGTAATCCACTTGCTCAAATTTCTTCTTCTCAGAAGTTGGCTTTCTGCACTCATTTGCAAAGTGTCCACTTATGCCACAGTTATTATATTTGAACTTAGATTTGTCCACCATGTTCTTGTTTGACTTAGTGAATCTAGTATTTTTCTTGAATTTCATCTTTGCAAACCTCCTGGACATAAAAGCCAGATGTTCATCAACATCATCAGAGTCATCTTGACTGGAATTATCTTCAACCTCAGCTACTTGCTCATTTCCCTTGCTTGATTCTGATTTGCTTGTGCCAATTTTGAGACTTGGCATTGTCTTTTCTTCATTCCTGGCTTCAGTCTTCTCATTGTCAGCTACAAGTGCAACTGATCAACCTTTTCTCTTTCCCTTTTCCAACAGCTCATCTTGCTCCATCTCAAGTTCATAGGTCTTCAAAATTCCATATAATCTTTCAAGTGTGAAGTCCTTATAATCTTGAGAATTCCTTAGTGAAACAGTCATAGGCTTCCATTCCTTTGGTAGAGACCTCAGATATTTTAAGTTGGAATCCTTGACTTGGTACACTCTTCCATAAAGCTTCAATCCATTCAACAGTTTCTGAAATCTATTGAAGGTATCATTCAGTGATTCTCCTTCTTCAAAATGAAAGTATTCATACTGTTGAATGAGAAGCTGCATTTTGTTTTCTCTAACTTGTTCAGTACCTTCACAGATAAGTTGCACAGTATTCCAAAATTCTTTAGCAGTTTGACTGTTAATGACATTATCAAACATATCTTGATCTAGGCCATTAAATAGAATGTTCATGGCTTTCTTTTCCTTGTGAACCTCTTCAATATCTTCATCAGTCCATTCTACTTTTGTCTTGGGAATAGACTGTCCAACAGCAACTGTGGCAGTTGCAGCTGTGGCCACCTTGTGAGGGATGTGAGGACCATTTTCAATGCAGTTGATGTAGCTTTCATCTTGAGAGAGAAGATGTAGATGCATCTTCACTTTCCAGTGATGATAATTATCTTTTTCCAGGATTGGAATCTTTACACCAATATCCTTCTTACTCATGATGTTAGTAGAATAGATCTTTAAACTCTTTGTAAGTTAAGAGCTTGCTCTGATACCAATTTTTATTCACAAGGAACTAACAATAAGATTTACAGAAGGGGGGTTGAATGTAAATCTCAAAACTTTTTCAAGTTTTGAGCAGTTTCAAAGGCTAAGTGTTTTGATGAACAATTGTGTATGAATTGCTTTGAGCAGGTACAAACATATATATATATTCAAGACACAAATGTAAAGAACATAAAGGCTTTAAAAACTTTTTTGGTGGATTTGTTGTTCCACCAGAGATGTGTATTTCAGAAAATCTGTGATTCAAAGAATTGATCACAGCTGCGTCCTAGTACAAACTAGATGATTTTCTCTCTGGATTTTTCTAAACAGCTCTGAAAAATTCACCATCTAATTACTAGTTGTAACTTGGTTTATATATCACCAAGTTTACAAGTGAAGATAAAAATAAAATACAATTTTTAAAATAGTTCTTCACATGTTTCTTCTTCATTTCTCTATCTAATGCAATCTAGGATAATCTGTGAATCTTTGAATACTTCCTTGTTTGCACCAGAATGGAAATGCTGCATTTTCTTGATTCCTCCAGGAGGCTACCACATTCCAATTGTCTCTGTCAACCCATGTGCCTCTATCAGCTTATGAATTGTCACTGTCAACTGCTATTGAACTGAGCATCCATTGAAGCTTTCATCCGTTGATGGCCTTATCCATTGATGGTTTATCCGTTGATGCATTAGTAGTTGAAGCTTTATCCGTTGATGGATATTATCCGTTGAAGCTTTAGACACATCCGTTGAAGCTTTGTTTCTCATCCGTTGAAGGCCTTTAATTTATCAGTTGATACTACTTCATTTATACAAAATTACAAGGCATGAAATATTTATAATTAGCCCTCCAATTTGCATATCCACTAGTAGTTAACATGACTTATAATTTCCCTCAACTTCTAAGAGTTATAACTTAAATACAAAACTAAAATGTGCTACAATACTAAACTTATTTCTAAGTAAAGCTACTCCATCAACGGATAACAAGAATGGTCTCATCCGTTGAGGCTACAAACACTAGATTTCTAATTAAGTGTTTTGTTTAACTTATCATCAAACTAATACACATATTCCTAACATTAACATCATATACATCCAATTTGACATCCTTTTACCACCTATTAATGCCACTTTTCATGATATTAGAGTCACTGTGCACCTTATAAGAGTCAATATCCACCATATATACAACAATTAACAATTTAACATTATATACATCCAATTTGACATCCTTTTAACACCTCCTAGTTCCACTTTAATACAGGTCAATTTTGTTCAATATTTTGGTTCTAATCAACCATGTAAGTCATTTTCACCATATTAGAGTCACTTTGCACCCTATAAGAGTCACTTTTCACCACAAATACAACAATTAACATGTTAACATCATATACATCCAATTTGACATCCTTTTACCACCTATTAATGCCACTTTCATACAAGTTAATTTTGTTTCACATTATGGCTTTAATCAACCATGTAAGTCACTTTTCAACATATTAGAGTCACTTTGGACCCTATAAGAGTCACTTGCCACCATATATTGATACAACTAACACGTTACCATCATCTACATGCAATTAGACATCCATTAACCAACTCTTGGTACCCCTTTCCTACAAGTCAATTTTGGGCCATATTTTGGCTCTAATCAATCATGTAAGTGACTTTTCATCATATTAGAGTCACTGTGCACCTTATAAGAATCACTTGCCATCATATACTGGTATAATTAACATGTCAACATCATGTACATGTAATTAGAAATCCTTTTACAACCTCTTAGTGCCACATTCATACAAGTCAATTTTGGTCCACATTTTGGTTCTATTTAACAATGTAAGTCACTTTTCACAATATTAGAGTTATTTTACACCCTATATGAGTCACTTTCCACAATCTATTTGTATAACTAACATGTTAACATCATATACATCCAATTTGACATCCTTTTACCACCTCATAGTTCCACTTTCATACAGGACAATTTTGTTCCATATTTTGGTTCTAATCAACCATGTAAGTCCATTTTCACCATATTAGAGTCACTTTGCACCCTATAAGAGTCACTTTCCACCATATATTACAACAATTAACATGTTAAGATCATATAAATCCAATTTGACATCCTTTTACCACCTATTAACGCCACTTCATACAAGGTAATTTTGTTCCACATTTTTGCTCTAATCAACCATGTAAGTTACTTTTCACCATATTAGAGTCACTTTATACCTTATAAGAGTAACTTTCCACCATATATACAACAATTAATAATTTAAAATCATATACATCCAATTTGATATCCTTTTAACACCTCTTAGTCACTTTTTCACCATATTAGAGTCACTTTGCACCCTATAAGAGTTACTTTCCACCATATATACAACAATTAACATGTTAACATCATATACATCCAATTTGACATCCTTTTACCATCTATTAATGCCACTTTCAAACAAGTTAATTTTGTTTCACATTATGGCTCTAATCAACCATGTAAGTCACTTTTCACCATATTAGAGTCACTTTGCACCCTATAAGAGTCACTTGCCACCATATATTGATATAATTAACATGTTAACATCATGTATATGCATTTAGACATTCTTTAACCACCTCTTGGTACCTCTTTCCTATAACTCAGTTTTGGGTCATATTTTGGCTCTAATCAATCATGTAAGTGACTTCTCACATTATTAGAGTCACTTTGAACCTTATAAGAGTCACCTGCCATCATATATTAGTACAATTAACATGTTAACATCATGTACATGCAATTAGAAATCCTTTTACCACCTTTTAGAGCCACATTCATACAAGTCAATTTTGGTCCACATTTTGTTTCTAATTAACCATGTGAGTCACTTTTCACCATATTAGATTGATTTTGCACCCTATACGAGTCACTTTCCACCATATATTTGTACAATTAACATTTAAATATCATATACATCCAATTTTACATTCTTTTACCACCTCTTAGTTTCACTTTCATACAGGTCAATTTTGTTCCACATTTTGGTTCTAATCAACCATGTAAGTCACTTTACACCATATTAGAGTCATTTTGTACCTTATAAGAGTCACTTTCCACCATATATACAACAATTAACATTTTAACATCATATAAATCCAATTTGGCATCCTTTTACCACCTATAAATGCCATTTTCATACAAGTTAATTTTGTTCCATATTTTGGTTGTAATCAACCATGTAATTCAGTTTTCACTAGAATAGAGTCACTTTACACCCTATAAGAGTCACTTGCCACCATGTATTGATACAATTAACTTGTTAACATCATGTACATGCAATTAGACATGCTTTAACCACCTCTTGGTACCCCTTTCTTACAAGTCAATTCTGGGTCACATTTTGGCTCTAATAAAAAATGTAAGTGACTTCTCACAATTTTAGAGTCACTTTATACCTTATAAGAGTCACTTGTCTTCATATATTGGTATAATTAACATGTTAATATCATGTACATTCAATTAGAAATCCTTTTACCACCTCTTAGTGCCACATTAATACAAGACAATTTTTGTCAACATTTTGTTTCTAATTAACCATATAAGTCACTTTTCACAATATTAGAGTGATTTTGCACCCTATACGAGTTACTTTCTACCATATATTTGTACAATTACCATTTAAACATCATATACATCTAATTTGACATTCTTTTACCACCTCTTAGTTCCACTTTCATACAGGTCAATTTTGTTCCACATTTTGGTTTCAATCATCCAAGTTACTTTTCACCATATTAGAGTCACTTTGCACCTTATAAGAGTAACTTTCCACCATATATACAACAATTAACATGTTAAAATCATATACATCCAATTTAACATCCTTTTACCACTTATTAATACCACTTTCATACAAGTTAATTTTGTTCCACATTTTAGTTCTAATCAACCATGTAAGTCACTTTTCACCCTATAAGAGTCACTTGCCACCATATATTACAACAATTAACATGTTAAGATCATATAAATCCAATTTGACATCCTTTTACCACCTATTAATGCCACTTTCATACAATTTAATTTTGTTCCATATTTTGACTCTAATCAACCATGTAAGTCACGTTTGACCATATTAGAGTCACTTTGGACACAATAAGCCTCACTTGCCACCATATATTGATACAATTAACATGTTAACATGATGTACATGCAATTAGATATCCTTGTTGTGAATATGTTGTGTACTTGATGATCACTTAAACAAAACATCTAAGTAGATTTTACTTAGTGAAATAATGTAGCACTCGACGGATAAGAATTTTAGTCCCGACGGATAACTCATTATAGTCCCGATGGATGACTAACTTATTATCCATCAAGTGAGTAGCTTATGTAATAATAAGTTTGTAGCACAATGATGTATGCACCTTTGTATAGAATCTGCAGTAGCATATAAATCATGTTGACTTTAATTAGATATGCAGAATAGGTTGATTAATTGTACATAAGTAATGTCTTGTAATTCTGTATAAGTGAAATGTAGTCAAGTGCCAAAATAGCTACCGACGGATGATTAACAAAGCCTTCGACGGATGATCAAATGACTATCAATGGATGTTTAACATAGCAGTCGACGGATGATCAATCAAGTCATCGACGGATGATCTGAAAGTCGACAGATGATCATATCAAGAATTCAAACATCAGTTGAACAGTGAAAGCTGACACACAGCCGTCGAGTTGGATACAAACACATTATGGAAGCTCATTAACTAGGTAATAGAGGACAACAAGCAGCAAAGATTAAGACTGTTAGATTTTATATTTGTTCAGTCTTTTTGACTTTGTAATCTTGGTATTATATAAACCAAGAGAGTAGAAAATAGAAAAATAACTGAGATAGTTGAGAAACTCAAAAACAGAGAAATCTTTGTAAGCTTAATCTTTAGCATTTCCTGTATTCTCAGAAGTTCTATTTTGTAAGCACCTGTGAGCATTTCTGCACACAGAGTCCTCTCGATATTATATATATATATATATATATATATATCTCTGGTGGAATTGGTTAAATCCACCAGAAAGTTTTTAAAGACTCTTGTTTTTAATTACTTATGTTTTGATTCATTTGAGTTTATATTCCGCATTGTGCTAATCAAAACAAATATATCAATAATCGAGTTGAACATTTTTATTTCAAGAAAAAGGTTCAAGAATTCCATTCAACCCCCTTCTGTAATTCTTTCTTCATTGTCAAGGGACTAACAATCCTTTAACCACCTCTTGGTACCCCTTTCTTACAAGTCAATTTTGGGCCACATTTTCGCTCTAATAAATCATGTAATTGAACTCTCACCATATTAGGGTCACTTTGCACCTTATAAGAGTCACTTGCCATCATATATTGGTACAATTAAGATGTTAACATCATGTGCAATTAGAAATCCTTTTACCACCTCTTAGTGCCACATTCATACAAGTAAATTTTGGTCCATATTTTGGTTCTAATTAAACATATAAGTCACTTTTCACCATATTAGAATCACTTTGCACCCTATAAGAGTCACATTCCACCATATATACAAAAATTAAAATGTTAACATCATATACATCCAATTTGATTTCCTTTTACCACCTATTAATGCCACTTTCATACATGTTAATTTTGTTCCACATTTTGGTTGTAATCAACCATGTAAGTCACTTTTCACCATAGTAGAGGCACTTTGCACCCTATAAGAGTCACTTTCCACCATATATTGATACAATTAATATGTTAACATCATGTACATGCAATTAGACATCCTTTAACCACCTCTTGGTATCCCATTCTTACAAGTCAATTTTTGGCCACATTTTGGCTCTAATCAAACATGTAAGTGACGTCTCCCAATATTAGAGTCACTTTGCACCTTATAAGACTCACTTTCCATCATATTTTGGTACAATTAACATGTTAACATCATGTACATGCAATTAGAAATCCTTTTACCACCTCTTAGTGCCATAATTCATAGAAGTCAATTTTGGTCCACATTTTGGTTCTAATTAACCATATAAGTCACTTTTCACCTTATTAGAATGATTTTGCACCGTATATGAGTCACTTTCCACCATATATTTGTACAATTAACATGTTAACATCATATACATCCAATTTGACATCCTTTTACCACCTATTAATGCCACTTTCATACAAGGTAATTCTGTTTCACATTTTTGCTCTAATCAACCATGTAAGTTACTTTTCACCATATTAGAGTCACTTTACACCTTATAAGAGTAACTTTCCACCATATATACAACAATTAATAATTTAAAATCATATACATCCAATTTGATATCCTTTTAACACCTCTTAGTTCCACTTTCATACAAGTCAATTTTGTTCAATATTTTGGTTCTAATCAACCATGTAAGTCACTTTTCACCATATAAGAGTCACTTTGCACCCTATAAGAGTCACTTTCCATCACATATACAACAATTAACATGTTAACATCATATACATCCAATTTGACATTCTTTTACCACCTATTAATGCCACTTTCATACAAGTTAATTTTGTTTCACATTATGGCTCTAATCAACCATGTAAGTCACTTTTCACCATATTTGAGTCACTTTGCACCCTATAAGAGTCACTTGCCACCATATATTGATATAATTAACATGTTAACATCATGTATATGCATTTAGACATTCTTTAACCACCTCTTGGTACCTCTTTCCTACAAGTCAGTTTTGGGCCATATTTTGGCTCTAATCAATCATGTAAGTGACTTCTCACCATATTAGAGTCACTTTGAACCTTATAAGAGTCACCTGCCATCATATATTGGTACAATTAACATGTTAACATCATATATTGAGATAGAGCAGGATGAAAGAATGGAGAGAGGAGAGAATAAAGGACGATCCATTACACTAGTTGCTGATCTGGAAAAGGAGAAAGAAGTGAAGATGGAAGTTGTTGAATCAATTTCTAAGGTCAAAAAGAACTTTGGAGCAGCCAAGCCAAATAAAAACATGGTGGATAAGTCAAAATTCAAATGTTTCAAATGTGGCTTGGCAGGGCATTTTGCAAATGAGTGTAGAAAGTCAGATTCCAGTAAGAAAAGGTTTGAGTCTGTAGATTACAAGCAAAAATACTTTGATCTACTCAAACAAAAGGAAAGGGCTTTTATTATACAAGAGAATGACTGGGCAGCTGATGGTTTGGATGAAGATGAAGATGTCAGCTATGTCAATCTAGCCCTTATGGCCAAGTCTGATGAAACAGAGACAAGTTCCTCAAGCAATCAGGTAATCACTACAAACCTTACACATTTATCTAAAGTTGAGTGTAATGATGCAATAAATGACATGTCTACAGAATTGTATCATTTGCGTGTTACACTTAAGTCTCTCACTAAGAAAAATGCTAAAATCAAAGAAAACAACTTATTTTTAAGTGAGAGGAATAATGTGCTTGAGTCTCAATTTGTTGAGTTTGAGAAACTAAAAATTGAGTGTAGGATTGCCAAGGAGGAATTAACTGAGTCCTTGAAAAAGGAAGAAATCTTGAAGAAGCAGCTCGATCGTGAACAAGAGGTGATTAAAGCATGGAAAACATCCAGAGATGTGCATGCTGAAATCACCAAGGTTCAAGGAATTGAGTCTTTTTGTGATGAAGCCTGGAAAACGAATAAGGAGAAACTATAACCTATTTTGGTAGATGGGTTGCTGACAGATGTAGACTCGACGGATGATGAGGACTATCCGTCGGATAACAAAAAGTGTTACCGTCGAATGATAAAAATCCTCATCCGTCGGCTGTAAGCAAACCCATTAGCAAAGCCAAATTAATCAATCTAAATGATAAGTATGGATCTGTTTCCAAGAACTTTGTTTCAGGAGAGTCAAGTCAAGCTAAGAAAGGGAAAAAGGCTAATGTTGGTCACATGACTGTCAAACAGTTAAGTGACAGACTTGAGAAAATAGAGGTAAAAATAGAGACTAAAAAGAAAAACAATAGGAATGGTAAAGTAGGGATTAACAAACACAATAACTATACTCCTGATAAATATGCTCCTAGGAAGATCTGTGTCAAGTGTGGTAGTGTAAATTATTTGTCTGTTAATTGCAAATCTGCCATGCCTACTCCCATGTCTGGTCAACCTCAATTTCCTAACATAAATGCCATGCCTCCCATGCCTGTTAATGTTATGCCTACACAGAACATGAATGCACAGTTTGCTAATATGCCATTTGCACCTAATCCATATTATGCTGCATACAATATGCCTCAAATGCCATTTAGCATGCCTTACTGGAATAACATGTTTGCACCAAGCATGCCATTTCCTGTTAGCCATAACATGCATGATAATTCTGTTGC
Source organism: Apium graveolens (assembly GCF_009905375.1). Lineage (NCBI taxonomy): Eukaryota > Viridiplantae > Streptophyta > Magnoliopsida > Apiales > Apiaceae > Apium > Apium graveolens. The sequence goes on from NC_133653.1 coordinate 178,276,271, forward strand.
ATTTAGTGGTTTCAAAGGTACAACCCAATTGACTAAGGAAGAATCTGAAATTCCTAAGTCAAATGAGATAAGGCCTAAGAAACAGAAGAAGAAAGCTAACAAGGCAGGACCCAAGGAAACTTGGGTACCAAAATCAACTTGATTTGATTTTGATGTGTGCAGGGAAACAGAAAGAATCTTTGGTACTTGGATAGTGGCTGTTCAAGACACATGACTGGTGATTCTACCCTTCTCACAGAGTTTAAGGAGAGAGCTGGCCCAGGTATCACTTTTGGAGATGACAGCAAAGGTTATACTGTGGGATATGGCTTGATTTCAAAGGACAATGTCATCATTGAAGAGGTTGCCTTAGTGGATGGTCTCAAACACAATCTGTTGAGTATCAGCCAGCTTTGTGACAAAGGCAACTCAGTAACCTTCAACAAAGAAGCCTGTGTTGTGACTAACAATCAAAACAACAAAGTGGTTCTCACTAGTGTGAGAAGAGGAAATGTGTATCTAGCTGACTTCAACTCAACTAAAGCAGAATCTGTAACTTGTCTTCTCAGTAAAGCAAGTCAAGATGAAAGTTGGTTATGGCAAAAGAAGCTATCCCATTTAAACTTAAAGACCATGAATGAGCTGGTAAAGAAAGAGCTAGTTAGAGGCATTCCTCTAGTGGAGTTTACAAAGGATGGACTGTGTGATGCCTGCCAAAAAGGGAAGCAGATCAAAGCATCATTCAGGAAGAAACTTAATTCAGCAATTGAAGAGCCTCTGCAACTCCTTCACATGGATTTGTTTGGACTAGTCAATGTATTTTCAATCTCAAAGAAAAGATTTTGCCTAGTAATTGTAGATGATTTCTCAAAGTTCTCTTGGACATATTTCTTAAAGTCTAAAGATGAAGCTAGTGAAATCATTATCAATCATATAAGGCAAGTTAACAATCATCCTGATTTCAAAATTAGAAGAATCAGGAGTGACAATGGAACTGAGTTCAAGAACTATGTCATGAGAGCATTTTGTGAGGAAAATGGGATCTTGCATGAGTTTTTAGCAACAAGGACTCCACAACAGAATGGAGTAGTGGAAAGAAAGAATAGATCTCTTATTGAAGCTGCAAGGACAATGCTTGAAGAATCAAAATTACCAACATATTTCTGGGCTGAAGCTGTAAACACTGCATGCTACACTCAGAACATCTCTCTGATTAATCAAGTAAGATGCATGACACCTTATCAATTGTTCAAAAACAAGAAGCCAACTCTAAACTTTCTTAATGTCTTTGGCTGTAAATGCTATATTCTGAGAAATCAAACTGATCAAAATGGGAAGTTTGATGCTAAAACAGATGAAGGAATTTTTGTTGGATATGCTGTTGGTAAAGCATATAGAGTCTATAATCTAAGAACCAACATTGTCGTTGAATCTATATATGTTGTGTTTGATGATAAAAAGATTGAAGGACTAAAAGATGGAGATTACCATGAGAGCCTCAAATTCGACAATATTGAGATGGTCAGTGATGAAAGTGATGATGAGAGTGATCAAGAAACAGTGTCTAAGGATAATGCAGATAAATCTACCACCAATGAAGCACATAACTCAACATCCATCGAGATTACATAATGCTTCATCCGTCGGAAGGCAATCTGTGTTATCCGTCGGAAGACAACCTGCCTCATCCGTCGGTACTCAAAATTCACCATCCGTCGGGTTATCTAAAGGAGCAGGAAATCAAGGAAGGTCACCTATAGAAAGTACCCCTTTCACAAATCAAAGATCCACAAACTCAGGGGAAGTTTCTAGCAATCAAAACTCAATCACACATCAAGACAACATTGAGGTCTCTTCATCTAGAGCTAATCTACCTCAACCAAGGAAATGGACAAAAGATCACCCCTTTGAATTGATTATTGGTGCTGTTTATTCTAGAGTTCAAACCAGGAGAGCAACTCAAGAAGAATGTTTATACAGCAGCTTTCTGTCAAAGGAAGAACCAAAGAAGGTAGAAGAAGCCTTGTTAGATCCTGATTGGATTTTAGCTATGCAGGAGGAGCTAAACCAATTTGAAAGGAATAAAGTTTGGAAGCTGGTACCCAAGCCTAAAGGAAAGAATCCAATAGACACCAAATGGGTATTCAGAAACAAGATGGATGAAAATGGCATAGTAGTAAGGAACAAAGCCAGATTGGTTCCTAAAGGTTATTTCCAGCAAGAAGGAATCGATTTTGATGAAACATTTGCTCCTGTTGCAAGACTTGAAGCCATTAGAATCTTCTTAGCCTATGCAGCCCATGCCAATTTCAAGGCCTATCAAATGGATGTTAAAAGTACCTTTCTGAATGGAGATTTGGAGGAAGAAGTGTATGTCAGTCAACCTCCTGGCTTTGAAGATCCAAATTTTCCAGAGTATGTCTATTATCTACTGAAAGCACTTTATGGACTGAAGCAAGCACCTAGAGCCTGGTATGACACTTTATCAAAGTTCTCTTTGGAAAATCACTTCACAAGAGGTACTGTAGATAAAACTTTATTTTTCAGAAATGTTAATGGCTCTAGGATACTTGTTCAAATTTATGTAGATGATATCATCTTTGGCTCTACAGATGAGAAACTTTGTAAAAAGTTTGCCAAACTGATGCAAAGTAAGTATGCAATGAGTATGATGGGAGAACTAACTTACTTTCTTGGTTTACAAGTGAAGTAAGTTAGTGATGGAATATTCATTAGTCAAACTAAATATATTTTTGATCTTTTAAAGAAGTTTGATCTAATGGATTGCACATCTGCAAAAACTCCCATGGCCACTGCAACTAAGCTTGAACTAAACACTACTGAAAGGTCTGTGGATATTTCAAGCTATAGAGGCATGGTTGGCTCACTTCTGTACTTAACAGCTAGTAGGCCAGATATAATGTTTGCTACATGTTTATGTGCTAGATTTCAGGCTGATCCTAGAGAGTCTCACTTAATAGCTATTAAGAGAATTTTCAGATATCTCAAGGGAACACCAAAACTTGGCATTTGGTATCCTAGAGATTCTGGTTTTGATCTAACTGGTTATTCAGATACAGACTATGCAGGTTGTAGAATTGACAGAAAAAGCACAACAGGAACTTGTCAATTTCTAGGAAACAAGCTTGTGTCCTGGTTCAGTAAAAAGCAAAATTCAATTTCTACTTCTACAGCTGAAGCTGAATATATTGCTGTTGGCAGTTGCTGTGCACAAATCTTATGGATGAAAAATCAATTTCTAGACTATGGTCTGCAAGTTGAAAGGATTCCTATTTTCTGTGATAACACAAGTGCACTTGCCATCAATGAAAATCCAGTGCAACATTCAAGGACAAAGCACATAGACATCAAGTACCATTTCATAAGGGAACATGTAATGAATGGTACTGTAGAGTTACATTTTGTTCCAAGTGAGAAGCAACTTGCAGACATATTTACCAAGCCACTGGATAAATCCACCTTTTCTAGGTTGGTAAGTGAGTTAGGTATGCTTAATTACTCTTGAATCTATCTGAGTTATTTTGCAAGTTGAAAAGTAGCCAGAAATTTAACTGATTTTTAGTCATGAATGAAATTTTGACTAAGTCAAAATTTACATCTCGACGGATGACCATTATCCATCGAGTTAAGTCATCCGTCGATATACAATGTGCAAATAAAAATCAATTATTTTTCTGGAATCTTTTAAAACTCGACGGATAACAGTTTATCCTCATCTGTCGAAGTGTCTAAATCTTAACCGTTAATTCCCTGAACATTATCCATCGAGTATACTTACAGTTTGTAAGCATTACACGACGGATAATGAGTGGAATTTTACAGTTTATTTTTAAAACGGCTAATTTAGGCAATTTCTATTGGGTAATTTACTTCTCTTTATTATTTTTATCCGTTGTTTTTGAGCAAAGTATAAAAGCTTATTTCATTCTAATCATTTTCTTTTATCATTCTCAAATTCAACTGTGTTTATTTCATTCTCTCTCAAGCAAAAATCCTCTTTCTCTTCAAGCTTTCCTTCTCTAACAATGGCACCTGTAGTAAAGATTATGTCTCAGACTAGGTTCATTTATGAGAAGAACAACTTCACTGCTTTGATCAACAAGGGCATTCAGCAATCAGAAGACTATCACAAGATGATGGACTTCGTGAAGAACTGCAAGTTAAGTTTTGCCATGCTTGCATCACCCACAATCTTTTGTGAAGTCGTAGAAGAGATGTGGACCTCTGCAATTTACAACTCTACTGACAAAACCATCACTCTGACCATCAAAGGTAATGAATTCTGTATCAATAGTGATGTGATAAAAGCATGTTTCAAGATTCCTGATGATAATGTAACTTCACCACACACTGACACTGATTTGATCAATATGCTTAACTCCATGCATTATGCACTTCCTACTAATAAGCTAAGTGATATTAGGAGATTAGGTATTAGGAAGGAATGAAGTTTTATGTGTGATGTTGTAACTAAAGTTTTCTCTGGAAAAATCAGTAATTTTGATTCTGTGAACATTTCCATGCTTAACATGCTATACATGCTAGTTAAAGACAAATTTTATAATTTCAGTGACGTTGTCATATATGAGTTAGGTTTTAAACTAGGTGAGTTAGCCAAAAGGGGAAACAACATATATTATGCTAGATTTTTTATGCTATTGGCTAACCATCTCTGTCAAGAAATTACACTTGAGAACCCAAACAACAAATTAGCTTGTTGGGTTCAAGAGAGAAGAATCATTGCAGATTTGAACAGAGCCAACCACCATCGGGATGTGCCAATGTTCTATTTCCCAGTAATGCTGACACCTCAGGTAAGTGAGGTAAGTTCATCCATACCCTCAACTATTCCAATCTCCTATATTTCTTTGACTTCAGGCATAGCTATGGCAACTGTAACAATGACCAAACAGTTGCCTACCAAAGCTGCCAAATCAACTGTAATTTCCAAATCCAAATCAAAGAAAACCCCCTCTGGTATCTCTCAAAAGGTACCAGTTGAAAAATCTACCAAAGCCAAAGAGGGGAGTGTGAAGGAGGTTCAGATAGGTGAGGGAAGGGGTGAACATCAAAGAAACCCCAAGGATAAGGTTGGAGAGTTGAGTGAATCCCAGCCTAGCCACACTGCAGTTTCCCAACAAACTGCAAAGGACAAAAGCTCACTTTTAGCTGCATCCTCCTAGAAGGATGTTGCTATTGAACAAAGCTCTCATCCAAGAGCACAGGCCAAAAGGGTTAGGGACACAAGCTCACCCCAAACTTACACTAGAAAGAAGAAATCCAAAATAACTGGGGATGAACAGGGCACACACATAGTGCAAACTGGTGCTAAAGACACAGTCCCTGCACCTTCCCAAATTCAGATTGATGTGGCTCCAATAAATGTGGAGTCACAGCCAAAATCTCTTATAATAGAAGCCACTGAAACACCATACTCACCAACTAACTCACTGGAAGTGGATATGATAAACACTTCAATTCCTGATTCCCCTTCTTTAACTCTGTTGGGGAAGCCAAAATCCAGTGCAAGTGAGCATCATCTTTTAGATGATTTGTTGGCTCACTTGCCAATTCTTTCAGATACTATTGTGACATCTGTGTCTCAAATAACTTCAATCAACAGAGTCAACAATAGTTTCTCTTCCCACCTCATTCATTTCTACTCTCTCGATGGATATTGCTCATCCGTCGAGTATTGATTGTATCCCGACGGATAAGCTTAACAGCAGTTATCCGTCGGATAGCTTTACCACTCACCCGATGGATATCACTTATCCGTCGAGTGTCTCTGCACAACTTCAAACTTCAATTATTTCTAGTGCAGAAGATTTAGAGGTAATACAATCACTCTTAGGATTGAGAGAGGAGAGTGCTTTGAGTGAGAGGTTGGGTTGCTCCAAGAAAAAAGGAGAGGAAAAGAGTGAATCTTAGCAATCCATTTCTTCAGGATTGACAAAAGTGAGTGAGAGGAGTTCCACCTTAGTAAGTGAAGGTGAGGGTGTGAGGGTGGGGAGCCAGGGTGAGACCCTGATGCAACAAAAGAGAGAATATGAGAGAAAGGCAGGTACAGGAGAAATAAGGTGGATCCAGCCATTGCTAGTGAGTCAATGATTGTGGATGATGCTGAAAAGGAAAGACAATTTTAGCAACATTACAAAGCTGTAATTGATAACATTTCCTTGGATGCTGACACTTTTACTCATCCTGTGTCATCCTATCAATTGTTGGCTGCTCAGGGCAATGTGGAGGCTTAGCAGACTTTGAATTTGGTGCACACCACAGAATCTCTTCAAAGAGATAAAGCTGCTGTGAACAGGATGCCTTCTCAAACTGGAGAGCCATCTGAAGAATTTGGAGTAAATTCTAATGATGATGACTCTGGTTCTTTGGATGGAAGCATGAACTTAGGGGGAGCTGAAGGCCCAAGTTCTGCTTTAAGTTTACCTGAATGGGCATGGGCAAAGGAATCTACACCAGGACAATTTGAGGTGTCTTTGGTCAAACAAGTAATAGCTATTCAACAGGCCCTTCAGGAAACTTCAGATGCTGGTACCAAGGCTGTTCTTCAAGCTCACCTAGACTCTCTACATCTAATGAAGATCCAACATTTAAGACAGAATCTCAGTGTCGATGAATTGAAAAGAGATATAGCTGACTTGAAGACCTATAACTCTGAGAAGCTGGATTCAGTAATGCCATATGTGTAACAGCCTCAACCCCGGGGTCAGGAGTTGACGTCACTAACAACAATACTAATAAACAATATAACCCAAATTATTACTTATACATAATTCCGACCCCTTTACCAAGACCTTTTCCAGGTTTAAGTATGACTTAGGTTACAACCATCACAAAACCAATTTAGTAAGGACAATTCAAATAATACTATCTTTATTCAGCAACTCAACAGACCCGCTTGGGTCCAACACAACTACCTCAGAGGAGCTTGACACGGAAGGAACTGGAACTCTGCCCCGACTACCACTGAAGAATCTCCTAGGTATCTGCAATACATATATAAAACATTTTGCAAGGGTGAGCAATCAATTGCTCAGCAGTACCACTATATGAATAATAATCAAAAACAATTTATGATAAGCAGTTATAGGAACAGAAATTATAACTTGCCAGAAACATGTAAAACAGGTATAAACTGGATATCAAAACTAGCATGCTCTATAAAAATACCAAATCATTAGTTATGTGTTGTGCATAAATACCACACTTAAATTTTTGCATGCTCTTTCATTTTCAAATCTTTCGTCCCATCGCAGGACCCATAAAACCATTTGTCCCGTTACGGGGACCCAAAATCATTTCTTCCGTTACGGGAACCATAAAACTTATCCCATCACAGAATCTGTAAAACTTGTCCCATCACAGGACCCATAAAACTTGTTCCTCTCCGGGAACCTCAAAATCACTTGCTCAGATATAAAAGTATTGGATGATCCCTGGTGAGACAGCTGATCAGGCTATCCTATGAAACTTGTTCCGGAACTCAGAGACTAGCTAGGTCTCTATCACGCTGGGCTGGTGGTTATAATAGGGTGCGCAACCACTTCGCCTCTTACGCTAACTTCCAGGCCGTTACGGGCCTTCTGCGCACACTCATCCAATTATCTGATCATTTTTATCCAGCTTTCCAAATCACTTACCTATCTCTCGTCAAAACAATTATAACACAGCACATTTTCCTAAACATTTTCATTTTATTCAAAATTTTAGAGATAGGCATTTTCAGAAGTTACTTTTCCCCCAAAACACCAGTTAACAAAAATTTGAAACCCAGGGGATACGTAATTTAAATCATTCTGTTCCACTATGTAATTTAAATCAACAATTATTCATATAGTACTGAACTATAAAAGATTTGTTCAGGGGTACTTGCCTTGCAGAGCTTTACAAATATTATTGATTGACCTTGAGCTGACACGAACGCTCAGGCTTTAACGTCTGACCACTAGATTACCCTGGATTCGACTTCAACACTCAGGTCCTTCGATTGGAACCTTACTGAGCTCGTCGACTGTCCACTAGGCTATCCAACTCCAACTCTTAGGCTTTCCGACTAGCACCTACAAAGTCGAAATACCCTAATTTAGACTTTCGATTATGCTTGACATATCCTCGCTAACAATCTACCCGAACGTTAACAAAACCCGACTCGTAATACTTCATATAATCAGACACGTATCAATTAGGGTTCACGTTTTCGAAAGTTGGTTCAGTGTTCGTTTTTAGAAATAGGTATATTATCCTTTATGAAATTAGGGCTATCGATTTTCGTAAAGTATTTCATCACAATACATAATCAGATTTCTTATAAGGTACGTACATATAACCGATCGACGTCCCGATAGTCATTGGGTAAGGTCCCGTATTTTCGTAATTAAATTTTCTCGGAAATCGGGCAGCACCACCTTTGATTATCGGCTAACCCGTCGAACATCCCGACGTCCAACAAACACAACTACAATCAATCACAATCCAAACCAAACCACTGATTTCAGCCATCAATATCAGTCCAAAATTCTCAATTACCAACTAAATACAATTATTAATTATTAGTCCCGTTTTATAATTTTAATCGCATTTTATAGTTTTATTCACAACTCACATTTTAAATCGTATTTTTTTTATTATTTTAAATTGTAGGACTCAGAACAACGTCATCACCGTCCACCGTCGGCTCGCCGAAGCTCATCGCCGACGGCGGTAGAATTCGTCGGTACCCGATAAATTTCGGGTTTCCTTACAGATTCTACCGATTTGTAAAAATTTAATTCTGTATACACCGAATAGTTTCATCAGGAATAACCAACAAAACAAATCAGAATTTATTCAACTCAGGCCACGCGCGTACACGTGTCGGCAAAGAAAAATCAGGCAACAAAGTAACTGGAAACGAAGCATAAGCCGGAAAGCACCGCGGAAGGAGAATAGAGCAGTACGCTCAGGAGCTCAGAAAAACTAACCAGAAAAATAACTCAACCAACACAACACGAATCACCCACATATAATACACACACACGCCACGATTAACACACACACGCACGCAATCACACATACGCACACGCAATATTCATACCCACAGTAACGCCTACATCACACACCACCACCCCTCGCCGGAGAAGCAAGGAGGGCGGCGCCGAAAAACGAAAGGCGGCACAACCACTTACCAATATAGGGGAAATCGAGGGGAAATAAGAATGGAGAACATGAGAGATTTGAGTGTTAGAGAAGAAGAGAGTCGAAGGAGAGATTGGAGAAGAGGACGGGTTATACCCGAATGGAACAGCCCCCCTTTTGTTTTATTTATTTATTTCTTCTTTATCAAATAAACCCCGCAACAAAATTTATCTGACCCGCATTATAGCTGTAACGAACAATCACGGGTAACTAAAACCCGAGCATTAATATAATATTTTATAAAATATCACAAATAACTAAAAGTTAATAATAATAGAATTTTCAAAATTTTAAAATAAACGAAACAACGCGCAGGTGATTTTTATCCCAAAAATTACCAAAATAATTTTAAAATTCTCGGGATATTCCAAACTTGAATAAATATAAATTTCATAATTTCTGAAACTTTTATGGATTTAATATGGATTTTACAAATAAATACAATCAGAAAATCATTTAAGGGTAAATAATCAATAAAATATTGATTTCTCAATTTTAAAAACCCCTAAAAATAATTAATAAAATTATGAAGCCATAAAATGATTTTAGGGATAACCTAAGGATTTATGAAAATAAATTCTGAATAAAATCACCTTTAAATACAAAAGTGATAACACAGCTTCACAACGAATTATACAATTAATACACGAACACCAACGATCACGCATAATTAATTAAAATATTAACAAAAATAATATCCAGCTGACAGAACCCATAAAGCTATTTTATTTATATAATTATTTAATAATTGCACATTTAAACAATATAAATATATACGAGTCGTTATAATCTTCCCCCTTAAAAAGATTCTGTCCTCAGAATCTGATTTTTAACCAAACAAGTGAGGATATTTGTCAAGCATATCTGACTCTAAATCTCAAGTAGATTCTTCTATTCGAGGATTCATTCAAAGCACACTTACTACGGATATAAACTTATTCCTAAGGACTCGCACATAACGATATAGGATCTGAGTCGATCATTCTATGCAGAACAATTTGGACAAGAACCCGTTGGCTCCTACTCAACGATTTGGTTCGAATCAAGAACATAGCGCTTTAACAATGACATACAGAACACATTATAAATGTCTGCAACTGTAATAGCAATTCTAACTCATAAGTACTTCATCTATCTTCCTCGATACCTCCAACAGGGTACATATATTTAGGGCTCAACTCACCCCTTCTAACTAAACCTAACCAATTTCTTTCAAGGTGGAATTTTGTCAATACCCACGATCCTACTTTTATATCCATACTCTTTCGATGCAAATCCGTCTTCTTTCGTTGTCCATCCCAAACTACGTCAACTCTTTTTCGAATTAACACCACTACGTCCTTGGTGCGGCGAATTTATTCAGGATCTTACAACATTTTTACTCCTACTTTCTCTCAGTAGGGGAAACTCACACTTATGCTCACACAGGGCTTCGCAAGGTAGCATTCCCTACTAACATGATAATTATTAATATAGAGGACTCAATCAATGGTAGGTGATTACCACAGTTTCCTTTTAGATTCAAACTATATACTCTCAACATACCTTATATTGCCTGAATCGTCCTTTCACTTCGACCTTTCGTCTACAAATGATAAGCGGTGCTCATTTTCAATTTGGTTTCCAAACATTCGAACAACTCTTGCTTCTCTCCATCAGTTAAGACTGGAAAGTAATCTCATATCTTCACTTCTTCTCACCTTCAGATATTTGAACTTCACATTCCACTTTTTCCCTATTCCTTTATTAACTCCTTAGCGATTTTAATCACATTCAATTCTTTCCTTCTATACAGGGCATATGTTACTACACCGACTTTGCTTAAGTGATCTTTGTTAAAACGATCTGTATCCCTTATTTATCTCAGCTACAACTCATCCTGGAAAATTTAGCATATAGTTTCTTCCCTTCTAATCTTCATAGGGAAATCTTTGAGCGTTCTACACAGACTTTCTTAATCTTTAAATAGCTGAGGATGTTATCAATAGATACAATTCGCTTATCCAAGCACTCCTTAAATTAGGTCACCTAAATAATCAATTCTTAATAGGGTTACTTATTCCTATTCGTCGTCTTGTTAAACTCCCGATAATCATTACATACTCTCATAATTTTATTCTTCTTTTCAGCAACATTTCTGGTGTAAACCAAGGGACTATATCTCGTATGCTCACTTTCCTTACTAATATCTTTTACAATTATTGATCTAATTATTTCGTCCCACTGGCCTTCCAAGAAACTCCGGAAATTTATATATTACTCAATTTCCTTCAGCTTAAGTATTTTCTACTTCTTATCTTTACACAAGGTGGATCTACTTTATCTCTTTAGCTTATTAACTCTTTTCTTCACACGATTGGAAAAGCTTCTTATCTTGCTCCTTCCTTTAGCAACTCACCCTACTACTGGTTTCCATACACTTTACTATTCGCTTCTCCTAAATTAATCTTTGCCTTATGAAAGGAAAACCAACTCGTTACTAAAATCATATCAAATTCCTCTAGCTCAAAGGGTGTCAGATCAGCTGCACTACGTTCGAATTTCTAAACACTCGATCTTTTGGTCACTCTGAAAGTTCTTCCTCTAGCCGTGCTGGATATTGGCCCTTGAGATGTAGTACCTTGAGTAACCGTTTCACAACTCTTTGTAATAACCTTCCTGAAATGGTAGCGAATAACTCCTTTATTTTCTGGATTACATTCCAACGCAGCATGACCCTTATGACTGCATTTGAAGCATTGAACATTCTTTGTTTTCGAATTTGAAAACCACATTAGCATTTAACTTCATATAATTGGAACCGACTTCTACATAACTGACCATTAGCTGATAAAATTAACCAAGTCTTCCTCTTGAATTGACCAATTGAAGTATCATCCGAAATCCCACTAACACATCATAGTATACATTGTATCTGTAAAAGTAGGGTATCTTCAAAATTTTGGGCAGCATTTCCTCTATATTACTGACTATCAGTCGGAATCGAGCCGACACCAACACTCAACCAACAACCATATCAACCCATCAACATCAACCAAACCACCAACAAGTATACTAACCATCTTTCACCACTCCACTTCACGGTACACAATATGACACATAACATGTTAATAACCATATGTATCACTAACCAACATAATAAAACGGGGTTGGCTATTTCAGCCACAAGTACCAACAAACAACCTCGCAACCTAGGTCAACTTAAGGATCTCTGCTAGGCCTACTAGTCCAAGTTTCAGCTAACTATTCTTCTAAAGGCAATTCCCTATCATTTGCCATGGACTCGACAACTACTGAATTAACTTTTATAAAACAATAACTTTTTTCCAATGGGTCACAAATCCTTACTGTTTCCATCATTCCAAAGTAGCAACCAGACACATAACTTTTGTTTCTCCTGACGGTCAATTCTTCATTTACTTTCCATAACTAGAACGATCTGACCACAGTGGTTACCGAAGGAAATTTATTGCCATAAAATACAAAATAAAATTTCGAAATCAGGATAATTCATTCTAAAAGAAATGTGAAGGAAATGCGGATATGACTAGGAGCAACCATACAAGTACGTAAGATGGCCAATCTTAGTACTATACAGTTTACAACACATAATTTAGTGGCGTCCCACCAGACCCTTTGTCACAGAGACAAATAGTCACATCATATGTATTGTATGCCCCAATCAACCGATAGACCTCCGAGGAAAGAAATATAAGGGTTCAAGGTATAAACCTCAGTACTGATCCACATTCACTATGAAACTCGGCTGTCGTGGCAGCCGCTGACTATTACCCTTCTTACTGAACTTTCACGGTCAGATTCGCTCGCTTGAGAAGGAAAACTAGAAACCTCAACTAGACATTGCCAATGATACCTATATATAAGGGAGATTTACTAAAAGCTAGGGCGGTTCCAACCAATCCTCCACAGACATTAGGGTTACGCCTTCGAGCCCTTGACTAAACTCACAAACTCGCTCCTCTCGTTGAGTTGCTGACTCATATTTATATAAAATAAACCTTCTTGCACTCTTCTGACTCTATTCCTAACCTAAATCAGGGACTCAAACCTGTAGCTCTGATACCAACCTGTAACAGCCTCAACCCCGGGGTCAGGAGTTGACGTCACTAACAACAATACTAATAAACAATATAACCCAAATTATTACTTATACATAATTCCGACCCCTTTACCAAGACCTTTTCCAGGTTTAAGTATGACTTAGGTTACAACCATCACAAAACCAATTTAGTAAGGACAATTCAAATAATACTATCTTTATTCAGCAACTCAACAGACCCGCTTGGGTCCAACACAACTACCTCAGAGGAGCTTGACACGGAAGGAACTGGAACTCTGCCCCGACTACCACTGAAGAATCTCCTAGGTATCTGCAATACATATATAAAACATTTTGCAAGGGTGAGCAATCAATTGCTCAGCAGTACCACTATATGAATAATAATCAAAAACAGTTTATGATAAGCAGTTATAGGAACAGAAATTATAACTTGCCAGAAACATGTAAAACAGGTATAAACTGGATATCAAAACTAGCATGCTCTATAAAAATACCAAATCATTAGTTATGTGTTGTGCATAAATACCACACTTAAATTTTTGCATGCTCTTTCATTTTCAAATCTTTCGTCCCATCGCAGGACCCATAAAACCATTTGTCCCGTTACGGGGACCCAAAATCATTTCTTCCGTTACGGGAACCATAAAACTTATCCCATCACAGAATCTGTAAAACTTGTCCCATCACAGGACCCATAAAACTTGTTCCTCTCCGGGAACCTCAAAATCACTTGCTCAGATATAAAAGTATTGGATGATCCCTGGTGAGACAGCTGATCAGGCTATCCTATGAAACTTGTTCCGGAACTCAGAGACTAGCTAGGTCTCTATCACGCTGGGCTGGTGGTTATAATAGGGTGCGCAACCACTTCGCCTCTTACGCTAACTTCCAGGCCGTTACGGGCCTTCTGCGCACACTCATCCAATTATCTGATCATTTTTATCCAGCTTTCCAAATCACTTACCTATCTCTCGTCAAAACAATTATAACACAGCACATTTTCCTAAACATTTTCATTTTATTCAAAATTTTAGAGATAGGCATTTTCAGAAGTTACTTTTCCCCCAAAACACCAGTTAACAAAAATTTGAAACCCAGGGGATACGTAATTTAAATCATTCTGTTCCACTATGTAATTTAAATCAACAATTATTCATATAGTACTGAACTATAAAAGATTTGTTCAGGGGTACTTGCCTTGCAGAGCTTTACAAATATTATTGATTGACCTTGAGCTGACACGAACGCTCAGGCTTTAACGTCTGACCACTAGATTACCCTGGATTCGACTTCAACACTCAGGTCCTTCGATTGGAACCTTACTGAGCTCGTCGACTGTCCACTAGGCTATCCAACTCTAACTCTTAGGCTTTCCGACTAGCACCTACAAAGTCGAAATACCCTAATTTAGACTTTCGATTATGCTTGACATATCCTCGCTAACAATCTACCCGAACGTTAACAAAACCCGACTCGTAATACTTCATATAATCAGACACGTATCAATTAGGGTTCACGTTTTCGAAAGTTGGTTCAGTGTTCGTTTTTAGAAATAGGTATATTATCCTTTATGAAATTAGGGCTATCGATTTTCGTAAAGTATTTCATCACAATACATAATCAGATTTCTTATAAGGTACGTACATATAACCGATCGACGTCCCGATAGTCATTGGGTAAGGTCCCGTATTTTCGTAATTAAATTTTCTCGGAAATCGGGCAGCACCACCTTTGATTATCGGCTAACCCGTCGAACATCCCGACGTCCAACAAACACAACTACAATCAATCACAATCCAAACCAAACCACTGATTTCAGCCATCAATATCAGTCCAAAATTCTCAATTACCAACTAAATACAATTATTAATTATTAGTCCCGTTTTATAATTTTAATCGCATTTTATAGTTTTATTCACAACTCACATTTTAAATCGTATTTTTTTTTATTATTTTAAATTGTAGGACTCAGAACAACGTCATCACCGTCCACCGTCGGCTCGCCGAAGCTCATCGCCGACGGCGGTAGAATTCGTCGGTACCCGATAAATTTCGGGTTTCCTTACAGATTCTACCGATTTGTAAAAATTTAATTCTGTATACACCGAATAGTTTCATCAGGAATAACCAACAAAACAAATCAGAATTTATTCAACTCAGGCCACGCGCGTACACGCGTCGGCAAAGAAAAATCAGGCAACAAAGTAACTGGAAACGAAGCATAAGCCGGAAAGCACCGCGGAAGGAGAACAGAGCAGTACGCTCAGGAGCTCAGAAAAACTAACCAGAAAAATAACTCAACCAACACAACACGAATCACCCACATATAATACACACACACGCCACGATTAACACACACACGCACGCAATCACACACACGCACACGCAATATTCATACCCACAGTAACGCCTACATCACACACCACCACCCCTCGCCGGAGAAGCAAGGAGGGCGGCGCCGAAAAATGAAAGGCGGCACAGCCACTTACCAGTATAGGGGAAATCGAGGGGAAATAAGAATGGAGAACATGAGAGATTTGAGTGTTAGAGAAGAAGAGAGTCGAAGGAGAGATTGGAGAAGAGGACGGGTTATACCCGAATGGAACAGCCCCCCTTTTGTTTTATTTATTTATTTCTTCTTTATCAAATAAACCCCGCAACAAAATTTATCTGACCCGCATTATAGCTGTAACGAACAATCACGGGTAACTAAAACCCGAGCATTAATATAATATTTTATAAAATATCACAAATAACTAAAAGTTAATAATAATAGAATTTTCAAAATTTTAAAATAAACGAAACAACGCGCAGGTGATTTTTATCCCAAAAATTACCAAAATAATTTTAAAATTCTCGGGATATTCCAAACTTGAATAAATATAAATTTCATAATTTCTGAAACTTTTATGGATTTAATATGGATTTTACAAATAAATACAATCAGAAAATCATTTAAGGGTAAATAATCAATAAAATATTGATTTCTCAATTTTAAAAACCCCTAAAAATAATTAATAAAATTATGAAGCCATAAAATGATTTTAGGGATAACCTAAGGATTTATGGAAATAAATTCTGAATAAAATCACCTTTAAATACAAAAGTGATAACACAGCTTCACAACGAATTATACAATTAATACACGAACACCAACGATCACGCATAATTAATTAAAATATTAACAAAAATAATATCCAGCTGACAGAACCCACAAAGCTATTTTATTTATATAATTATTTAATAATTGCACATTTAAACAATATAAATATATACGAGTCGTTATAATATGGTACCATGCAAGATCTACTACTAAGATTGAGGAGAGAATCAGACTCTGAAAAGAAGCTAGCCAAGCTGGAAAACAGAGTTCAAGTTATTGAAGATTCAGTGGCTATTCTTCTTTAAAATCAACAGACTCAAACAAATCTTCTCATGCAACTGGCTAAAGCACAAGGCCTAACTCCTCAACTTGATAACAAAAAGGGGGAGAGAGAATCAAGTAAGGGGGAGAAAGGACCAACAGAGGGGGAGAAACTTCAAGTTTAAATCAGTAAAGTAATTATACCTTCAATTACTATCTCCAAGCCACCAGTTGCAGATGGTATAGATCTAATTAAAGCAGCAGCAGCAAATTTGAAAGTTGCTGAAAAAGGAAAGTTGAGTTTGATCAACTGGGATAAGATTGATGAGGAGATACAGAAAAAGTTTGAACTAATCAAGGAGCCAGTTAAGTCAGCCATCCATCACTCTCATGTCAAGCCAATAAGTGTAAATGAGATGAGCATGAACTATCTGGAGAAAGGACAATCTTCCGGCATCAAAACACAAAAGGCTGAAATAATTCTCAAACCAAGGGCAAATTATCCAAAGTCATCTTTAAAGAATCCCTTGGACACTGTGTATGAGACACTCAAGCCTGATGAAAAGAAGCTTCTATCAAGATCCATTGTCTTCTATAAAGATCCAGCTGATTCAGCCTCAAAAAGGAGAATTGCTAAGATATTCAGAAATGGAAAGGAAATTTGTGTGGTAGCTGGACATCCACAATTTGCTCAAGCAAAGAAAGAAGAGAAAGCATGATTAAAGAAGGAAAAAAGGCAAGCTGCTCTAGATGCTAAGAAATCTAAATAAAAGAAAGAGCAGATTGTCATCTTGGCCAAGCTACAGGCTGTAAACTCTTCTCAACAAATTCCCTCTCAAACATCTGAAGCTGCTGAATCAAAGAAGAAGATTGAAGAACAGAAGAAATCCCCAAGAAAGAAGGAATTGGCTAGAAGAACAAAAAGGAAACTGGATGTTTTTGACAAGGAATTGGAAGATCACTTTCCTAAGGAATCCACACCAGCTAAAACTCAAGCATCAAAGACCTCTGTGGTATTTGAAGACATAAGGGCGGTGGACCCCTACAGGAACATACATGGAGAGCCTATTGTGCCAAAGGATGAGCCAATAGAATGGGATAAATTACCAATTCCTGACTTCAACTTGCCCATCCTTACCAAGCCAAAAAGGACAAAATCAAGGGTAGTCAAGAAAGTGAAGCTGTCACCTCTCAAATCTAAGTTAGTAGTTAAAGCTCAACCCAAGGTCAACAGGGGAGACTACTTGTACTTGTGTGACATCAAAGAATTCTCATATCTAAACCTTTATCTGGAGGAACTGGATGAAGTAAGGGCAATTGATGCATACAGAAACCTACCTGAAAGGTTGGTGTTCAAATACAAAGGAGGACGAGAGATTCAATGGCCTCTTCACAGGATACTTCAAGAAAGCCAAGCTGTGTTGATCAAAGTCTATTCATCCTTCAAGAAAAACTTTGGGTTCAATGTAACTGCAAGAAGACTAGTATTGAAGAAGATTGAAGAGCTGAGGTGTGTTAGAGCTAAAGATGCACTCCCAAAGACTCTAATCATCCCATACACAGGGAGAAGAGTGCATATAAGGCCCTACTGGCTGATGGAATTCATGGATGACAAGGGTGTGAGAAGATTCTTCATACTAGAAGACCAATTGAGTATCTCTAGAAATGAGACTCTCTTGGAGATGCAAGAAATGCTAGATCTCTCAGAATCTGATGAACTAGAATTCCACAGGCAGCTCCAGAATCAAATTGAAAAAAACAACAGAAAGCTTGGAAGAAGATCCAGACCTTCAAGAAACTAGAAAAACCTGCTCAGGCTAGAGGAGCTTCTTGAACTGACTGTGAGCCAAACCTTGTACACTTTGTTTATTTGAAGCACTTTCAGTTTTATCTACTCATCTTTAAAGATATATGTTTAGGATGTTTTTTTATCATCAAGTGTCTCTTAATTTATGGCTACAATTCCAGTAGACATAAATTGGGGGAGATTGTTGTGAATATGTTGTGTACTTGATGATCACTTAAACAAAACATCTAAGTTGATTTTACTTAGTAAAATAATGTAGCACTCGACGGATAAGAATTTTAGTCCCGACAGATAACTCATTATAGTCCCGATGGATGACTAACTTATTATCCATCGAGTGAGTAGCTTATGTAATAATAAGTTTATAGCACAATGATGTATGCACCTTTGTATAGAATCTGCAGTAGCATATAAGTCATGTTGACTTTAATTAGATATGCAGAATGGGTTGATTAATTGTACATAAGTAATGTCTTGTAATTCTGTATAAGTGAAATGAAGTCAAGTGCCAAAATAGCTACCGACGGATGATTAACAAAGCCTTCGACGGATGATCAAATGACTATCAACGGATGTTTAACATAGCAGTCGATGGATGATCAATCAAGTCATCGACGGATGATCTGAAAGTCAACGAATGATCATATCAAGAATTCAAACATCAGTTGAACAGTGAAAGCTGACACACAGCCGTCGAGTTGGATACAAACACATTGTGGAAGCTCATTAACTGGGTAATAGAGGACAAAAAGCAGCAAAGATTAAAACTGTTAGATTTTATATTTGTTCAGTCTTTTTGACTTTGTAATCTTGGTATTATATAAACCAAGAGAGTAGCAAAAAGAAAAATAATTGAGATAGTTGAGAAACACAAAAATAGAGAAATCTTTGTAAGCTTAATCTTTAGCATTTCCTGTATTCTAAGAAGTTCTATTTTGTAAGCACCTGTGAGCATTTCTGCACACAGAGTCCTCTCGATTTATATTATATATATATATATATATATATATATATATCTCTGGTGGAATTGTTTAAATCCACCAGAAAGTTTTTAAAGACTCTTATTTTTAATTACTTGTGTTTTGATTCATTTGAGTTTATATTCCGCATTGTGCTAATCAAAACAAATATATCAATAATCGAGTTGAACATTTTTATTTCAAGAAAAAGGTTCAAGAATTCCATTCAACCCCCCTTCTATAATTCTTGCTTCATTATCAAGGGACTAACAATCCTTTAACCACCTCTTGGTACCCCTTTCTTACAAGTCAATTTTGGGCCACATTTTCGCTCTAATCAATCATGTAATTGAACTCTCACCATATTAGGGTCACTTTGCACCTTATAAGAGTCACTTGCCATCATATATTGGTACAATTAACATGTTAACATCATGTGCAATTAGAAATCCTTTTACCACCTCTTAGTGCCACATTCATACAAGTAAATTTTGGTCCATATTTTGGTTCTAATTAAACATATAAGTCACTTTTCACAATATTAGAGTCACTTTGCACCCTATAAGAGTCACATTCCACCATATATACAAAAATTAACATGTTAACATCATATACATCCAATTTGATATCCTTTTACCACCTATTAATGCCACTTTCATACATGTTAATTTTGTTCCATATTTTGGTTGTAATCAACAATGTAAGTCACTTTTCAGCATAGTAGAGTCACTTTGCACCCTATAAGAGTCACTTTCCACCATATATTGATACAATTAACATGTTAACATCATGTACACGCAATTAGACATCCTTTAATCACCTCTTGGTATCCCATTCTTACAAGTCAATTTTTGGCCACATTTTGGCTCTAACCAAACATGTAAGTGACGTCTCCCAATATTAGAGTCACTTTGCACCTTATAAGACTCACTTTCCATCATATATTGGTACAATTAACATGTTAACATCATGTACATGCAATTAGAAATACTTTTACCACCTCTTAGTGCCATAATTCATAGAAGTCAATTTTGGTCCATATTTTGGTTCTAATTAACCATATAAGTCACTTTTCACCTTATTAGAATGATTTTGCACCCTATATGAGTCACTTTCCACCATATATTTGTACAATTAACATGTTAACATCATATACATCCAATTTCACATCCTTTTACCACCTATTAATGCCACTTTCATACAAGGTAATTCTGTTCCACATTTTTGCTCTAATCAACCATGTAAGTTACTTTTCACCATATTAGAGTCACTTTACACCTTATAAGAGTAACTTTCCACCATATATACAACAATTAATAATTTAAAATCATATACATCCAATTTGATATCCTTTTAACACCTCTTAGTTCCACTTTCATACAAGTCAATTTTTTTCAATATTTTGATTCTAATCAACAATGTAAGTCACTTTTCACCATTAAAGAGTCACTTTGCACCCTATAAGAGTCACTTTCCATCATATATAAAACAATTAACATGTTAACATCATATACATCCAATTTGACATTCTTTTACCACCTATTAATGCCACTTTCATACAAGTTAATTTTGTTTCACATTATGGCTCTAATCAACCATGTAAGTCACTTTTCACAATATTAGAGTCACTTTGCAACCTACAAGAGTCACTTGCCACCATATATTGATATAATTAACATGTTAACATCATGTATATGCATTTAGACATTCTTTAACCACTTCTTGGTACATCTTTCCTACAAGTCAGTTTTGGGCCATATTTTGGTTCTAATCAATCATGTAAGTGACTTCTCACCATATTAGAGTCACTTTGAACCTTATAAGAGTCACCTTCCATCATATATTGGTACAATTAACATGTTAACATCATGTGCATGCAATTAGAAATCCTTTTACCACCTCTTAGAGCCACATTCATACAAGACAATTTCGGTCCACATTTTGTTTCTAATTAACCATATAAGTCACTTTTCACCATATTAGAGTGATTTTGCACCCTATACGAGTCACTTTCCACCATATATTTGTACAATTAACATTTAAACATCATATACATCCAATTTGATATCCTTTTAACACCTCTTAGTTCCACTTTCATACAAGTCAATTTTGTTCAATATTTTGATTCTAATCAACCATGTAAGTCACTTTTCACCATATAAGAGTCACTTTGCACCCTATAAGAGTCACTTTCCATCATATATAAAACAATTAACATGTTAACATCATATACATCCAATTTGACATTCTTTTACCACCTATTAATGCCACTTTCATACAAGTTAATTTTGTTTCACATTATGGCTCTAATCAACCATGTAATTCACTTTTCACCATATTAGAGTCACTTTGAACCCTATAAGAGTCACCTGCCACCATATATTGATATAATTAACATGTTAACATCATGTATATGCATTTAGACATTCTTTAACCACCTCTTGGTACATCTTTCCTACAAGTCAGTTTTGGGCCATATTTTGGCTCTAATCAATCATGTAAGTGACTTCTCACCATATTAGAGTCACTTTGAACCTTATAAGAGTCACCTTCCATCATATATTGGTACAATTAACATGTTAACATCATGTATATGCAATTAAAAATCCTTTTACCACCTCTTAGAGCCACATTCATACAAGACAATTTCGGTCTACATTTTGTTTCTAATTAACCATGTAAGTCACTTTTGACCATATTAGAGTGATTTTGCACCCTATACGAGTCAATTTCCACCATATATTTGTACAATTAACATTTAAACATCATATACATCCAATTTGACATTCTTTTACCATCTCTTAGTTTCACTTTCATATAGGTCAATTTTGTTCCACATTTTGGTTCTAATCAACCATGTAAGTCACTTTTCACCATATTAGAGTCATTTTGCACCTTATAAGAGTCACTTTCCACCATATATACAACAATTAACATTTTAACATCATATAAATCCAATTTGGCATCCTTTTACCACCTATTAATGCCACTTTCATACAAGTTAATTTTGTTCCACATTTTGGTTGTAATCAACCATGTAATTCACTTTTCACCATATTAGAGTCACTTTGAACCCTATAAGAGTCACTTGCCACCATATATTGATATAATTAACATGTTAACATCATGTATATGCATTTAGACATTCTTTAACCACCTCTTGGTACATCTTTCCTACAAGTCAGTTTTGGGCCATATTTTGGCTCTAATCAATCATGTAAGTGACTTCTCACCATAATAGAGTCACTTTGAACCTTATAAGAGTCACCTGCCATCATATATTGGTATAATTAACATGTTAACATCATGTACATGCAATTAGAAATCCTTTTACAACCTCTTAGAGCCACATTCATACAAGTCAATTTTGGTCCACATTTTGTTTCTAATTAACCATGTAAATCACATTTCTCCATATTAGAGTGATTTTGCACCCTATACGAGTCACTTTCCACCATATATTTGTACAATTAACATTTAAACATCATATACATCCAATTTGACATTCTTTTACCACCTCTTAGTTTCACTTTCATACAGGTGAATTTTGTTCCACATTTTGGTTCTAATCAACCATGTAAGTCACTTTTCACCATATTAGAATCACTTTGTACCTTATAAGAGTAACTTTCCACCATATATATAACAATTAACATGTTAACATCATATTCATCCAATTTGACATCCTTTTACCACTTATTAATGCCACTTTCATACAAGTTAATTTTGTTCCACATTTTGGCTCTAATCAACCATGTAAGTCACTTTTCACCCTATAAGAGTCACTTGCCACCATATATTACAACAATTAAAATGTTAAGATCATATAAATCCAATTTGACATCCTTTTACCACCTATTAATGCCACTTTCATACAATTTAATTTTGTTCCACATTTTGACTCTAATCAACCATGTAAGTCACGTTTGACCATATTAGAGTCACTTTGGACCCAATAAGCCTCACTTGCCACCATATATTGATACAATTAACATGTTAACATCATCTACATGCAATTAGACATCCTTTAACCACCTCTTGGTACTCCTTTCTTACAAGTCAATTTTGGGCCACATTTTGGCTCTAATCAATCATGTAATTGAACTCTCACCATATTAGGGTCGCTTTGCACCTTATAAGAGTCACTTGCCATCATATATTGGTACAATTAACATGTTAACATCATGTGCAATTAGAAATCCTTTTACCACCTCTTAGTGCCACATTCATACAAGTAAATTTTGGTCCATATTTTGGTTCTAATTAAACATATAAGTCACTTTTCACCATATTAGAGTCACTTTGCACCCTATAAGAGTCACATTCCACCAAATATACAAAAATTAACATGCTAACATCCTATACATCCAATTTGATATCCTTTTAACACCTATGAATGCCGTTTTCATACATGTTAATTTTGTTCCACATTTTGGTTGTAATCAATATGCCAATACACCTATTAATGTTAATTGTTATAGAGTCACATTTTGGTTGCCACCAATATGCCAATACACCTAAAAAGGGTTTTCTGAATAAATTTTCATTTCTTTGCCATTATTACAATTCATAAATATACATAAATCTGGTACATCAAAAGTTGAAAGCCTAGCCTATTGGTAGCTCCTACCTCAGCTACAGCGACATCAACGCCTATAGGAAACTGCGGAACGTTTCCTATCCGCTCGGGAATTGGGAGCTTGGTCCTGTTCATCTTGTCTATCTGATGTTGTGTGAGGAAAGAAGAAATCAAGGGTGAGCAGCAAGCCCACCAAAATAATATGTATAATGATTAACAATATATGAGCCTTCTCATAGTACTCATGAAAGTCTTGGTCAAAAGAAATGAACCAAGTTGATATCTTAATGCGATGAAGTCGCAAAACATTCAGTATATATATATACATATATACTTTTCAAAATATTGGAAGTCCTCTTTCATGCATAATACACACAGAGTTCCAGTGTATAACTGTATAAAAATATCGTTGCAAGGTGATCTTATATATCTAACCTTGTCTCAACGTTTTTCTGAAAATCTTTGTCATGCATAAGATAATCATTTACTAGATATAAGTTTAAAAGATGAAGTTACAAGATACTCAAATATACTTATATCTTTTCCAAATACTACTTGAACTACCACTATTCAAGTTATAATTAGTTTCCAAAGTTCATCACATAGATGAGACTACAAGACCAGATTTGAATAGATTAAATCTTTAAAATATCATCAAAATAAAATGAAGTTACGAGATACTTCATTTGATGCAAACATCATTTTGAAAACTTGACCCTGCCAACACTCAACAATCGCCCAACCGTAGCCTTTCTATCGAAGTGCTCTGGGTAGTGTTGCAGAAATATCCAATTGGATGATGAACTCATTACGGGAGTTTGCCGCGCCAGGAAGACCACTTACGATGATCAGTCGTAGTAGTGCAACCCCACCATTTTCTACATGTAGAGGAGAACCTATCGGATTTACTTGTCAACCGAACACTGAACTCCTAAGGAATGGACCGCCTTAGCGGAACTTCCAGGCCATTTGGGCCAATATAATAAGGCTGGGTCGGCGCCACTTGACCACTTACGCCACTCCTAGTTCAGATGAAATCCATGACTCAGAAACGTAAAGCTCGTCCCCACTTTCCCCAAGTAGAAACTTGTTGATACAACTCCACCAAGAAGTCGTATCTATTTGGAAAGGAAAACTCACCGATATTTCCCAGGCGATGCTTGTTAATGGATTAACTTGTTCCAAGAATTTTACTTCCCGAGTATTGGGGAAGTAATCAAAAACTCTTTTATCAAGACAGCAACCTTGTTGCGAATATAAAACACACCACAGAGCCGGATCCCTCAGGTTTTGAGCGAGTATTTAAATCCCCTTCGAAAGGAGGATCTTAAATATAAAAATGAGTTTTGGGATCCGCTCTAACTTTTAAAATCATTTCGAAGACTCGCAAAACATTTTTAAGAATGTTTGGAGTAATGTTGATTTAATAAAATAAATCAGTCCCAATATATTAGAAAATATTTGAATATTATTATTTAAATAATATTCCCATAAAGAATAATCTTTATAAAAATAATTGAAGTAGAAGTTTTAAAACTTATACTTGAAATGAATATTAAATAACCAAAGATATACCTATACGAAAGTACTATCTTTATTTGAATAATCAAAAGTGAGTTTGATTATCGACACCTTATTCTTTAATAAAATAAAGAATATATCTCAGCAAATAATCGGAGTCATAGATCCTCAAATGAATATTCAAATAATATTTAATAAATAAAATAAGCTGAGTCATAAGCCCTCGAATGAATATTCAAGATAATATTCATTAATAAAATCAAGTCCTCGGATGAATATTCGAAATAATATTCAATAATAAAATAAATGAGTCATAAGTCCTCGGATGAATATATGAAATAATATTCAATAATAAAATAAAGGAGTCATAAGTCCTCGGATGAATATTCGAAATAATATTCAATAATAAAATAAAGTTATCGAATAAACCTTATTCCATTAATAGTTTTGAAAACTATAACCATATATATATAAATATATATATATATATATATAATCTACTCGGGATCCTCGACTCCCGGTTTTAGAAAATGTTTTCACCTTTGGGTCCCTATACTAAGGGTATATGCAAATTACTGCTATTCTCTAGCATAGGTATTATCAACTGAACCAACAGATATATATGGCAAGAATACGAAACAGGCATGCATATATATACCATATCAGCATGCTTCAATATATCGCAACATTTGCTAATTAACCAACATGCATCTATCACAAGATAATGCATATACATATATACATCACAACAACAGTATAACGGGTAGAAAACTTGCCTGAGCGACTGGGGGTTACGAATGGCTCGGGACGAGTCTGGTAACCTATAAACAACAAGTAAGTTGGAATTAAGCCAAAGTCACTTGTAAATCTATACATTAACCAACTTAGACTCTAACGCTCGGTTTGCGCTTACTGATTCTCTTAAGTCACTCGAGTACCCTCGGCTCCACCATTTTTAATAATTTAACCATTATGAGTTTTAAGGCGATTCCTTCGCGAGTGTCTTACCAACTGCCTAACACTCTTACCATAATTGTTTCATACACTAATTAACCCTTTTTGGTCTTTAACCTATGTTTCAAAGTAAGGCGAGGGGAAAAGTTTCGTTCGCGAAACGCCGTTACTTAAAACGGTCGTTTCTCCTAAACCGTACATCGGAATCAAACGAACTACATATCAAAACGAAGCTCGTAACATGAACTATGTAAACATGGCAATGGTCAAAATCTAGCAGGGAGTTCTCGGGTCCTAATGTTATGAACAAAAGCAGTCTAAAGTAAATTGGACATTACGACGGCTATGTTTATGCGATTTCCCAAATTTAAACCATTCCAAATCCACCACAATTCAACCCCAATTCACAACCCAATCAAAACTCCATCCAAACTACATTACAACAGCCCCAAATCAACTCATTATAATCAATTTACTAAATCTTAAAACTTGAATTTAAACTATACTACATTCTTTAACCAAATCATAAGATTTCAACAATCCATTCACCGCCATTCCAACCCAACTCTAAACCACAATCACTAAGCTACTCTAATACCATATCAACCAAAATCATTCTAATATACAAAGTAAAGCTAGGGTTTGGAGATGTTATACCTTCCTTGAAGCTTCTTAATCAATGAAAGATCCTTGGAATGCCCATGGAAGCCTTGATCTATGCTTAAGCTACCTTGAACTTTCATAAAAAATCAAGAAAACCAAAGTTATTTCTTGAAGGTTACTATTCACCATCTTCTTCCTTGATTTATAAAAAAAGATTGGCTTGGAATTAGAAGCTTAAACTTATAGGAAGTATGTAACTATCCATGGGGAAGCTTAGATAAATACCTTGCTAAATAGTAAGTGGTGGAGCTTGGATCTTCATTTTGCTAAGAAAGAAGCCGAGAGCTTCATGAAGAAATGGAGGGTTTTGTGTTTTTTTTGATGAAAAATGAAATGTTTTGCTTGGTTGGTTGAATTTTGATTTGTTTTAGGTTAATTACCTAATTAACCTTGACTTTGTGTGGTTATCATTCAACCACACTTCCTTCCCTCCTATGTCATGCTTACATCACATTGCTATGTCATCATCCCTTTCTTGCCCTCTTCTCATTGGTTGGATGACATCATCCCCTCTAATCTCTTTGATTAGCTTCTAATTGTTTGCCTAATGACCGCTGATCTGTTATACGGTTCGCTTAACTTTCGTTCTCGTTTCTCGTTTGAGGGATCATACCCGGGATCTTATTACTTGGGTTTCCTTAACCTTTCTCAATACATTATAATCCTTTTATGATCCTTTCTTATAATCCTTTTATTTAAATCCTTTTTATCCTGTTACCTTATACTCAATTCTTTCCGTATCTAGTGGATTCCTGGGAAAAATCAAAGTATTCGGAATTGGATTATGACGATCTTTACATACACTTATATACCATATAGAGTACTAATAAAATCTCAGAATATCCATAACAGAATCCCTACATAGTGGGGCATGAAAAGTTTTCTCATTCAGCAAAAACACTATTCATAAGGGTTTTAAAAATTTCCAAAAATTGGGGTTATTACAGTCTCCCCTCCTTAAAAGGATTCCGTCCCGGAATCAGATAGAAAATGAATAGGGATACTCTCTTAGCATTGCACTTTCTAACTCTCGAGTAAATTTTCCCACATTGTGGTTCTTCCATCAAACTCTGAATAGTTTGATAACCCTTCTCCTAAGCACTTGTTCCTTTTCACTCTATAACCCTTCCTGGTTGCTCCATATTGGTTACGTCGGGTTGTATGTCTATGCGCTCATATGCCCCTATTTTTCTGGCATCCGAATTACACTTCTTTAACATTAATACGTGGAACACGTTATGACTTGCTACATGTTCTGGGGTAAGGCTAGCTCATATTCTAACTTCCCAATACTTCTTAATATATCCAAGGGTCCAACAATTGGTGGACTTAGCTTTCCTTTCTTTCCGAATCTCATTAACCCCTTCCAAGGGAATACCTATAACAACACTAGGTCCCCTACTTCCCATTCCTTGTCCTTTCGTGTCAAATCAACATACTTCTTATGTCCATCTTGGGCTACTACCAGCCGTCCTCTGATTAAATCTATTGAATCCTTGGTCCTTTGGACCACTGCTGGTCCGAGTATCTTGCGCTCTACAACTTCATCCTAACATAAGGGAGATCGACATTGTCTTCCCTTAAGGATCTCATAAGGCGATATCTCGATAATGACATATGATCTATTGTCGTAAGATAACTCAATCCGCGTTAAGTGATCATTCCAAATTCTTTCAAGTCTATTGCATGGAATTTTTATCACAGCTTCTAGCACTATAGCTTTGGCGTCTCAATACCCATTCTTTTCCAGTTCGTAATCGCTACTACCTTCCGTTCCTAATATTATACTGGTTATACTTTTGCTCGTTAGCGTTCTATAACCTTTTAATAACCACGTCAACCTTAGTATCACGAATGTGTTTCCATTCCGAATACTACCACAACTTTATTACTCCTTTTTCAGCTGTTTCTATTTCCCAAAGTTTGATCAATCATATAGAAGTAAATGAATTTGTTGAGAGATCACTATGATCATGAACACTTGTTATATCGCATAGTTAGTACAGAAGGTGGCCAGCCTTTAGTACTTGACAAGCAATTAAACAATAGATGGTATCCTACTAGGCTTCTATCACACAGATAGATAGTCATTCGATAATACCTCCCCTTCTAGAAGGGTTGTTCTTCTCAGCTTACATGAAATGAAAAGAAGAGAAAAGAACGAACTGAAGAGAATTGTGTATTCGTAAAAATTTTATTGCCATAAAATATCTGGCTTGGAATCTACCTCTGAACAATAGAGGTCTGTCATAGGAGAACAAAACATATATATTTATATCAACATCAAGTGTTATAGCATCGTATTTCACATGCCTAAATATTTTCGCTATTCCGTCCATCATTCTATGGACCCAGGCTCTTCCTCAAGCTTATACACAATCACCTTTGAAACTCCCTCGATATCGAAAATCGAATCTGGGATCTCATTCTAGACATCATCGTTACTAGAATTCTATGCTTGTACCGCAACCTTCCTCATATAGTAATACGACTCTCTTTCATAAGAGGGAATAAATATTCAATAGGTAGATACTCTACTTAATTAGTCTATCAATGATAACCTATACACTACCACGACCCGATTAGTGGTACCCAATCTCAACATCCATTCCAATACAACTCTCACGGTTGTAACCAGCTCATTACTCGCAGAATCATTGCTACATTACTATGGTCCACTACTGACCTACTGTCGTCATTCATTTTCCATGAAATCTTAATATCTAACCATACGGAGTCCATATATATCGTATCAAATCCTTCTAAGGAGGTAACATAATCACCATTCCTGATTCATGAAGAACACTCCTGATCCTGACATACATACATGACATGAAGTAGATAAAATTGCAGAAGAGTTTCAATCAAAGCAACGATAGCAGGTTAATACCATTCTTAATCATATGCTTTAATTAGAAGACTTAACTCGAAGGTTCGTTTAGTCCTTTTTGAAACATGGTCCTGGATTATCCTCAGGATAGGACCTTCTAAGATAGATAGCCCGCTCATGGCGATTACACGAATTAAACATTTACCAACTATTATTACGGTTGGGTATTGCACAGTCATCAGAAGGAATGTCAATCTTTCAAACCATAATACAACCTTTACGGCTTCAACCATTATCACTGTATTCCTCTGGCACGAGCGCCTGTAATTGTCCTCTTACACTTAAAGTGTCGGCCACCTCTTTGGCCTTTCCTAATAGTAAAATTTCCTTACATTCAATGTCATTTTAACCACCTCCAAATAAATTTTCTACCTCATTTCAATCACTGCTTATGTGAAAATGCTTTTCTTTAATATCTGATGAGTAAAAAAAAATATCACCATTTTTCCATAAGTTATTGCCTCAGTCTTTAGAGGTTAATCACTGTCACGACTGACTCTTAATCATACTTAGAACATCTTTTATCTTAGGTCCTAATTGCCCTAAACAATTTCGACCTTTACTGGTTCGATCCCTACTTTCTCGTGGTTTAACACGTGCCCCACTTGGCATCATTATAATTATGTCATATTTCCTTTATCAACATTTTTATTCTTGAGAATTTCGAATATTTCCTTTCTCCTTGTAAAACCTCTAAGGTTATCCTTCAATCGTTCCTCCTGTATTCCCTATATACAGGGCATATCAAAATACCATTTACTAATACTAGAACCATTGTCTATATACTTCTGAAAAATTTCTCCACTGATTCTTAAAGGTTGTTGTTACCTTAACCCTTTCCAAATCATACTGTCAAAACTCATACTGTCCCTATTAAGGGTGAAATGCCAACCTTTATGCATTCCCCTAGGATTCATTTTAAGTTACCGATGTTCTATCCTTAATTCTATCTTTAAAAAGGTACATGCATCCTTCCATGGATAATCAAGTCATATATCCCTGATAAGGGTGTCTTATTCAATCATTCCCACCTCGATAGTATATGCCTAGTTTCACAATAACATCTGCATTCAAAATGAGGTCAATCAATATGGCCTCCAAAAGATAACAACGGTTATCCGCTTTTCTTGCCTAATTTGGTAATGATAACAAGGATGTTCTGGAAGATATTGGTCGTGTTCAACGTGAACCTCTTCTTAATAATTCCTTATTTACTTTTGTTATTTATCTCAACAGTCACCTCAATATTGGGATATCTTTCATATCTGGCGTCTCCCTTTCTGGGTATCAGGACACCGGTCTTACACTTCACCTTCTTGAAGGTCACTTCCTTCATCCAATTTTCTTAATTTCTTACTTTCTTGTCTCCTCAGTCTATCCGCGTCTCATTATTTATCTTTCGAATTATCTCAAGGTTTCCTCGAATCTTCCCAACTTACAGGGGATAAAATATATGTATCTCTTATGCCCTCAACCATCAATTTTAACTCATGGTGAATCACCCTCATCCTGACGATTACATACTTTTCTATTTCTATTGCTACGAGTCTTTAGGGTTTCCTCATACCCAACTCCCTTATCATTCCTCAAACTCTATTGCCGTTATATTCCTTTCCACTTCAATTTCTTTTTATTTTCCTTTCTCTTATCATTATTTCATGAACCAACACAACATAAGCATTGATTTCAAACATCCTGTCATTCTGGATTCGTGTCCTCAAAACGAATCTTGACAACTTTTACAACTTAGATTCATAATTCATCATACTCTTCTGCCTTTGTTCTGGCTCTAAAGCTTTTACACTATCTCTATAACCTTGGGAATTACTTTCCTGAAAACAATTGACTGAACTTTAATCAGTTTATTATAATCTCTGGCTCCATGCCTTTCTTGGTCTTTCACCAGTGGGTGGCCTCTCTCTTAGAAGGGTAAGTGACAAAAACAGTCTTTTGTGATTCGTCCATCATTTAGAATCTCAAATGATTCCTATATTTCCTTTAGCCAGGCTCTCGCCTCTACTGGGTTCGCTTGTTCCTTGGAACTCTGAGAGCTTAGCGACTTAAAAGTCCTGAAAGAATTTCCCACCGCACTGTCTCCTCAGGGTGGTGGTTAGGGATAATAGTCTAAGTTCTCTTGAGACAGGTCCATGAATTATCGTATAGGAGTACCGTCTCGGTTCTCCTTTCCTTACTCGATTTCTGTTTCCTTAGTCTGAACGTTTCCTCCTCCTCCCCGTAATTGGGGTTATCTTATACGTTAAAATCCTCATTTTCCACTTCATTATGTTATGGGTTCCTTCTATCTTGATGGCGTCCTCCCTGACTATCACATTCAGGGTTTACCCTAAATCTTATTCCTTGAACTATGACTTTCATCTAAGATGTCATCTTTAAGCTCTTAAACATTTGGAACCCAAATTCTATAGGAATACCTCATTATTCCCTTATCATCTCTCTCGGTATTAATCTCATATCTATTTGTTGGCTCTCTGCCTTCATTCATCACTTTTACTGGCACAATATGTTCTTTTCCAATAATTCGGGCTGTATTGCAATCTCAAACAGCTTTTCGGTACTGGCTCCGGTTACCTTCACTTCTATTTCCACTTTCTCAAAATCTCTTATAAACTCCCCAAAAGACATTATCATCTTGAGTCTCTCCTTTTTACTAAGGGCATCAGCCACCATATTGGCTCTCCCCGAATGATAAAGAATCTCCCAATCATAATTCTTGATTAGCTCTAACCGCCTCCTCTGGCGTATGTTGAGCTCTTTCTACGTAAAAATGTACTAGAGCTCCTATGGTTTGTGAATCTCGCACTTCTCTCCATACAAGTAGTGCCTCCAATCTTTAGGGCAAAACTATTGCCACGAGCCTAAGCTCATGGGCGGGGATATCGAATTTTATATTCTCTTAATTGTCTTGACACAGACGCGATTATCTTACTGTGCTGCATAAGAAGAACCCAAATTCCTTATGCGAAGCGTCACTACAAATCACAAAATCTCCTTTTTCCATCCGGTAACGCCAACATAGGGGTCGTCACCAACCTTTGCTTCAGTTCTTAACAGCTGTTCTCGCATTTCTCTGTCTATTCGAATTTCTCAGTCTTATGAGTAAGCCGCGTTAAAGGGGCTACTATCTTTACAAACTTGAACGAACCTCCGGTAGTGACCGACTAATCCTACCTCTGGTAGTCGCTCTAACCATGGTTATCAATTCCTTAGTGGTCCTTTATTCATTCTTGTCAGGATCCTCTACGGGATCCTCCTCAACCACAATCCCTTCTAGGACAACATCCTCAACCGCTACATCCTCAATATGAACATCATCTGGTCCTGCATTAGGACGCTCTATCGGATCCACAATCT
Organism: Apium graveolens; assembly: GCF_009905375.1. Lineage (NCBI taxonomy): Eukaryota > Viridiplantae > Streptophyta > Magnoliopsida > Apiales > Apiaceae > Apium > Apium graveolens. The sequence continues at coordinate 178,309,653 of NC_133653.1, forward strand.
GATCTGCAATAAGTAATAAAACATCATCGCGTTGTTGCTCCTCAACCTCAGGGTTCGGAGTCCCGCTACCATATACGATAACGAACTAGGCTTCTATCGCTACATTTATAAGGGTTCCCATAAGGGTTTTAACTGTCGGTGCTACATTAGGTAGCCCGACTATGAACTTGGCAAGAGTTCTTATTATCTTAATGAACTTATTATCTTAACGTCACATCATCTCTGAGGTTTATAACGCTTAGCTCTGATACTACTTCTGTAACACCCCCAAATCCGGGGTCGGGGATCCGGGTTGTCACGAGTTCCATTTCCCTTAATAACACCCAATCTTAATAAATAATCAACTACTCTGTACTGTGACCCCATAATAAACACACACATCACAAGTTATAGTCTCAGAGATGAATATCCAAAAATAATCACAAGTCGTTTTATTCCACCAATATGCCAATACACCTAAAAAGGGTTTTCTGAATAAATTTATATTTCTTTGCCATTATTACAATTCATAAATATACATAAATCTGGTACATCAAAAGTTGAAAGCCTAGCCTATTGGTAGCTCCTACCTCAGCTACAGCGACATCAACGCCTATAGGAAACTGCGGAACGTTTCCTATCCGCTCGCGAATTGGGAGCTTGGTCCTGTTCATCTTGTCTATCTGATGTTGTGTGATGAAAGAAGAAAGCAAGGGTGAGCAGCAAGCCCACCAAAATAATATGTATAATGATTAACAATATATGAGCCTTCTCATAGTACTCATGAAAGTCTTGGTCAAAAGAAATGAACCAAGTTGATATCTTAATGCGATGAAGTCGCAAAACATTCAGTATATATATATATACATATTTACTTTTCAAAATATTGGAAGTCCTCTTCCATGCATAATACACACAGAGTTCCAGTGTATAACTGTATAAAAATATCGTTGCAAGGTGATCTTATATATCTAACCTTGTCTCAACATTTTTCTGAAAATCTTTGTCATGCATAAGATAATCATTTACTAGATATAAGTTTAAAAGATGAAGTTACAAGATACTCCAATATACTTATATCTTTTCCAAATACTACTTGAACTACCACCATTCAAGTTATAATTAGTTTCCAAAGTTCATCACATAGATGAGACTACAAGACCAGATTTGAATAGATTAAATCTTTAAAATATCATCAAAATAAAATGAAGTTACGAGATACTTCATTTGATGCAAACATCATTTTGAAAACTTGACCCTGCCAACACTCAACAATCGCCCAACCGTAGCCTTTCTATCGAAGTGCTCTGGGTAGTGTTGCAGAAATATCCAATTGGATGATGAACTCATTATGGGAGTTTGCCGCGCCAAGAAGACCACTTACGATGATCAGTCGTAGTAGTGCAACCCCACCATTTTCTACATGTAGAGGAGAACCTGTCGGATTTACTTGTCAACCGAACACTGAACTCCTAAGGAATGGACCGCCTTAGCGGAACTTCCCGGCCATTTGGGCCAATATAATAAGGCTGGGCTGGCGCCCCTCGACCACTTACGCCACTCCTAGTTCAGATGAAATCCATGACTCTGAAACGTAAAGCTCGTCCCCACTTTCCCCAAGTAGAAACTTGTTGATACGGCTCCACCAAGAAGTCGTATCTAGTTGGAAAGGAAAACTCACCGATATTTCCCAGGCGATGCCTATTAATGGATTAACTTGTTCCAAGAATTTTACTTCCCGAGTATTGGGTAAGTAATCAAAAACTCTTTTATCAAGACAACAACCTTGTTGCGAATATAAAACACACCACAGAGCCGGATCCCTCAGGTTTTGAGCGAGTATTTAAATCCCCTTCGAAAGGAGGATCTTAAATATAAAAATGAGTTTTGGGATCCGCTCTAACTTTTAAAATCATTTCGAAGACTCGCAAAACATTTTTAAGAATGTTTGGAGTAATGCTGATTTAATAAAATAAATCAGTCCCAATATATTAGAAAATATTTGAATATTATTATTTAGATAATATTCCCATAAAGAATAATCTTTATAAAAATAATTGAAGTAGAAGTTTTAAAAATTATACTTGAAATGAATATTAAATAACCAAAGATATACCTATACGAAAGTACTATCTTTATTTGAATAATCAAAAGTGAGTTTGATTATCAACACCTTATTCTTTAATAAAATAAAGAATATATCTCAGCAAATAATCGGAGTCATAGATCCTCAAATGAATATTCAAATAATATTCAATAAATAAAATAAGCTGAGTCATAAGCCCTCGAATGAATATTCGAAATAATATTCAATAATAAAATAAAGGAGTCATAAGTCCTCGGTTGAATATTCGAAATAATATTCAATAATAAAATAAAGGAGTCATAAGTCCTCGGATGAATATTCGAAATAATATTCAATAATAAAATAAAGGAGTCATAAGTCCTCGGATGAATATTCGAAATAATATTCAATAATAAAATAAAGTTATCGAATAAACCTTATTCGATTAATAGTTTTGAAAACTATAACCATATATATATATAAATATATATATATATAAAATCTACTCAGGATCCTCGACTCCCGGTTTTAGAAAATGTTTTCACCTTTGGGTCCCTATACTAAGGGTATATGCAAATTACTGCTATTCTCTAGCATAGGTATTATCAACTGAACCAACAGATATATATGGCAAGAATACGAAACAGGCATGCATATATATACCATATCAGCATGCTTCTATATATCGCAACATTTGCTAATTAACCAACATCCATCTATCACAAAATAATGCATATACATATATACATCACAACAACAGTATAACGGGTAGAAAACTTGCATGAGCGACTGGGGGTTACGAATGGCTCGGGACGAGTCTGGTAACCTATAAACAACAAGTTGGAATTAATCCAAAGTCACTTGTAAATCTATACATTAACAAACTTAGACTCTAACGCTCGCTTTGCGCTTACTGATTCTCTTAAGTCACTCGAGTACCCTCGGCTCCACCATTTTTAATAATTTAACCATTACGAGTTTTAAGGCGATTCCTTCGCGAGTGTCTTACCAACTGCCTAACACTCTTACCATAATTGTTTCATACACTAATTAACCCTTTTTGGTCTTTAACCTATGTTTCAAAGTAAAGCGAGGGGAAAAGTTTCGTTCGCGAAACGCCGTTACTTAAAACGGTCGTTTCTCCTAAACCGTACATCGGAATCAAACGAACTACATATCAAAACGAAGCTCGTAACATGAACTATCTAAACATGGCAATGGTGAAAATCTAGCAGGGAGTTATCGGGTCCTAATGTTATGAACAAAAGCAGTCTAAAGTAAATCGGACATTACGACGGCTATATTTACGCGATTTCCCAAATTTAAACCATTCCAAATCCACCACAATTCAACCCCAATTCACAACCCAATCAAAACTCCATCCAAACTACATTAAAACAGCCCCAAATCAACTCATTATAATCAATTTACTAAATCTTAAAACTTGAATTTAAACTATACTACATTCTTTAACCAAATCATAAGATTTCAATAATCCATTCACCGCCATTCCAACCCAACTCGAAACCACAATCACTAAGCTGCTCTAATACCATATCAACCAAAATCATTCTAATATACAAAGTAAAGCTAGGATTTGGAGATGTTATACCTTCCTTGAAGCTTCTTAATCAATGAAAGATCCTTGGAATGCCCATGGAAGCCTTGATCTATGCTTAAGCTACCTTGAACTTTCATAAAAAATCAAGAAAACCAAAGTTATTTCTTGAAGGTTACTATTCACCATCTTCTTCCTTGATTTATAAAAAAAGATTGGCTTGGAATTAGAAGCTTAAACTTATAGGAAGTATGTAACTATCCATGGGGAAGCTTAGATAAATACCTTGCTAAATAGTAAGTGGTGGAGCTTGGATCTTCATTTTGCTAAGAAAGAAGCCGAGAGCTTCATGAAGAAATGGAGGGTTTTGTGTTTTGTTTGATGAAAAATGAAATGTTTTGCTTGGTTGGTTGATTTTTGATTTGTTTTAGGTTAATTACCTAATTAACCTTGACTTTGTGTTGTTATCATTCAACCACACTTCCTTCCCTCCTATGTCATGCTTACATCACATTGCTATGTCATCATCCCTTTCTCGCCCTCTTCTCATTGGTTGGATGACATCATCCCCTCTAATCTCTTTGATTAGCTTCTAATTGTTTGCCTAATGACCGCTGATCTGTTATACGGTTCGCTTAACTTTCGTTCTCGTTTCTCGTTTGAGGGATCATACCCGGGATCTTATTACTTGGGTTTCCTTAACCTTTCTCAATACATTATAATCCTTTTATGATCCTTTCTTATAATCCTTTTATTTAAATCCTTTTTATCCTGTTACCTTATACTCAATTCTTTCCGTATCTAGTGGATTCCTGGGAAAAATCAAAGTATTCGGAATTGGATTATGACGATCTTTACATACACTTATATACCATATAGAGTACTAATAAAATCTCAGAATATCCATAACAGAATCCCTACATAGTGGGGCATGAAAAGTTTTCTCATTCAGCAAAAACACTATTCATAAGGGTTTCAAAAATTTCCAAATATTGGGGTTATTACACAATTCATATAAGTCAATTTTGGTCCATATTTTGGTTCTAATTAACCATATAAGTCACTTTTCACCTTAGAATGATTTTGCACCCTATATGAGTCACTTTCCACCATATATTTGTACAATTAACATGTTAACATCATATACATCCAATTTGACATCCTTTTATCACCTATTAATGCCACTTTCATACAAGGTAATTTTGTTCCACATTTTTGCTCTAATCAACCATGTAAGTTACTTTTCACCATATTAGAGTCATTTTACACCTTATAAGAGTAACTTTCTACCATATATACAACAATTAATAATTTAAAATCATATACATCCAATTTTATATCCTTTTAACACCTCTTAGTTCCACTTTCATACAAGTCAATTTTGTTCAACATTTTGGTTCTAATCAACCATGTAAGTCACTTTTCACCATATTAGAGTCACTTTGCACCCTATAAGAGTCACTTTCCACCATATATACAACAATTAACATGTTAACATCATATACATCCAATTTGACATCCTTTTAACACCTATTAATGCCACTTTCGTACAAGTTAATTTTGTTTCACATTATGGCTCTAATCAACCATGTAATTCACTTTTCACCATATTAGAGTCACTTTGCACCCTATAAGAGTCACTTGCCACCATATATTGATATAATTAAATGTATATGCATTTAGACATTCTTTAACCACCTCTTGGTACCTCTTTCCTACAAGTCAGTTTTGGGCCATATTTTGGCTCTAATCAATCATTTAAGTGACTTCTCTCCATATTAGAGTCACTTTGAACCTTATAAGAGTCACCTGCCATCATATATTGGTACAATTAACATGTTAACATCATGTACATGCAATTAGAAATCCTTTTACCATCTCTTAGAGCCACATTCATACAAGTCAATTTTGGTCCACATTTTATTTCTAATTAACCATGTAAGTCACTTTTCACCATATTAGAGTGATTTTGCACCCTATACGAGTCACTTTCCAGCATATATTTGTACAATTAACATTTAAACATCATATACATCCAATTTGACATTCTTTTACCACCTCTTAGTTTCACTTTCATACAGGTCAATTTTGTTCCACATTTTGGTTCTAATCAACCATGTAAGTCACTTTTCACCATATTAGAGTCACTTTGCACCTTATAAGAGTAACTTTCCACCATATATACAACAATAAACATGTTAACATCATATTCATCCAATTTGACATCCTTTTACCACTTATTAATGCCACTTTCATACAAGTTAATTTTGTTCCACATTTTGGCTCAAATCAACCATGTAAGTCACTTTTCACCCTATAAGAGTCACTTGCCACCATATATTACAACAATTAACATGTTAAGATCATATAAATCCAATTTGACATCCTTTTACCACCTATTAATGCCACTTTCATACAATTTAATTTTGTTCCACATTTTGACTCTAATCAACCATATAAGTCACGTTTGACCATATTAGAGTCACTTTGGATCCAATAAGCCTCACTTGCCACCATATATTGATACAATTAACATGTTAACATCATGTACATGCAATTAGACATCCTTTAACCACCTCTTGGTACCCCTTTCTTACAAGTCAATTTTGGGCCACATTTTGGCTCTAATCAATCATGCAATTGAACTCTCACCATATTAGGGTCGCTTTGCACCTTATAAGAGTCACTTGCCATCATATATTGGTACAATTAACATGTTAACATCATGTGCAATTAGAAATCCTTTTACCACCTCTCAGTGCCACATTTATACAAGTAAATTTTGGTCCATATTTTGGTTCTAATTAAACATATAAGTCACTTTTCACCATATTAGAGCACTTTGCACCCTATAAGAGTCACATTCCACCATATATACAAAAATTAACATGTTAACATCATATACATCCAATTTGACATCCTTTTACCACATATTAAAGCCACTTTCATACATGTTAATTTTGTTCCATATTTTGGTTGTAATCAACCATGTAAGTCACTTTTCACCATAGTAGAGTCACTTTTCACCCTATAAGAGTCACTTTCCACCATAAAATGATACAATTAACATGTTAACATCATGTACATGCAATTAGACATCCTTTAACCACCTCTTGGTATCCCATTCTTACAAGTCAATTTTTGGCCACATTTTGGCTCTAATCAAACATGTAAGTGACGTCTCCCAATATTAGAGTCACTTTGCACCTTATAAGACTCACTTTCCATCATATATTGGTACAATTAAAATGTTAACATCATGTACATGCAATTAGAAATCCTTTTACCACCTCTGAGTGCCACAATTCATAGAAGTCAATTTTGGTCCACATTTTGGTTCTAATTAACCATATAAGTCACTTTTTACCTTATTAGAATGATTTTGTACCCTATATGAGTCACTTTCCACCATATATTTGTACAATTACATGTTAACATCATATACATCCAATTTGACATCCTTTTACCACCTATTAATGCCACTTTCATACAAGGTAATTTTGTTCCACATTTTTGCTCTAATCAACCATGTAAGTTACTTTTCACCATATTAGAGTCATTTTACACCTTATAAGAGTAACTTTCTACCATATATACAACAATTAATAATTTAAAATCATATACATCAAATTCTATATCCTTTTAACACCTCTTAGTTCCACTTTCATACAAGTCAATTTTGTTCAACATTTTGGTTCTAATCAACCATGTAAGTCACTTTTCACCATATTAGAGTCACTTTGCACCCTATAAGAGTCACTTTCCACCATATATACAACAATTAACATGTTAACATCATATACATCCAATTTGACATCCTTTTAACACCTATTAATGCCACTTTCATACAAGTTAATTTTGTTTCACATTATGGCTCTAATCAACCATGTAAGTCACTTTTCACCATATTAGAGTCACTTTGCACCCTATAAGAGTCACTTGCCACCATATATTGATATAATTAACATGTTAACATCATGTATATGTATTTAGACATTCTTTAACCACCTCTTGGTACCTCTTTCCTACAAGTCAGTTTTGGGCCATATTTTGGCTCTAATCAATCATTTACGTGACTTCTCACCATATTAGAGTCACTTTGAACCTTATAAGAGTCACCTGCCATCATATATTGGTACAATTAACATGTTAACATCATGTACATGCAATTAGAAATCCTTTTACCACCTCTTAGAGCCACATTCATACAAGTCAATTTTGGTCCACATTTTGTTTCTAATTAACCACGTAAGTCACTTTTCACCATATTAGAGTGATTTTGCACCCTATACGAGTCACTTTCCACCATATATTTGTACAATTAACATTTAAACATCATATACATCCAATTTGACATTCTTTTACCATCTCTTAGTTTCACTTTCATACAGCTCAATTTTGTTCCACATTTTGGTTCTAATCAACCATGTAAGTCACTTTTCACCATATTAGAGTCATTTTGCACCTTATAAGAGTCACTTTCCACCATATATACAACAATTAAGATTTTAACACCATATAAATCCAATTTGGCATCATTTTACCACCTATTAATGCCACTTTCATACAAGTTAATTTTGTTCCACATTTTGGTTCTAATCAACCATGTAAGTTACTTTTCACCATATTAGAGTCATTTTGCACCTTATAAGAGTCACTTTCCACCATGTATACAACAATTAACATTTTAACATCATATAAATCCAATTTGGCATCCTTTTACCACCTATTAATGCCACTTTCATACAAGTTAATTTTATTCCACATTTTTGTTGTAATCAACCATGTAATTCACTTTTCACCAGAATAGAGTCACTTTACACCCTATAAGAGTCACTTGCCACCATATATTGATACAATTAACATGTTAACATCATGTACATGCAATTAGACATGCTTTAACCACCTCTTGGTACCCCTTTTTTACAAGTCAATTTTGGGCCACATTTTGGCTCTAATAAAAAATGTAAGTGACTTCTCACAAGTTTGGAGTCACTTTACACCTTATAAGAGTCACTTGTCTTCATATATTGTTATAATTAACATGTTAACATCATGTAAATGTAATTAGAAATCCTTTGACCACCTCTTAGTGCCACATTCATACAAGTCAATTTTTGTCGACATTTTGTTTCTAATTAACCATGTAAGTCACTTTTCACAATATTAGAGTGATTTTGCACACTATACGAGTCACTATCTACCATATATTTGTACAATTAACATTTAAACATGATATACATCTAATTTGACATTCTTTTACCACCTCTTAGTTCCACCTTCATACAGGTCAATTTTGTTCCACATTTTGGTTCTAATCAACCATGTAAGTCACTTTTCACCATATTAGAGTCACTTTGCACCTTATAAGAGTAACTTTCCATCATATATACAACAATTAACATGTTAACATCATATTCATCCAATTTGACATCCTTTTACCACTTATTAATGCCACTTTCATACAAGTTAATTTTGTTCCACCTTTTGGCTCTAATCAACCATGTAAGTCACTTTTCACCCTATAAGAGTCACTTGCCACCATATATTATAACAATTAACATGTTAAGATCATATAAATCCAATTTGACATCCTTTTACCACCTATTAATGCCACTTTCATACAATTTAATTTTGTTCCACATTTTGACTTTAATCAACCATGTAAGTCACGTTTGACCATATTAGAGTAACTTTGGACCCAATAAGCCTCACTTGTAACCATATATTGATACAATTAACATGTTAACATCATGTACATGCAATTAGACATCTTTTAACCACCTCTTGGTAATCAATCATGTAATTGAACTCTCACCATATTAGGGTCGCTTTGCACCTTATAAGAGTCACTTGCCATCATATATTGGTACAATTAACATGTTAACATCATGTGCAATTAGAAATCCTTTTACCACCTCTTAGTGCCACATTCATACAAGTAAATTTTGGTTCATATTTTGGTTCTAATTAAACATATAAGTCACTTTTCACCATATTAGAGTCACTTTGCACCCTATTAGAGTCACATTCCACCATATATACAAAAATTAACATGTTAACATCATATACATCCAATTTGATATCCTTTTACCACCTATTAATGCCACTTTCATACATGTTAATTTTGTTCCACATTTTAGTTGTAATCAACCATGTAAGTCACTTTTCACCATAGTGGAGTCACTTTGCACCCTATAAGAGTCACTTTCCACCATATATTGATACAATTAACATGTTAACATCATGTACATGCAATTAGACATCCTTTAACCACCTCTTGGTATCCCATTCTTACAAGTCAATTTTTGGCCACATTTTGGCTCAAATCAAACATGTAAGTGACGTCTTCCAATATTAGAGTCACTTTGCACCTTATAAGACTCACTTTCCATCATATATTGGTACAATTAACATATTAACATCATATACATCCAATTTGACATCCTTTTACCACCTATTAATGCCACTTTCATACAAGGTAATTTTGTTCCACATTTTTGCTCTAATCAACCATGTAAGTAACTTTTCACCATATTAGAGTCATTTTACACCTTATAAGAGTAACTTTCTACCATATATACAACAATTAATAATTTAAAATCATATACATCCAATTTGATATCCTTTTAACACCTCTTAGTTCCACTTTCATACAAGTCAATTTTGTTCAACATTTTGGTTCTAATCAACCATGTAAGTCATTTTTCACCATATTAGAGTCATTTTGCACCCTATAAGAGTCACTTTCCACCATATATACAACAATTAACATGTTAACATCATATACATCCAATTTGACATCCTTTTAACAACTATTAATGCCATTTTCATACAAGTTAATTTTGTTTCACATTATGGCTCTAATCAACCATGTAAGTCACTTTTCACCATATTAGAGTCACTTTGCACCCTATAAGAGTCACTTGCCACCATATATTGATATAATTAACATGTTAACATCATGTATATGCATTTAGACATTCTTTAACCACCTCTTGGTACTTCTTTCCTACAAGTCAGTTTTGGGCCATATTTTGGCTCTAATCAATCATGTAAGTGACTTCTCACCATATTAGAGTCACTTTGAACCTTATAAGAGTCACCTGCCATCATATATTGGTACAATTAACATGTTAACATCATGTACATGCAATTAGAAATCCTTTTACCACCTCTTAGAGCCACATTCATACAAGTCAATTTTGGTCCACATTTTGTTTCTAAATAACCATGTAAGTCACTTTTCACCATATTAGAGTGATTCTGCACCCTATACAAGTCACTTTCCACCATATATTTGTATAATTAACATTTAAACATCAAATACATCCAATTTGACATTCTTTTACCATCTCTTAGTTTCAGTTTCATACAGCTCAATTTTATTCCACATTTTGGTTCTAATCAACCATGTAAGTCACTTTTCACCATATTAGAGTCATTTTGCACCTTATAAGAGTCACTTTCCACCATATATACTACAATTAACATTTTAACATCATATAAATCCAATTTGGCATCCTTTTACCAACTATTAATGCCACTTTCAAACAAGTTAATTTTGTTCCACATTTTGGTTGTAATCAACCATGTAATTCACTTTTCACCAGAATAGAGTCACTTTACACCCTATAAGAGTCACTTGCCACCATATATTGATACAATTAACATGTTAACATCATGTACATGCAATTAGACGTGCTTTAACCACATCTTGGTACCCCTTTCTAACAAGTCAATTTTGGGCCACATTTTGGCTCTAATAAAAAATGTAAGTGACTTCTCACAATTTTATAGTCACTTTACACCTTATAAGAGTCACTTGTCTTCATATATTGGTATAATTAACATGTTAACATCATGTACATGCAATTAGAAATCCTTTTACCACCTCTTAGTGCCACATTCATACAAGTCAATTTTTTTCCACATTTTGTTTCTAATTAACCATGTAAGTCACATTTCACAATATTAGAGTGATTTTGCACCCTATACGAGTCACTATCTACCATATATTTGTACAATTAACATTTAAACATCATATACATCTAATTTGACATTCTTTTACCACCTCTTAGTTCCACCTTCATACATGTCAATTTTGTTCCACATTTTGGTTCTAATCAACCATGTAAGTCACTTTTCACCGTACTAGAGTCACTTTGCACTTTATAAGAGTAACTTTCCACCATATATACAACAATTAACATGTTAACATCATATACATCCAATTTGACATCTTTTTACCACTTATTAATGCCACTTTCATACAAGTTAATTTCGTTCCACATTTTGGCTCTAATCAACCATGTAAGTCACTTTTCACCCTATAAGAGTCACTTGCCACCATATATTACAAAAATTAACATGTTAAGATCATATAAATCCAATTTGACAACCTTTTACCACCTATTAATGCCACTTTCATACAATTTAATTTTGTACCACATTTTAACTCTAATCAACCATGTAAGTCATGTTTGACCATATTAGAGTCACTTTGGACCTAATAACCCTCACTTGCCACCATATATTTATACAATTAACATGTTAATATCATGTACATGCAATTAGACATCCTTTAACCACCTCTTGGTACCCCTTTCTTACAAGTCCATTCTGGGCCACATTTTGGCTCTAATCAATCATGTAATTGAACTCTCACCATATTAGGGTCACTTTGCACCTTATAAGAGTCATTTGCCATCATATATTGGTACAATTACCATGTTAACATCATGTGCAAATAGAAATCCTTTTACCACCTATTAATGCCACTTTCCTACATGTTAATTTTGTTCCACATTTTGGTTGTAATCAACCATGTAAGTCACTTTTCACCATAGTAGAGTCACTTTGCACCCTATAAGAGTCACTTTCCACCATATATTGATACAATTAACATGTTAACATCATGTACATGCAATTAGACATCCTTTAACCACCTCTTGGTATCCCATTCTTACAAGTTAATTTTGGGCCACATTTTGGCTCTAATCAAACATGTAAGTGACGTCTCCCAATATTAGAGTCACTTTGCACCTTATAAGACTCACTTTCCATCATATATTGGTACGATTAACATGTTAACATCATGTACATGCAATTAGACGTGCTTTAACCACCTCTTGGTACCCCTTTCTTACAAGTCAATTTTGGGCCACATTTTGGCTCTAATAAAAAATGTAAGTGACTTTTCACAATTTTATAGAGACTTTACACCTTATAAGAGTCACTTGTCTTCATATATTGGTATAATTAACATGTTAACATCATGTACATGCAATTAGAAATCCTTTTACCACCTCTTAGTGCCACATTCATACAAGTCAATTTTTTTCCACATTTTATTTCTAATTAACCATGTAAGTCACATTTCACAATATTAGAGTGATTTTGCACCCTATACGAGTCACTATCTACCATATATTTGTACAATTAACATTTAAACATCATATACATCTAATTTGACATTCTTTTACCACCTCTTAGTTCCACCTTCATACAGGTCAATTTTGTTCCACATTTTGGTTCTAATCAACCATGTAAGTCACTTTTCACCATACTAGAGTCACTTTGCCCTTTATAAGAATAACTTTCCACCATATATACAACAATTAACATGTTAACATCATATACATCCAATTTGACATCTTTTTACCACTTATTAATGCCACTTTCATACAAGTTAATTTCGTTCCACATTTTGGCTCTAATCAACCATGTAAGTCACTTTTCACCCTATAAGAGTCACTTGCCACCATATATTACAACAATTAACATGTTAAGATCATATAAATCCAATTTGACATCCTTTTACCACCTATTAATGCCACTTTCATACAATTTAATTTTGTACCATATTTTAACTCTAATCAACCATGTAAGTCATGTTTGACCATATTAGAGTCACTTTGGACCCAATAAGCCTCACTTGCCACCATATATTTATACAATTAACATGTTAATATCATTTACATGCAATTAGACATCCTTTAACCACCTCTTGGTACCCCTTTCTTACAAGTCAATTTTGGGCCACATTTTGGCTCTAATCAATCATGTAATTGAACTCTCACCATATTAGGGTCACTTCGCACCTTATAAGAGTCATTTGCCATCATATATTGGTACAATTAACATGTTAACATCATGTGCAAATAGAAATCCTTTTACCACCTATTAATGCCACTTTCCTACATGTTAATTTTGTTCCACATTTTGGTTGTAATCAACCATGTAAGTCACTTTTGACCATAGTAGAGTCACTTTTCACCCTATAAGAGTCACTTTCCACCATATATTGATACAATTAACATGTTAACATCATGTACATGCAATTAGACATCCTTTAACCACCTCTTGGTATCCCATTCTTACAATTTAATTTTGGGCCACATTTTGGCTCTAATCAAACATGTAAGTGACGTCTCCCAATATTAGAGTCACTTTGCACCTTATAAGACTCACTTTCCATCATATATTGGTACGATTAACATGTTAACATCATGTACATGCAATTAGACGTGCTTTAACCACCTCTTGGTACCCCTTTCTTACAAGTCAATTTTGGGCCACATTTTGGCTCTAATAAAAAATGTAAGTGACTTTTCACAATTTTATAGTGACTTTACACCTTATAAGAGTCACTTGTCTTCATATATTGGTATAATTAACATGTTAACATCATGTACATGCAATTAGAAATCCTTTTACCACCTCTTAGTGCCACATTCATACAAGTCAATTTTTTTCCACATTTTATTTCTAATTAACCATGTAAGTCACATTTCACAATATTAGAGTGATTTTGCACCCTATACGAGTCACTATCTACCATATATTTGTACAATTAACATTTAAACATCATATACATCTAATTTGACATTCTTTTACCACCTCTTAGTTCCACCTTCATACAGGTCAATTTTGTTCCACATTTTGGTTCTAATCAACCATGTAAGTCACTTTTCACCATACTAGAGTCACTTTGCCCTTTATAAGAATAACTTTCCACCATATATACAACAATTAACATGTTAACATCATATACATCCAATTTGACATCTTTTTACCACTTATTAATGCCACTTTCATACAAGTTAATTTCGTTCCACATTTTGGCTCTAATCAACCATGTAAGTCACTTTTCACCCTATAGGAGTCACTTGCCACCATATATTACAACAATTAACATGTTAAGATCATATAAATCCAATTTGACATCCTTTTACCACCTATTAATGCCACTTTCATACATTTTAATTTTGTACCATATTTTAACTCTAATCAACCATGTAAGTCATGTTTGACCATATTAGAGTCACTTTGGACCCAATAAGCCTCACTTGCCACCATATATTTATACAATTAACATGTTAATATCATTTACATGCAATTAGACATCCTTTAACCACCTCTTGGTACCCCTTTCTTACAAGTCAATTTTGGGCCACATTTTGGCTCTAATCAATCATGTAATTGAACTCTCACCATATTAGGGTCACTTCGCACCTTATAAGAGTCATTTGCCATCATATATTGGTACAATTAACATGTTAACATCATGTGCAAATAGAAATCCTTTTACCACCTATTAATGCCACTTTCCTACATGTTAATTTTGTTCCACATTTTGGTTGTAATCAACCATGTAAGTCACTTTTGACCATAGTAGAGTCACTTTTCACCCTATAAGAGTCACTTTCCACCATATATTGATACAATTAACATGTTAACATCATGTACATGCA
Source organism: Apium graveolens (assembly GCF_009905375.1). Taxonomy (NCBI): domain Eukaryota; kingdom Viridiplantae; phylum Streptophyta; class Magnoliopsida; order Apiales; family Apiaceae; genus Apium; species Apium graveolens. The sequence continues at coordinate 178,325,011 of NC_133653.1, forward strand.
ATTAGACATCCTTTAACCACCTCTTGGTATCCCATTCTTACAATTTAATTTTGGGTCACATTTTGGCTCTAATCAAACATGTAAGTGACGTCTCCCAATATTAGAGTCACTTTGCACCTTATAAGACTCACTTTCCATCATATATTGGTACGATTAACATGTTAACATCATGTACATGCAATTAGACGTGCTTTAACCACCTCTTGGTACCCCTTTCTTACAAGTCAATTTTGGGCCACATTTTGGCTCTAATAAAAAATGTAAGTGACTTTTCACAATTTTATAGTGACTTTACACCTTATAAGAGTCACTTGTCTTCATATATTGGTATAATTAACATGTTAACATCATGTACATGCAATTAGAAATCCTTTTACCACCTCTTAGTGCCACATTCATACAAGTCAATTTTTTTCCACATTTTATTTCTAATTAACCATGTAAGTCACATTTCACAATATTAGAGTGATTTTGCACCCTATACGAGTCACTATCTACCATATATTTGTACAATTAACATTTAAACATCATATACATCTAATTTGACATTCTTTTACCACCTCTTAGTTCCACCTTCATACAGGTCAATTTTGTTCCACATTTTGGTTCTAATCAACCATGTAAGTCACTTTTCACCATACTAGAGTCACTTTGCCCTTTATAAGAATAACTTTCCACCATATATACAACAATTAACATGTTAACATCATATACATCCAATTTGACATCTTTTTACCACTTATTAATGCCACTTTCATACAAGTTAATTTCGTTCCACATTTTGGCTCTAATCAACCATGTAAGTCACTTTTCACCCTATAAGAGTCACTTGCCACCATATATTACAACAATTAACATGTTAAGATCATAAAAATCCAATTTGACATCCTTTTACCACCTATTAATGCCACTTTCATACAATTTAATTTTGTACCATATTTTAACTCTAATCAACCATGTAAGTCATGTTTGACCATATTAGAGTCACTTTGGACCCAATAAGCCTCACTTGCCACCATATATTTATACAATTAACATGTTAATATCATTTACATGCAATTAGACATCTTTTAACCACCTCTTGGTACCCCTTTCTTACAAGTCAATTTTGGGCCACATTTTGGCTCTAATCAATCATGTAATTGAACTCTCACCATATTAGGGTCACTTCGCACCTTATAAGAGTCATTTGCCATCATATATTGGTACAATTAACATGTTAACATCATGTGCAAATAGAAATCCTTTTACCACCTATTAATGCCACTTTCCTACATGTTAATTTTGTTCCACATTTTGGTTGTAATCAACCATGTAAGTCACTTTTGACCATAGTAGAGTCACTTTTCACCCTATAAGAGTCACTTTCCACCATATATTGATACAATTAACATGTTAACATCATGTACATGCAATTAGACATCCTTTAACCACCTCTTGGTATCCCATTCTTACAATTTAATTTTGGGCCACATTTTGGCTCTAATCAAACATGTAAGTGACGTCTCCCAATATTAGAGTCACTTTGCACCTTATAAGACTAACTTTCCATCATATATTGGTACGATTAACATGTTAACATCATGTACATGCAATTAGACGTGCTTTAACCACCTCTTGGTACCCCTTTCTTACAAGTCAATTTTGGGCCACATTTGGCTCTAATAAAAAATGTAAGTGACTTTTCACAATTTTATAGTGACTCTACACCTTATAAGAGTCACTTGTCTTCATATATTGGTATAATTAACATGTTAACATCATGTACATGCAATTAGAAATCCTTTTACCACCTCTTAGTGCCACATTCATACAAGTCAATTTTTTTCCACATTTTATTTCTAATTAACCATGTAAGTCACATTTCACAATATTAGAGTGATTTTGCACCCTATACGAGTCACTATCTACCATATATTTGTACAATTAACATTTAAACATCATATACATCTAATTTGACATTCTTTTACCACCTCTTAGTTCCACCTTCATATAGGTCAATTTTGTTCCACATTTTGGTTCTAATCAACCATGTAAGTCACTTTTCACCATACTAGAGTCACTTTGCCCTTTATAAGAATAACTTTCCACCATATATACAACAATTAACATGTTAACATCATATACATCCAATTTGACATCTTTTTACCACTTATTAATGCCACTTTCATACAAGTTAATTTCGTTCCACATTTTGGCTCTAATCAACCATGTAAGTCACTTTTCACCCTATAAGAGTCACTTGCCACCATATATTACAACAATTAACATGTTAAGATCATAAAAATCCAATTTGACATCCTTTTACCACCTATTAATGCCACTTTCATACAATTTAATTTTGTACCATATTTTAACTCTAATCAACCATGTAAGTCATGTTTGACCATATTAGAGTCACTTTGGACCCAATAAGCCTCACTTGCCACCATATATTTATACAATTAACATGTTAATATCATTTACATGCAATTAGACATCTTTTAACCACCTCTTGGTACCCCTTTCTTACAAGTCAATTTTGGGCCACATTTTGGCTCTAATCAATCATGTAATTGAACTCTCACCATATTAGGGTCACTTCGCACCTTATAAGAGTCATTTGCCATCATATATTGGTACAATTAACATGTTAACATCATGTGCAAATAGAAATCCTTTTACCACCTATTAATGCCACTTTCCTACATGTTAATTTTGTTCCACATTTTGGTTGTAATCAACCATGTAAGTCACTTTTGACCATAGTAGAGTCACTTTTCACCCTATAAGAGTCACTTTCCACCATATATTGATACAATTAACATGTTAACATCATGTACATGCAATTAGACATCCTTTAACCACCTCTTGGTATCCCATTCTTACAATTTAATTTTGGGCCACATTTTGGCTCTAATCAAACATGTAAGTGACGTCTCCCAATATTAGAGTCACTTTGCACCTTATAAGACTAACTTTCCATCATATATTGGTACGATTAACATGTTAACATCATGTACATGCAATTAGACGTGCTTTAACCACCTCTTGGTACCCCTTTCTTACAAGTCAATTTTGGGCCACATTTGGCTCTAATAAAAAATGTAAGTGACTTTTCACAATTTTATAGTGACTCTACACCTTATAAGAGTCACTTGTCTTCATATATTGGTATAATTAACATGTTAACATCATGTACATGCAATTAGAAATCCTTTTACCACCTCTTAGTGCCACATTCATACAAGTCAATTTTTTTCCACATTTTATTTCTAATTAACCATGTAAGTCACATTTCACAATATTAGAGTGATTTTGCACCCTATACGAGTCACTATCTACCATATATTTGTACAATTAACATTTAAACATCATATACATCTAATTTGACATTCTTTTACCACCTCTTAGTTCCACCTTCATATAGGTCAATTTTGTTCCACATTTTGGTTCTAATCAACCATGTAAGTCACTTTTCACCATACTAGAGTCACTTTGCCCTTTATAAGAATAACTTTCCACCATATATACAACAATTAACATGTTAACATCATATACATCCAATTTGACATCTTTTTACCACTTATTAATGCCACTTTCATACAAGTTAATTTCGTTCCACATTTTGGCTCTAATCAACCATGTAAGTCACTTTTCACCCTATAAGAGTCACTTGCCACCATATATTACAACAATTAACATGTTAAGATCATATAAATCCAATTTGACATCCTTTTACCACCTATTAATGCCACTTTCATACAATTTAATTTTGTACCATATTTTAACTCTAATCAACCATGTAAGTCATGTTTGACCATATTAGAGTCACTTTGGACCCAATAAGCCTCACTTGCCACCATATATTTATACAATTAACATGTTAATATCATTTACATGCAATTAGACATCCTTTAACCACCTCTTGGTACCCCTTTCTTACAAGTCAATTTTGGGCCACATTTTGGCTCTAATCAATCATGTAATTGAACTCTCACCATATTAGGGTCACTTTGCACCTTATAAGAGTCATTTGCCATCATATATTGGTACAATTAACATGTTAACATCATGTGCAAATAGAAATCCTTTTACCACCTATTAATGCCACTTTCCTACATGTTAATTTTGTTCCCCATTTTGGTTGTAATCAACCATGTAAGTCACTTTTGACCATAGTAGAGTCACTTTGCACCCTATAAGAGTCACTTTCCACCATATATTGATACAATTAACATGTTAACATCATGTACATGCAATTAGACATCCTTTAACCACCTCTTGGTATCCCATTCTTACAAGTTAATTTTGGGTCTCATTTTGGCTCTAATCAAACATGTAACTGACGTCTCCCAATATTAGAGTCACTTTGCACCTTATAAGACTCACTTTCCATCATATATTGGTATGATTAACATTTTAACATCATGTACATGCAATTAGACGTGCTTTAACCACCTCTTGGTACACCTTTCTTACAAGTCAATTTTGGGCCACATTTTGGCTCTAATAAAAAATGTAAGTGACTTTTCACAATTTTATAGTGACTTTACACCTTATAAGAGTCACTTGTCTTCATATATTGGTATAATTAACATGTTAACATCATGTACATGCAATTAGAAATCCTTTTACCACCTCTTAGTGCCACATTCATACAAGTCAATTTTTTTCCACATTTTATTTCTAATTAACCATGTAAGTCACATTTCACAATATTAGAGTGATTTTGCACCCTATACGAGTCACTATCTACCATATATTTGTACAATTAACATTTAAACATCATATACATCTAATTTGACATTCTTTTACCACCTCTTAGTTCCACCTTCATACAGGTCAATTTTGTTCCATATTTTGGTTCTAATCAACCATGTAAGTCACTTTTCACCATACTAGAGTCACTTTGCACTTTATAAGAATAACTTTCCACCATATATACAACAATTAACATGTTAACATCATATACATCCAATTTGACATCTTTTTACCACTTATTAATGCCACTTTCATACAAGTTAATTTCGTTCCACATTTTGGCTCTAATCAACCATGTAAGTCACTTTTCACCCTATAAGAGTCACTTGCCACCATATATTACAACAATTAACATGTTAAGATCATATAAATCCAATTTGACATCCTTTTACGACCTATTAATGCCACTTTCATACAATTTAATTTTGTACCACATTTTAACTCTAATCAACCATGTAAGTCATGTTTGACCATATTAGAGTCACTTTGGACCCAATAAGCCTCACTTGCCACCATATATTTATACAATTAACATGTTAATATCATGTACATGCAATTAGACATCCTTTAACCACCTCTTGGTACCCCTTTCTTACAAGTCAATTTTGGGCCACATTTTGGCTCTAATCAATCATGTAATTGAACTCTCACCATATTAGGGTCACTTTGCACCTTATAAGAGTCATTTGCCATCATATATTGGTACAATTAACATGTTAACATCATGTGCAAATAGAAATCCTTTTACCACCTATTAATGCCACTTTCCTACATGTTAATTTTGTTCCACATTTTGGTTGTAATCAACCATGTAAGTCACTTTTCACCATAGTAGAGTCACTTTGCACCCTATAAGAGTCACTTTCCACCACATATTGATACAATTAACATGTTAACATCATGTACATTCAATTAGACATCCTTTAACCACCTCTTGGTATCCCATTCTTACAAGTTAATTTTGGGCCATATTTTGGCTCTAATCAAACATGTAAGTGACGTCTCCCAATATTAGAGTCACTTTGCACCTTATAAGACTCACTTTCCATCATATATTGGTACGATTAACATGTTAACATCATGTACATGCAATTAGAAATCCTTTTACCACCTCTTAGTTCCACATTCATACAAGTCAATTTTGGTCCACATTTTGGTTCTAATTAACCATATAAGTCACTTTTCACCTTATTAAAATGATTTTGCACCCTATATGAGTCACTTTCCATCATATATTTGTACAATTAACATGTTAACATCATATACATCCAATTTCACATCCTTTTACCACCTATTAATGCCACTTTCATATAAGGTAATTTTGTTCCACATTTTTGCTCTAATCAACCATGTAAGTTACTTTTCACCATATTAGAGTCACTTTACACCTTATAAGAGTCACTTTCCACCATATATACAACAATTAATAATTTAACATCATATACATCCAATTTGATATCCTTTTAACACCTCTTAGTTCCACTTTCATACAGGTCAATTTTGTTCAGCATTTTGGTTTTAATCAACTATGTAAGTCACTTTTCACCATATTAGAGTCACTTTGTACCCTATAAGAGTCACGTTCCACCATATATACAACAATTAACATGTTAACATCATATACATCCAATTTGACATCCTTTTACCACCTATTAATGCTACTTTCATACAAGTTAATTTTGTTTCACATTATGGCTCTAATCAACCATGTAAGTTACTTTTCACCATATTGTCACTTTGCACCCTATAAGAGTCACTTGCCACCATATATTTATATAATTAACATGTTAACATCATGTATATGCATTTAGACATTCTTTAACGACCTCTTGGTACATCTTTCCTACAAGTCAGTTTTGGGCCATATTTTGGCTCTAATCAATCATGTAAGTGACTTCTCACCATATTAGAGTCACTTTGAACCTTATAAGAGTCACCTGCCATCATATATTGGTACAATTAACATGTTAACATCATGTACATGCAATTAGAAATCCTTTTACCACCTCTTAGAGCCACATTCATACAAGTCAATTTTGGTCCACATTTTGTTTCTAATTAACCATGTAAGTCACTTTTCACCATATTAGAGTGATTTTGCACCCTATACGAGTCACTTTCCACCATATATTTGTACAATTAACATTTAAACATGATATACATCCAATTTGACATTCCTTTACCACCTCTTAGTTTCACTTTCATACAGGTCAATTTTGTTCCACATTTTGGTTCTAATCAACCATGTAAGTCACTTTTCACCATATTAGAGTCATTTTGCACCTTTTAAGAGTCACTTTCCACTATATATACAACAATTAACATTTTAACATCATATAAATCCAATTTGGCATCCTTTTACCACCTATAATGCCACTTTCATACAAGTTAATTTTGTTCCACATTTTGGTTGTAATCAATCATGTAATTCACTTTTCACCAGAATAGAGTCACTTTGCACCCTATAAGAGTCACTTTAACCACCTCTTGGTACCCCTTTCTTACAAGTCAATTTTGGGCCACATTTTGGCTCTAATAAAAAATGTAAGTGAGTTCTCATAATTTTAGACTCACTTTACACCTTATAAGAGTCACTTGTATTCATATATTGGTATAATTAACATGTTAACATCATGTATATGCAATTAGAAATTATTTTACCACCTCTTAGTGCCACATTCATACAAGTCAATTTTTGTCCACATTTTGTTTTTAATTAACCATGTAAGTCACTTTTCACAATATTAGAGTGATTTTGCACCCTATACGGGTCACTTTCTACCATATATTTCTACAATTAACATTTAAACATCATATACATCTAATTTGACATTCTTTTACCACCTCTTAGTTCCACTTTTATACAGGTCAATTTTGTTCCACATTTTGGTTCTAATCAACCATGTAAGTCACTTTCACCATATTAGAGTCAGTTTGCACCTTATAAGAGTAACTTTCCACCATATATACAACAATTAACATGTTAACATCATATACATCCAATTTGACATCCTTTTACCACTTATTAATGCCACTTTCATACAAGTTAATTTTGTACCACATTTTGGCTCTAATCAACCATGTAAGTCACCTTTCACTATATTAGAGTCACTTTGCACCCTATAAGAGTCACTTTCCACCATATATACAACAATTAACATGTTAACATCATATACATCCAATTTGACATCCTTTTAACACCTATTAATGCCACTTTCATACAAGTTAATTTTGTTTCACATTATGGCTCTAATCAACCATGTAAGTCACTTTTCACCAAATTAGAGTCACTTTGCACCCTATAAGAGTCACTTGCCACCATATATTGATATAATTAACATGTTAACATCCTGTATATGCATTTAGACATTCTTTAATCACCTCTTGGTACCTCTTTCCTACAAGTCAGTTTTGGGCCATATTTTGGCTCTAATCAATCATGTAAGTCACTTCTCACCATATTAGAGTCACTTTGAACCTTATAAGAGTCACCTGCCATTATATATTGGTACAATTAACTTGTTAACATCATGTACATGCAATTAGAAATCCTTTTACCACCTCTTAGAGCCACATTCATACAAGTCAATTTTTGTCCATATTTTGTTTTTAATTAACCATGTAAGTCACTTTTCACAATATTAGAGTGATTTTGCACCCTATACGGGTCACTTTCTACCATATATTTGTACAATTAACATTTAAACATCATATACATCTAATTTGACATTCTTTTACCACCTCTTAGTTCCACTTTTATACAGGTCAATTTTGTTCCACATTTTGGTTCTAATCAACCATGTAAGTCACTTTCACCATATTAGAGTCAGTTTGCACCTTATAAGAGTAACTTTCCACCATATATACAACAATTAACATGTTAACATCATATACATCCAATTTGACATCCTTTTACCACTTATTAATGCCACTTTCATACAACTTAATTTTGTACCACATTTTGGCTCTAATCAACCATGTAAGTCACTTTTCACCATATTAGAGTCACTTTGCACCCTATAAGAGTCACTTTCCACCATATATACAACAATTAACATGTTAACATCATATACATCCAATTTGACATCCTTTTAACACCTATTAATGCCACTTTCATACAAGTTAATTTTGTTTCACATTATGGCTCTAATCATCCATGTAAGTCACTTTTCACCAAATTAGAGTCACTTTGCACCCTATAAGAGTCACTTGCCACCATATATTGATATAATTAACATGTTAACATCCTGTATATGCATTTAGATATTCTTTAATCACCTCTTGGTACCTCTTTCCTACAAGTCAGTTTTGGGTCATATTTCGGCTCTAATCAATCATGTAAGTGACTTCTCACCATATTAGACTCACTTTGAACCTTATAAGAGTCACCTGCCATTATATATTGGTACAATTAACTTGTTAACATCATGTACATGCAATTAGAAATCCTTTTACCACCTCTTAGAGCCACATTCATACAAGTCAATTTTTGTCCACATTTTATTTTTAATTAACCATGTAAGTCACTTTCCACATTATTAGAGTGATTTTGCACCCTATACGGGTCACTTTCTACCATATATTTGTACAATTAACATTTAAACATCATATACATCTAATTTGACATTCTTTTACCACCTCTTAGTTCCACTTTTATACAGGTCAATTTTGTTCCACATTTTGGTTCTAATCAACCATGTAAGTCACTTTCACCATATTAGAGTCAGTTTGCACCTTATAAGAGTAACTTTCCACCATATATACAACAATTAACATGTTAACATCATATACATCCAATTTGACATCCTTTTACCACTTATTAATGCCACTTTCATACAAGTTAATTTTGTACCACATTTTGGCTCTAATCAACCATGTAAGTCACTTTTCACCATATTAGAGTCACTTTGCACCCTATAAGAGTCACTTTCCACCATATATACAACAATTAACATGTTGACATCATATACATCCAATTTGACATCCTTTTAACACCTATTAATGCCACTTTCATACAAGTTAATTTTGTTTCACATTATGGCTCTAATCAACCATGTAAGTCACTTTTCACCAAATTAGAGTCACTTTGCACCCTATAAGAGTCACTTGCCACCATATATTTATATAATTAACATGTTAACATCATGTATATGCATTTAGACATTCTTTAATCACCTCTTGGTACCTCTTTCCTACAAGTCAGTTTTGGGCCATATTTTGGCTCTAATCAATCATGTAAGTGACTTCTCACCATATTAGAGTCACTTTGAACCTTATAAGAGTCACCTGCCATTATATATTGGTACAATTAACATGTTAACATCATGTACATGCAATTAGAAATCCTTTTACCACCTCTTAGAGCCACATTCATACAAGTCAATTTTTGTCCACATTTTGTTTTTAATTAACCATGTAAGTCACTTTTCACAATATTAGAGTGATTTTGCACCCTATACGGGTCACTTTCTACCATATATTTGTACAATTAACATTTAAACATCATATACATCTAATTTGACATTCTTTTACCACCTCTTAGTTCCACTTTTATACAGGTCAATTTTGTTCCACATTTTGGTTCTAATCAACCATGTAAGTCACTTTCACCATATTGGAGTCAGTTTGCACCTTATAAGAGTAACTTTCCACCATATATACAACAATTAACATGTTAACATCATATACATCCAATTTGACATCCTTTTACCACTTATTAATGCCACTTTCATACAAGTTAATTTTGTACCACATTTTGGCTCTAATCAACCATGTAAGTCACTTTTCACCATATTAGAGTCACTTTGCACCCTATATGTAATAACCCCAATTTTTGGGAAATTTTGAAACCCTTATGAATAGTGTTTTTGCTGAATGAGAAAACTTTTCATGCCACACTATGTAGGGGTTCTGGTATGGATATTCTGAGATTTTATTAGTACTTTATATGGGATATAAGTGTATGTAAAGATCGTCAGAATCCAAATCCGAACACTTTGATTTTCCCGGAAATCCAATAGATACGGAAAGAATTGAGTATAAGGTAACAGGATAAAAGGTTTTAAATTAAAGGATTATAATAGAGGATCATAAAAAGGAATATAATGTATTGAGAAAGGTTAAGGGAACCTAAGTAATAAGATCCCGGGTATGATCCCTCAAACGATAAACAAAAATGAAAGTTAAGCGAACCGTATAACAGATCAGCGATCATTAGGCAAACGATTAGGAAGTTAAGCAAAGGGATTAGAGGGAGTGATGTCACCCTACCAATGAGAGGAGGACAAAGAGGGAAAGATGACATCACAACATGACATAGGCATGACATGGGAAGGAAGGAGGTGTGGTTGAATGAGAACCACACAAATTCAAGGGCAACAAGGTAATTAACTAAATCAAACACAAAAACAAGCCAACCAAGCCAAGCAAAATCATTTTTCATCAAAATCAAAAAGCAACCAAGGCATGGTTCATCTTTGCTCTCGGCTTTTTACTATTCAAAAGGCAAGGAAATTCAAAAATCAAAGATCCAAGCTTCCTAAATTGGTGAGTTAATTCCCTAATCATCTTCATGCTTAGTTAGGGCTATATCATGAGTTTAAGCCATCAATTCCTTCTCCATCTTCTTCATTTAATCAAAGAAGAAGACTATGAATAGTGTTTTCAAGTTTTTAACTTGAAAATTTTCTTGTTTTCCTTGAAGATCCAAGCATTCCTAAGACTTCTCAAAGCTTCTTAAGGCTTCCTAGCTCCTCCCACCACTTCAAGGAAGGTATATTATCTCCAAACCCTAGATTCCTATGTATTATAAGATGATTTTGATTAGTAGGGTGATATTGTAGCTTGATGTTGTGATTTAGAGTTTGGGATTTGAAATGGTATTGAATTGGAATGGTAAATGTTGTTGTTTTGATTAAAAGAACTTAAGAATGGTTAAAGTTAAGCTTAGGCATAAGTATGAATATTAAAATTGAATTGGTTGGGGTTGTTATGATGTGATAAGGATGGATGTTGGTTGTATGTTGGATTTGAGGTTGAATTGGGTTGTGATTGTGGGTTGATTGTGAGATGATTTGGAGTTGTTTAAAATTGGGTAATCGCGTAAACATAGCCGTCGTAACGTCCGATTTTCTTTAGACTGTTTTTGTGCATAGCATTAGGACCCGAGAACCCCCTGCTAGATTATGACCATTGCCATGTTTAGATAGCTCATGTTACGAGCTTCGTTTTGATATGTAGTTCGTTCGATTCCGATGCACGGTTTAGGAGAAACGACCGTTTCAAGTAACGGCGTTTCGCGAACGAAACTTTTCCCCTCGCCTTACTTTGAAACATAGGTTAAAGACCAAAAAGGGTTAATTAATGTATGAAACAATTATGGTAAGAGTGTTAGGCAGTTGGTAAGACACTCGCGAAGGAATCGCTTTAAAACTCGTAATGGTTAATTTATTAAAAATGGTGGAGCCGAGGGTACTCGAGTGACTTAAGAGAATCAGTAAGCGCAAAACAAGCGTTAGAGTCTAAGTTAGTTAAAGTATAGATTTACAAGTGACTTTGGTTTAATTCCAACTTACTTTTTGTTTATAGGTTACCAGACTCGTCCCGAGCCTTTTATCACCCCAAGTCGCTCAGGCAAGTTTTCTACCCGTTATACTGTTGTTGTGATGTAAATATATGTATATGCATTATCTTGTGATAAGTGCAAGATTGTTATTAGCAAATTTTGCGATATATTGGAGCATGCTGATATGGTATATATGCATGTCTGTTTCGTAATCTTGATATATATCTGTTGATTCAATTGATTCAGTTGATAATACCTATGCTAGAGGATAGCGGTAATTTGCATATACCCTTAGTATAGGGACCCAAAGGTGAAAATATTTTCTAAAACCGGGAGTCGAGGATCCCGAGTAGGTTGGGTATATATGGATATAAATATATATATATATATATACTTATATATATATATGGTCATAGTTTTCAAAACTATTAATCGAATAAGGTTTATTCGATAACTTTAGCTTTATTTTATTATTGAATATTATTTCGAATATTATTCGAAGGCGTATGACTCCTTTATATTAAATGAATATTATTTTGAATATTCATTCGAGGACTTATGACTCCTTTTATTTTATTATCTGAATATTATTTGAATATTCATTCGAGGGCTTATGACTCAGTTTATATTATTTAATGAATATTATTTGAATATTCATTTGAGGATCTATGACTCCGATTATTTGCTGAGATATATTCTTTATTTTATTAAAGAATAAGGTGTCAATAATCAAACTTATTTTCGATTATTCAAATAAAGATAGTACTTTCATATAAGTATATCTTTGGTTATTTGATATCCATTTCAAGTATAAGTTTTAATACTTCTACTTCAATTATTTTTATAAAGATTATTCTTTATGGGAATATTATTTAAATAATAATATTCAGTCATTTTCTAAATATTCTGGGGACTGATTTACTTCATTAAATCAGCTTTACTCCAAACACTCTATAAAGTGTTTTCGAGTCTTCAAAATGATTTTTAAAAGTTAGAGCGGATCCCAAAACTCATTTTTATATTTAAGATCTTCCTTTTTAAGGGGATTTAAATACTCGCTCAAAACCTGAGGGATCCGGCTCTGTGGTGTGTTTTATATTCGCAACAAGGTTGCTGTTTTGATAAATGAATTGATTACTTACCCAACACTCGGGAAGTAAAATTCTTGGAACAAGTTAATCCATTAACAGGCATCGCCTGGGAAATATCGGTGAGTTCTCCTTTCCAAATGGATACGACTTCTTGGTGGAGCCGTATCAACAAGTTTCTACTTGGGGAAAGTGGGGACGAGCTTTACGTTTCAGAGTCATGGATTTCATCTGAACTAGGAGTGGTGTAAGTGGCCGAGTAGCGCCGGCCCAGCCTTATTATATTGGCCCAAATGGCCTGGAAGTTCCGCTAAGGCGGTCCATTCCTTAGGAGTTCAGTGTTCGGTTGACAAGTAAATCCGACAGGTTCTCCTCTACATGTAGAAAATGGTGGGGTTGCACTACTACGACTGATCATCGTAAGTGGTCTTCCTGGCGCGGCAAACTCCCGTAATGAGTTCATCATCCAATTGGATATTTCTGCAACACTACCCAGAGCACTTCGATAGAAAGGCTACGGTTGGGCGATTGTTGGGTGTTGGCAGGGTCAAGTTTTCAAAATGATGTTTACATCAAATGAAGTATCTCGTAACTTCATTTTATTTTGATAATATTTTAAAGATTTAATCTATTCAAATCTTGTCTTATAGTCTCATCTATGTGATGAACTTTTGAAATTAATTATAACTTGAACGGTGGTAGTTCAAGTAGTATTTGGAAAAGATATAAGTATATTGGAGTATTTGGTAACTTCATCTTTTAAGCTTATATCTAATTAATAATTGTCTTATGTATGACAAAGATTTTCAGAAAAACGTTGAGACAAGGTTAGATATATGAGATCACCTTGCAACGATATTTTTTTTATACAGTTATACACTGGGACTTTGTGTATATTATGCATGGAAGAGGACTTCCAATATTTTGAAAAGTATATATGTATATATATATATACTGAATATTTTGCGACTTCATCGCATTAAGATATCAACTTGGTTCATTTCTTTTGACCAAGACTTTCATGAGTACTAAGAGAAGGCTCATATACTATTAATCATTATACATATTATTTTGGTGGGCTTGCTGCTCACCCTTGCTTTCTTCTTTCATCACACAACATCAGATAGACAAGATGAACAGGACCAAGCTCCCAATTCGCGAGCGGATAGGAAACATTCTGCAGTTTCTTATAGGCGTTGATGTCGCTGTAGCTGAGGTAGGAACTACCAATAGGCTAGGCTTTCAACTTTTGATGTACCAGATTTATGTATATTTATGAATTGTAATAATGGCAAAGAACTGTAAATTTATTCAGAAAACCTTTTAAGGTGTATGGGCAGATAACTGTGGAATAAAATGACTTGTGATTACTTTTGGATGTTCATCTCTGAGACTATAACGTGTAGTGTGTGTGTTTATTGTGGGGTCACAGTACAGAGTAGTTGATTAATTATTAAGGTTGGGTGTTACTAAGGGAAATGGAACTCTTGACAACCCGGATCCCCGACCCCGGATCTGGGGGTGTTACACTATAAGAGTCACTTTCCACCATATATACAACAATTAACATGTTAACATCATATACATCCAATTTGACATCCTTTTAACACCTATTAATGCCACTTTCATACAAGTTAATTTTGTTTCACATTATGGCTCTAATCATCCATGTAAGTCACTTTTCACCAAATTAGAGTCACTTTGCACCCTATAAGAGTCACTTGCCACCATATATTGATATAATTAACATGTTAACATCCTGTATATGCATTTAGACATTCTTTAATCACCTCTTGGTACCTCTTGGTAACTCTTGCCAAGTTCATAGTCGGACTACCTAACGTAGTACTGACAGTTAAAACCCTTATGGGAACCCCTATAAATATCGTGATAGTAGCGTAGTTCGTTATCGTACATGGTAGCGGGACTCCGAACCCTGAGGTTGAGGAGCAACAACGCGATGATGTTTTATTACTAATTGGAGATCGGATTGTGGATCCGATAGAGTGTCCTAATACAGGACCGGATGATGTTGATATTGAGGATGTAGCGGTTGAGGATGTTGTCCTAGAAGGGATAGTTGTTGAGGAGGATCCCATGGAGGATCCTGACAAGAATGAATAAAGTACCACTGATGAATTGATGACCATGGTTAGGTCGACTACCAGAGGTAGGATTGGTCGATCACTACCGGAGGTTCGTTCAAGTTTGTAAAGATAGTAGCCCCCTTTAACGTGGCTTACTCGTAAGACTGAGAAGTTCGAATGGACAGAGAAATGCGAGAACAGCTTTCAAGAACTGAAGCAAAGGTTGGTGACGGCCCCTATGTTGGCATTGCCGGATGGAAAAAGGAGATTTTATGATTTGTAAGTGACGCTTCGCATAAGGAATTAAGGTGCTTTTATATAGCACAGTAAGATAATCGCGTCTACGACAAGACAATTAAGGGAATTTAAAATTCGATATCCCCACCCATGAGCTTGGGCTCGTGGCAATAGGTTTGCCCTAAATATTGGAGGCACTACTTGTATGGATAGAAGTGCGAGATTTACACAAACCATAGGAGCTCTAGTGCATTTTTACGCAGAAAGAGCTCAACATACGCCCGAGGAGGCGGTTAGAGCTAATCAAGAATTATGATTGGGAGATTCTTTATCATTCAGGGAAAGCCAATGTGGTGGCTGATGCCCTTAGTAAAAAGGAGAGACTCAAGATGATAATGTCTTTGGGAGAGTTTATAAGAGATTTTGGAAATAGTAGTGAAGGTAACCGGAGCCGGTACCGAAAAGCTGTTTGAGATTGCAATAGAGACCGAATTATCGGAAAAGAACATATTGTGACAGAAAAAGTGATGAATGACGGCAGAGAGCCAACAAATAGATATGAGATTAATACCGAGAAAGATGATAAGGGAATAATGAGGTATTCCTATAGAATTTGGGTTCCGAAAAGTTCAAGAGCGTAAGAATGAGAACTTAGATGAGAGCCATAGTTGGAGGAATAAGATTTAGAGCAAACCCTGAACGTGATAGTCAGGGAGGTCGCCATCAAGATAGAAGGAACCCATGACATAATGGAGTGGAAAATGAGGATTTTAAAAAAAAAAAAAAAATGACCCCAATTATGGGGAGTAGGATGAAACATTTCATACTAAGGAAACAGAAAGTCGAGTAAGGAAAGGAGACCCGAGACGGTACTCCTATACGGCAATTCATGGACCTGTCTAGACAGAACTTAGACTATTATCCCCAACCACCACCTTGAGGAAACAATGCGATAGGAAATTCTTTCAGGACCTTTAAGTCTCTAAGCTCTCAGAGTTCCAAGGAACAGGTTGACCTAGTCGAGGCAAGAGCCTGGCTAAAGGAAATAGAGTAATCATTTGAGATTCTAAATGATTGACGAACCACAAAGGACTGTTTTTGTCACTTACCCTCCTAAGAGAGAGGCCACCCGCTGGTGAAAGACCAAGAAAGGCACGGAGCCAGAGGTTATGATAAACTGATTAAAGTTCAGCCAATTGTTTTCGGGAAAGTAATTCCCAAGATAAGGAGATAATGTAAAAGCTTTGGAGCTAGAACAAAAGTGGATGAGTATGATGAATTATGAATCTAAGTTGTAAAAGTTATCAAGATTCGTTCTGAGGAGACGAATCCAGAATGACGGGATGTTTGGAATCAATACTTATGTTGTGTTAGTTCATGAAATAATGATAAGAGAAAGGAAAATAAAAAGAAACTGAAGTGGAAAGGAATATAAAGGCAATAGAGTTTGAGGTATGATAAGGGAGTTGGGTATGAGGAAACCCTAAAGACTCATAGCAATAGACATAGAAAAGTATGTAATCGTAAGGATGATGATGATCCACCATGAGTTAAAAATTGATGGTTGAAGGCATAAGAGATACATATATTGTACCCCCTTTAAGTTGGGAGGATTCGAGGAAACCTTGAAATAGTTCGAAGGATAAATAATGAGACGTGGATAGACTGAGGAGACAAGGAATAAAGAAATTAGGAAAAATTGGATGAAGGAAGTGACCTTCAAGAATGTGAAGTGTAAGACCGGTGGCATGATACCCAGAAAGGGAGACGCCAGGTATGAAAGATATCCCAACATTGAGGTGACTGTTGAGATAAACAACAAAAGTAAATAAGGAATTATTAAGAAGAAGTTCATGTTGAACATGATCAATATCTTCCAGAACATCCATGTTATCATTACCAAATCAGGAAAGAAAAGTGGATGACCATTGTTATCTTTTGGAGGCCATATGGATTGACCTCAATTTGAATAAGGATGCTATTATGAAGTTAGGTATAGACTATCGAGGTGGGAATGATTGAATAAGACACCCTTATCAGGGATATATGACTTGATTTATCCATGGAAGAAGGCGGGTACCTTTTAAAGGTGGAATTAATGATAGAATATCGGTAACTTAAAACGAATCCTAGGGGAATGCATAAAGGTTGGCATTTCACCCTTAATAGGGACAGTATGAGTTTTGACAGTATGATTGGGAAAGAGTTAAGGTAACAACAACCTTTAAGGATCAGTGGAGAAATTTTTCAGAAGTATATAGACAATGGTTTTAGTATTAGTAAATGGTATTTTGATATGCCCTGTATCTAGGGAATACAGGAGGAACGATTCAAGGATAATCTTAGAGGTTTTACAAGGAGAAAGGTAATATTCAAAATTCTCAAGAATAGAAATGTTGATAAAGGAAATGTGTCGTAATTATAATATTGCCAAGTGAGGCACGTGTTAAACCACGAGAAAGTATGGATCGAACCAGTAATGGTCGAAATTGTTCAGGGCAATTAGGACTTAAGATAAAAGATGTTCTAATTATGATTGAGAGTCAGTCATGACAGTGATTAACCTCTAAAGACTGAGGGGATAACTTATGGAAAAATGGTGATTTTTTTTACTTATCAGATTTTAAGGAAAACATCTTCACATAAGCTGTGATTGAAATAAGGTGGAAAATTTATTTGGAGGTGGTTAAAATGACATTGACTGTAAGGAAATTTTACTATCAGGAAAGGCCAAAGAATTGGCCGACACTTTAAAGGTAAGAGGATAATTATAGGCGCTTGTGCCAAAGGAATACAGTGATGATGGTTAAAGCTATGCAGATTGTATTATGGTTTGGAAGATTGACATTCCTTCTGATGACTGTGCAATACCCAACCGTAATAGTAGTTGGCAAAGGTTTAATTCGTGTAATCGCCATGAACGGGCTATCTATCTTAGGAGGTACTATCTTGAGAATAATCCAGGACCATGTTTCAAAAAGGACTAAACGAACCTTTGAGTTAAGTCTTCTATTTAAGGCATATGACTAAGAATGGTATTAACCTGCTATCGTTGCTTTGATTGAAACTCTTCTGCAATTTTATCTGCTTCATGTCATGAAAGTACGTCAGAGTTTGGAGTGTTCTTCATGAATTGTGATTGGTGGTTATGTTAACTCCTTAGGAGAATTAGATACGAGATGTATGGACTCCGTATGGTTAGCTATTAAGACTTCATGGAAAATGAATGACTACAGTAGGTCAGTGGTGGACCATAGTAAGGTAGCAATGATTCTGCGAGTAGTGAGCTGATTACAGCCATGAGAGTTGTATTGGAATGGGTGTTGAGATTGAGTACCACTAATCGGGTCGTGGTAGTGTATAAGTTATCATTGATAGACTAATTAAGTAGAGTATCTACCTAGTGAATAATTATTCTTTCTTATCAATAGAGAGTCGTATTATTATACGAGGAAGGTTGCGGTGCAAGCATAGAATTCTAGTAACGATGATGTATAGAATGAGATCCCAGATTCGATTTTCGATGTCGAGGGAGTTTCAAAGGTGATTGTGTATAAGCTCGAGGAAGAGCATGGGTCCATAGAATGATGGACGGAATAGCAAAAATATTTAGGCATGTGAAATAGGATGCTATAATACTTGATGTTGATATAAATACATATATGTTTTGTTCTCCTATGACAAACCTCTATAGTTCAGAGTTAGGTTCCAAGCCAGATATTTTGTGGCAGTATATTTTTTTTATATATACAATTCTCTTAAGTTCGTTCTTTTCTCTTCTTTTCATTTCATGTAAGTTGAGAAGAACAACCCTTCCAAAAGGGGAGGTATTGCCGAATGACTGTCTATCTGTGTGATAGAAGCCTAGTAGGATACCAACTATTGTTTAATTGCTTGTCAAGTACTAAAGGCTGGCCACCTTCTGTACTAACTATGCGAGATAACAAGTGTTCATGATCATAGTGATCTCTCAACAAATTCCTTTACTTCTATATGATTGATCAAACTTTGGGAAATAGAAACAGCTGAAAAAGGAGTAATAAAGTTGTGGTAGTATTCGGAATGGAAACACATTCGTGATACTAAGGTTGACGTGGTTATTAAAAGGTTATAGAACGCTAACGAGCAAAAGTATAACTAGTATAATATTAGGAACGGAAGATAGTAGCGACTACGAACTGGGAAAAAGGATGGGTAGTGAGAAGCAAAAGCTCTAATGCTAAAAGCTATAATGAGAGTCTGTGCAATAGACTTGAAAGAAATTGGAATGATCACTTAACACGGGTTGAGTTTTCTTACGACAATAGATCATATGTCAGTATTGAGGTATCGCCTTATGAGATCCTTGAGGGAAGACAATGTCGATCTCCCTTATATTAGGATGAAGTTGTAGAGCGCAAGATGCTCGGACCCGCAGTAGTCCAAAGGACCAAGGATATGATAGATCTAATCAGAAGACGGCTGGTAGTAGCCCAAGATGGACATAAGAAGTATGTTGATTTGACACGGAAGGACAAAGAATAGGAAGTAGGGGACCTAGCGTTGTTATAGGTATTCCCTTGGAAAGGAAGGATGAGGTTCGGAAAGAAAGGGAAGCTAAGTCTATGAATTGTTAGACCCTTGAATATATTAAGACGTATTGGGAGGATAGCATAGGAGCTAGCCCTAACCCCGAACATGTAGCAGGTCGTAACGTGTCTCACGTATCAGTGTTAAGGAAGTGTAATTCAGATGCCAGATAAATAGGGGCATATGAGCGCATAGATATGCAACCCGACGTAACCTATATGGAGCAACCAGGAAGGGTTGTAGAGTGAAAAGGGAACAAGTGCTTAGGAGAAGGGTTATCAAACTATTCAGAGTTTGATGGAAGAACCACAATGTGGGAAAATTTATTTGAGAGTTAGAAAGTGTAATGCTAAGAAAGTATCCTAATTCATTTTCTATCTAATTCCGGGACGGAATCCTTTTAAGGAGGGGAGACTGTAATAACCCCAATTTTTGGGAAATTTTGAAACCCTTATGAATAGTGTTTTTGCTGAATGAGAAAACTTTTCATGCCACACTATGTAGGGGTTCTGGTATGGATATTCTGAGATTTTATTAGTACTTTATATGGGATATAAGTGTATGTAAAGATCGTCAGAATCCAAATCCGAACACTTTGATTTTCCCGGAAATCCAATAGATACGGAAAGAATTGAGTATAAGGTAACAGGATAAAAGGTTTTAAATTAAAGGATTATAATAGAGGATCATAAAAAGGAATATAATGTATTGAGAAAGGTTAAGGGAACCTAAGTAATAAGATCCCGGGTATGATCCCTCAAACGATAAACAAAAATGAAAGTTAAGCGAACCGTATAACAGATCAGCGATCATCAGGCAAACGATTAGGAAGTTAAGCAAAGGGATTAGAGGGAGTGATGTCACCCTACCAATGAGAGGAGGACAAAGAGGGAAAGATGACATCACAACATGACATAGGCATGACATGGGAAGGAAGGAGGTGTGGTTGAATGAGAACCACACAAATTCAAGGGCAACAAGGTAATTAACTAAATCAAACACAAAAACAAGCCAACCAAGCCAAGCAAAATCATTTTTCATCAAAATCAAAAAGCAACCAAGGCATGGTTCATCTTTGCTCTCGGCTTTTTACTATTCAAAAGGCAAGGAAATTCAAAAATCAAAGATCCAAGCTTCCTAAATTGGTGAGTTAATTCCCTAATCATCTTCATGCTTAGTTAGGGCTATATCATGAGTTTAAGCCATCAATTCCTTCTCCATCTTCTTCATTTAATCAAAGAAGAAGACTATGAATAGTGTTTTCAAGTTTTTAACTTGAAAATTTTCTTGTTTTCCTTGAAGATCCAAGCATTCCTAAGACTTCTCAAAGCTTCTTAAGGCTTCCTAGCTCCTCCCACCACTTCAAGGAAGGTATATTATCTCCAAACCCTAGATTCCTATGTATTATAAGATGATTTTGATTAGTAGGGTGATATTGTAGCTTGATGTTGTGATTTAGAGTTTGGGATTTGAAATGGTATTGAATTGGAATGGTAAATGTTGTTGTTTTGATTAAAAGAACTTAAGAATGGTTAAAGTTAAGCTTAGGCATAAGTATGAATGTTAAAATTGAATTGGTTGGGGTTGTTATGATGTGATAAGGATGGATGTTGGTTGTATGTTGGATTTGAGGTTGAATTGGGTTGTGATTGTGGGTTGATTGTGAGATGATTTGGAGTTGTTTAAAATTGGGTAATCGCGTAAACATAGCCGTCGTAACGTCCGATTTTCTTTAGACTGTTTTTGTGCATAGCATTAGGACCCGAGAACCCCCTGCTAGATTATGACCATTCCCATGTTTAGATAGCTCATGTTACGAGCTTCGTTTTGATATGTAGTTCGTTCGATTCCGATGCACGGTTTAGGAGAAACGACCGTTTCAAGTAACGGCGTTTCGCGAACGAAACTTTTCCCCTCGCCTTACTTTGAAACATAGGTTAAAGACCAAAAAGGGTTAATTAATGTATGAAACAATTATGGTAAGAGTGTTAGGCAGTTGGTAAGACACTCGCGAAGGAATCGCTTTAAAACTCGTAATGGTTAATTTATTAAAAATGGTGGAGCCGAGGGTACTCGAGTGACTTAAGAGAATCAATAAGCGCAAAACAAGCGTTAGAGTCTAAGTTAGTTAAAGTATAGATTTACAAGTGACTTTGGTTTAATTCCAACTTACTTGTTGTTTATAGGTTACCAGACTCGTCCCGAGCCTTTTATCACCCCAAGTCGCTCAGGCAAGTTTTCTACCCGTTATACTGTTGTTGTGATGTAAATATATGTATATGCATTATCTTGTGATAAGTGCAAGATTGTTATTAGCAAATTTTGCGATATATTGGAGCATGCTGATATGGTATATATGCATGTCTGTTTCGTAATCTTGATATATCTGTTGATTCAATTGATTCAGTTGATAATACCTATGCTAGAGGATAGCGGTAATTTGCATATACCCTTAGTATAGGGACCGAAAGGTGAAAATATTTTCTAAAACCGGGAGTCGAGGATCCCGAGTAGGTTGGGTATATATGGATATACATATATATATATATATACTTATATATATATATGGTCATAGTTTTCAAAACTATTAATCGAATAAGGTTTATTCGATAACTTTAGCTTTATTTTATTATTGAATATTATTTCGAATATTATTCGAAGGCGTATGACTCCTTTATATTAAATGAATATTATTTTGAATATTCATTCGAGGACTTATGACTCCTTTTATTTTATTATCTGAATATTATTTGAATATTCATTCGAGGGCTTATGACTCAGTTTATATTATTTAATGAATATTATTTGAATATTCATTTGAGGATCTATGACTCCGATTATTTGCTGAGATATATTCTTTATTTTATTAAAGAATAAGGTGTCAATAATCAAACTTATTTTCGATTATTCAAATAAAGATAGTACTTTCATATAAGTATATCTTTGGTTATTTGATATCCATTTCAAGTATAAGTTTTAATACTTCTACTTCAATTATTTTTATAAAGATTATTCTTTATGGGAATATTATTTAAATAATAATATTCAGTCATTTTCTAAATATTCTGGGGACTGATTTACTTCATTAAATCAGCTTTACTCCAAACACTCTATAAAGTGTTTTCGAGTCTTCAAAATGATTTTTAAAAGTTAGAGCGGATCCCAAAACTCATTTTTATATTTAAGATCTTCCTTTTTAAGGGGATTTAAATACTCGCTCAAAACCTGAGGGATCCGGCTCTGTGGTATATTTTATATTCGCAACAAGGTTGCTGTTTTGATAAATGAATTGATTACTTACCCAACACTCGGGAAGTAAAATTCTTGGAACAAGTTAATCCATTAACAGGCATCGCCTGGGAAATATCGGTGAGTTCTCCTTTCCAAATGGATACGACTTCTTGGTGGAGCCGTATCAACAAGTTTCTACTTGGGGAAAGTGGGGACGAGCTTTACGTTTCAGAGTCATGGATTTCATCTGAACTAGGAGTGGTGTAAGTGGCCGAGTAGCGCCGGCCCAGCCTTATTATATTGGCCCAAATGACCTGGAAGTTCCGCTAAGGCGGTCCATTCCTTAGGAGTTCAGTGTTCGGTTGACAAGTAAATCCGACAGGTTCTCCTCTACATGTAGAAAATGGTGGGGTTGCACTACTACGACTGATCATCGTAAGTGGTCTTCCTGGCGCGGCAAACTCCCGTAATGAGTTCATCATCCAATTGGATATTTCTGCAACACTACCCAGAGCACTTCGATAGAAAGGCTACGGTTGGGCGATTATTGGGTGTTGGCAGGGTCAAGTTTTCAAAATGATGTTTACATCAAATGAAGTATCTCGTAACTTCATTTTATTTTGATAATATTTTAAAGATTTAATCTATTCAAATCTTGTCTTATAGTCTCATCTATGTGATGAACTTTTGAAATTAATTATAACTTGAACGGTGGTAGTTCAAGTAGTATTTGGAAAAGATATAAGTATATTGGAGTATTTGGTAACTTCATCTTTTAAGCTTATATCTAATTAATAATTGTCTTATGTATGACAAAGATTTTCAGAAAAACGTTGAGACAAGGTTAGATATATGAGATCACCTTGCAACGATATTTTTTTTATACAGTTATACACTGGGACTTTGTGTATATTATGCATGGAAGAGGACTTCCAATATTTTGAAAAGTATATATGTATATATATATATACTGAATATTTTGCGACTTCATCGCATTAAGATATCAACTTGGTTCATTTCTTTTGACCAAGACTTTCATGAGTACTAAGAGAAGGCTCATATACTATTAATCATTATACATATTATTTTAGTGGGCTTGCTGCTCACCCTTGCTTTCTTCTTTCATCACACAACATCAGATAGACAAGATGAACAG
Organism: Apium graveolens; assembly: GCF_009905375.1. Taxonomy (NCBI): domain Eukaryota; kingdom Viridiplantae; phylum Streptophyta; class Magnoliopsida; order Apiales; family Apiaceae; genus Apium; species Apium graveolens. Next base: position 178,349,686 of record NC_133653.1, read on the forward strand.
GACCAAGCTCCCAATTCGCGAGCGGATAGGAAACATTCCGCAGTTTCCTATAGGCGTTGATGTCGCTGTAGCTGAGGTAGGAACTACCAATAGGCTAGGCTTTCAACTTTTGATGTACCAGATTTATGTATATTTATGAATTGTAATAATGGCAAAGAACTGTAAATTTATTCAGAAAACCTTTTAAGGTGTATGGGCAAATAACTGTGGAATAAAATGACTTGTGATTACTTTTGGATGTTCATCTCTGAGACTATAACGTGTAGTGCGTGTGTTTATTGTGGGGTCACAGTACAGAGTAGTTGATTAATTATTAAGGTTGGGTGTTACTAAGGGAAATGGAACTCTTGACAACCCGGATCCCCGACCCCGGATCTGGGGGTGTTACACTATAAGAGTCACTTTCCACCATATATACAACAATTAACATGTTAACATCATATACATCCAATTTGACATCCTTTTAACACCTATTAATGCCACTTTCATACAAGTTAATTTTGTTTCACATTATGGCTCTAATCATCCATGTAAGTCACTTTTCACCAAATTAGAGTCACTTTGCACCCTATAAGAGTCACTTGCCACCATATATTGATATAATTAACATGTTAACATCCTGTATATGCATTTAGACATTCTTTAATCACCTCTTGGTACCTCTTTCCTACAAGTCAGTTTTGGGCCATATTTCGGCTCTAATCAATCATATAAGTGACTTCTCACCATATTAGAGTCACTTTGAACCTTATAAGAGTCACCTGCCATTATATATTGGTACAATTAACTTGTTAACATCATGTACATGCAATTAGAAATCCTTTTATCAGCTCTTAGAGCCACATTCATACAAGTCAATTTTTGTCCACATTTTATTTTTAATTAACCATGTAAGTCACTTTCCACAATATTAGAGTGATATTGCACCCTATACGGGTCACTTTCTACCATATATTTGTACAATTAACATTTAAACATCATATACATCTAATTTGACATTCTTTTACCACCTCTTAGTTCCACTTTTATACAGGTCAATTTTGTTTCACATTTTGGTTCTAATCAACCATGTAAGTCACTTTCACCATATTAGAGTCAGTTTGCACCTTATAAGAGTAACTTTCCACCATATATACAAAATTAACATGTTAACATCATATACATCCAATTTGACATCCTTTTACCACTTATTAATGCCACTTTCATACAAGTTAATTTTGTACCACATTTTGGCTCTAATCAACCATGTAAGTCACTTTTCACCATATTAGAGTCACTTTGCACCCTATAAGAGTCACTTTCCACCATATATACAACAATTAACATGTTGACATCATATACATCCAATTTGACATCCTTTTAACACCTATTAATGCCACTTTCATACAAGTTAATTTTGTTTCACATTATGGCTCTAATCAACCATGTAAGTCACTTTTCACCAAATGAGAGTCACTTTGCACCCTATAAGAGTCACTTGCCACCATATATTGATATAATTAACATGTTAACATCATGTATATGCATTTAGACATTCTTTAATCACCTCTTGGTACCTCTTTCCTACAAGTCAGTTTTGGGCCATATTTTGGCTCTAATCAATCATGTAAGTGACTTCTCACCATATTAGAGTCACTTTCAACCTTATAAGAATCACCTGCCATTATATATTGGTACAATTAACATGTTAACATCATGTACATGCAATTAGAAATCCTTTTACCACCTCTTAGAGCCACATTCATTCAAGTCAATTTTTGTCCACATTTTGTTTTTAATTAACCATGTAAGTCACTTTTCACAATATTAGAGTGATTTTGCACCCTATACGGGTCACTTTCTACCATATATTTGTACAATTAACATTTAAACATCATATACATCTAATTTGACATTCTTTTACCACCTCTTAGTTCCACTTTTATACAGGTCAATTTTGTTCCACATTTTGGTTCTAATCAACCATGTAAGTCACTTTCACCATATTAGAGTCAGTTTGCACCTTATAAGAGTAACTTTCCACCATATATACAACAATTAACATTTTAACATCATATACATCCAATTTGACATCCTTTTACCACTTATTAATGCCACTTTCATACAAGTTAATTTTGTACCACATTTTGGCTCTAATCAACCATGTAAGTCACTTTTCACCATATTAGAGTCACTTTGCACCCTATAAGAGTCACTTTCCACCATATATACAACAATTAACATGTTAACATCATATACATCCAATTTGACATCCTTTTAACACCTATTAATGCCACTTTCATACAAGTTAATTTTGTTTCACATTATGGCTCTAATCATCCATGTAAGTCACTTTTCACCAAATTAGAGTCACTTTGCACCCTATAAAAGTCACTTGCCACCATATATTGATATAATTAACATGTTAACATCCTGTATATGCATTTAGACATTCTTTAATCACCTCTTGGTATCTCTTTCCTACAAGTCAGTTTTGGGCCATATTTCGGCTCTAATCAATCATGTAAGTGACTTCTCACCATATTAGAGTCACTTTGAACCTTATAAGAGTCACCTGCCATTATATATTGGTACAATTAACTTGTTAACATCATGTACATGCAATTAGAAATCCTTTTACCACCTCTTAGAGCCACATTCATACAAGTCAATTTTTGTCCACATTTTATTTTTAATTAACCATGTAAGTCACTTTCCACAATATTAGAGTGATTTTGCACCCTATACGGGTCACTTTCTACCATATATTTGTACAATTAACATTTAAATATCATATACATCTAATTTGACATTCTTTTACCACCTCTTAGTTCCACTTTTATACAGGTCAATTTTGTTCCACATTTTGGTTCTAATCAACCATGTAAGTCACTTTCACCATATTAGAGTCAGTTTGCACCTTATAAGAGTAACTTTCCACCATATATACAACAATTAACATGTTAACATCATATACATCCAATTTGACATCCTTTTACCACTTATTAATGCCACTTTCATACAAGTTAATTTTGTACCACATTTTGGCTCTAATCAACCATGTAAGTCACTTTTCAACATATTAGAGTCACTTTGCACCCTATAAGAGTCACTTTCCACCATATATACAACAATTAACATGTTGACATCATATACATCCAATTTGACATCCTTTTAACACCTATTAATGCCACTTTCATACAAGTTAATTTTGTTTCACATTATGGCTCTAATCAACCATGTAAGTCACTTTTCACCAAATTAGAGTCACTTTGCACCCTATAAGAGTCACTTGCCACCATATATTGATATAATTAACATGTTAACATCATGTATATGCATTTAGACATTCTTTAATCACCTCTTGGTACCTCTTTCCTACAAGTCAGTTTTGGGCCATATTTTGGCTCTAATCAAACATGTAAGTGACGTCTCCCAATATTAGAGTCACTTTGCACCTTATAAGACTCACTTTCCATCATATATTGGTACGATTAACATGTTAACATCATGTACATGCAATTAGAAATCCTTTTACCACCTCTTAGTTCCACATTCATACAAGTCAATTTTGGTCCACATTTTGGTTCTAATTAACCATATAAGTCACTTTTCACCTTATTAAAATGATTTTGCACCCTATATGAGTCACTTTCCACCATATATTTGTACAATTAACATGTTAACATCATATACATCCAATTTCACATCCTTTTACCACCTATTAATGCCACTTTCATATAAGGTAATTTTGTTCCACATTTTTGCTCTAATCAACCATGTAAGTTACTTTTTACCATATTAGAGTCACTTTACACCTTATAAGAGTCACTTTCCACCATATATACAACAATTAATAATTTAACATCATATACATCCAATTTGATATCCTTTTAACACCTCTTAGTTCCATTTTCATACAGGTCAATTTTGTTCAGCATTTTGGTTTTAATCAACTATGTAAGTCACTTTTCACCATATTAGAGTCACTTTGCACCCTATAAGAGTCACGTTCCACCATATATACAACAATTAACATGTTAACATCATATACATCCAATTTGACATCCTTTTACCACCTATTAATGCTACTTTCATACAAGTTAATTTTGTTTCACATTATGGCTCTAATCAACCATGTAAGTCACTTTTCACCATATTGTCACTTTGCACCCTATAAGAGTCACTTGCCACCATATATTTATATAATTAACATGTTAACATCATGTATATGCATTTAGACATTCTTTAACCACCTCTTGGTACATCTTTCCTACAAGTCAGTTTTGGGCCACATTTTGGCTCTAATCAATCATGTAAGTGACTTCTCACCATATTAGAGTCACTTTGAACCTTATAAGAGTCACCTGCCATCATATATTGGTACAATTAACATGTTAACATCATGTACATGCAATTATAAATCCTTTTACCACCTCTTAGAGCCACATTCATACAAGTCAATTTTGGTCCACATTTTGTTTCTAATTAACCATGTAAGTCACTTTTCACCATATTTGAGTGATTTTGCACACTATACGAGTCACTTTCCACCATATATTTGTACAATTAACATTTAAACATGATATACATCCAATTTGACATTCCTTTACCACCTCTTAGTTTCACTGTCATACAGGTCAATTTTGTTCCACATTTTGGTTCTAATCAACCATGTAAGTCACTTTTCACCATATTAGAGTCATTTTACACCTTATAAGAGTCACTTTCCACTATATATACAACAATTAACATTTTAACATCATATAAATCCAATTTGGCATCCTTTTACCACCTATAATGCCACTTTCATACAAGTTAATTTTGTTCCACATTTTGGTTGTAATCAATCATGTAATTCACTTTTCACCAGAATAGAGTCACTTTGCACCCTATAAGAGTCACTTGCCACCATATATTGATATAATTAACATGTTAACATCATGTACATGCAATTAGACATGCTTTAACCACCTCTTGGTACCCCTTTCTTACAAGTCAATTTTGTGCCACATTTTGGCTCTAATAAAAAATGTAAGTGACTTCTCATAATTTTAGAGTCACTTTACACCTTATAAGAGTCACTTGTATTCATATATTGGTATAATTAACATGTTAACATCATGTATATGCAATTAGAAATTATTTTACCACCTCTTAGTGCCACATTCATACAAGTCAATTTTTGTCCACATTTTGTTTTTAATTAACCATGTAAGTCACTTTTCACAATATTAGAGTGATTTTGCACCCTATACGGGTCACTTTCTACCATATATTTCTACAATTAACATTTAAACATCATATACATCTAATTTGACATTCTTTTACCACCTCTTAGTTCCACTTTTATACAGGTCAATTTTGTTCCACATTTTGGTTATAATCAACCATGTAAGTCACTTTCACCATATTAGAGTCAGTTTGCACCTTATAAGAGTAACTTTCCACCATATATACAACAATTAACATGTTAACATCATATACATCCAATTTGACATCCTTTTACCACTTATTAATGCCACTTTCATACAAGTTAATTTTGTACCACATTTTGGCTCTAATCAACCATGTAAGTCACTTTTCACCATATTAGAGTCACTTTGCACCCTATAAGAGTCACTTTCCACCATATATACAACAATTAACATGTTAACATCATATACATCCAATTTGACATCCTTTTAACACCTATTAATGCCACTTTCATACAAGTTAATTTTGTTTCACATTATGGCTCTAATCAACCATGTAAGTCACTTTTCACCAAATTAGAGTCACTTTGCACCCTATAAGAGTCACTTGCCACCATATATTGATATAATTAACATGTTAACATCCTGTATATGCATTTAGACATTCTTTAATCACCTCTTGGTACCTCTTTCCTACAAGTCAGTTTTGGGCCATATTTTGGCTCTAATCAATCATGTAAGTCACTTCTCACCATATTAGAGTCACTTTGAACCTTATAAGAGTCACCTGCCATTATATATTGGTACAATTAACTTGTTAACATCATGTACATGCAATTAGAAATCCTTTTACCACCTCTTAGAGCCACATTCATACAAGTCAATTTTTGTCCATATTTTGTTTTTAATTAACCATGTAAGTCACTTTTCACAATATTAGAGTGATTTTGCACCCTATACGGGTCACTTTCTACCATATATTTGTACAACTAACATTTAAACATCATATACATCTAATTTGACATTCTTTTACCACCTCTTAGTTCCACTTTTATACAGGTCAATTTTGTTCCACATTTTGGTTCTAATCAACCATGTAAGTCACTTTCACCATATTAGAGTCAGTTTGCACCTTATAAGAGTAACTTTCCACCATATATACAACAATTAACATGTTAACATCATATACATCCAATTTGACATCCTTTTACCACTTATTAATGCCACTTTCATACAACTTAATTTTGTACCACATTTTGGCTCTAATCAACCATGTAAGTCACTTTTCACCATATTAGAGTCACTTTGCACCCTATAAGAGTCACTTTCCACCATATATACAACAATTAACATGTTAACATCATATACATCCAATTTGACATCCTTTTAACACCTATTAATGCCACTTTCATACAAGTTAATTTTGTTTCACATTATGGCTCTAATCATCCATGTAAGTCACTTTTCACCAAATTAGAGTCACTTTGCACCCTATAAGAGTCACTTGCCACCATATATTGATATAATTAACATGTTAACATCCTGTATATGCATTTAGACATTCTTTAATCACCTCTTGGTACCTCTTTCCTACAAGTCAGTTTTGGGCCATATTTCGGCTCTAATCAATCATGTAAGTGACTTCTCACCGTATTAGAGTCACTTTGAACCTTATAAGAGTCACCTGCCATTATATATTGGTACAATTAACTTGTTAACATCATGTACATGCAATTAGAAATCCTTTTACCACCTCTTAGAGCCACATTCATACAAGTCAATTTTTGTCCACATTTTATTTTTAATTAACCATGTAAGTCACTTTCCACAATATTAGAGTGATTTTGCACCCTATACGGGTCACTTTCTACCATATATTTGTACAATTAACATTTAAACATCATATACATCTAATTTGACATTCTTTTACCACCTCTTAGTTCCACTTTTATACAGGTCAATTTTGTTCCACATTTTGGTTCCAATCAACCATGTAAGTCACTTTCACCATATTAGAGTCAGTTTGCACCTTATAAGAGTAACTTTCCACCATATATACAACAATTAACATGTTAACATCATATACATCCAATTTGACATCCTTTTACCACTTATTAATGCCACTTTCATACAAGTTAATTTTGTACCACATTTTGGCTCTAATCAACCATGTAAGTCACTTTTCACCATATTAGAGTCACTTTGCACCCTATAAGAGTCACTTTCCACCATATATACAACAATTAACATGTTGACATCATATACATCCAATTTGACATCCTTTTAACACCTATTAATGCCACTTTCATACAAGTTAATTTTGTTTCACATTATGGCTCTAATCAACCATGTAAGTCACTTTTCACCAAATTAGAGTCACTTTGCACCCTATAAGAGTCACTTTCCACCATATATTTATATAATTAACATGTTAACATCATGTATATGCAATTAGACATTCTTTAATCACCTCTTGGTACCTCTTTCCTACAAGTCAGTTTTGGGCCATATTTTGGCTCTAATCAATAATGTAAGTGACTTCTCACCATATTAGAGTCACTTTGAACCTTATAAGAGTCACCTGCCATTATATATTGGTACAATTAACATGTTAACATCATGTACATGCAATTAGAAATCCTTTTACCACCTCTTAGAGCCACATTCATACAAGTCAATTTTTGTCCACATTTTGTTTTTAATTAACCATGTAAGTCACTTTTCACAATATTAGAGTGATTTTGCACCCTATACGGGTCACTTTCTACCATATATTTGTACAATTAACATTTAAACATCATATACATCTAATTTGACATTTTTTTACCACCTCTTAGTTCCACTTTTATACAGGTCAATTTTGTTCCACATTTTGGTTCTAATCAACCATGTAAGTCACTTTCACCATATTAGAGTCAGTTTGCACCTTATAAGAGTAACTTTCCACCATATATACAACAATTAACATGTTAACATCATATACATCCAATTTGACATCCTTTTACCACTTATTAATGCCACTTTCATACAAGTTAATTTTGTACCACATTTTGGCTCTAATCAACCATGTAAGTCACTTTTCACCATATTAGAGTCACTTTGCACCCTATAAGAGTCATTTTCCACCATATATACAACAATTAACATGTTAACATCATATACATCCAATTTGATATCCTTTTAACACCTATTAATGCCACTTTCATACAAGTTAATTTTGTTTCACATTATGGCTCTAATCATCCATGTAAGTCACTTTTCACCAAATTAGAGTCACTTTGCACCCTATAAGAGTCACTTGCCACCATATATTGATATAATTAACATGTTAACATCCTGTATATGCATTTAGACATTCTTTAATCACCTCTTGGTACCTCTTTCCTACAAGTCAGTTTTGGGCCATATTTCGGCTCTAATCAATCATGTAAGTGACTTCTCACCATATTAGAGTCACTTTGAACCTTATAAGAGTCACCTGCCATTATATATTGGTACAATTAACTTGTTAACATCATGTACATGCAATTAGAAATCCTTTTATCAGCTCTTAGAGCCACATTCATACAAGTCAATTTTTGTCCACATTTTATTTTTAATTAACCATGTAAGTCACTTTCCACAATATTAGAGTGATTTTGCACCCTATACGGGTCACTTTCTACCATATATTTGTACAATTAACATTTAAACATCATATACATCTAATTTGACATTCTTTTACCACCTCTTAGTTCCACTTTTATACAGGTCAATTTTGTTTCACATTTTGGTTTTAATCAACCATGTAAGTCACTTTCACCATATTAGAGTCAGTTTGCACCTTATAAGAGTAACTTTCCACCATATATACAAAAATTAACATGTTAACATCATATACATCCAATTTGACATCCTTTTACCACTTATTAATGCCACTTTCATACAAGTTAATTTTGTACCACATTTTGGCTCTAATCAACCATGTAAGTCACTTTTCACCATATTAGAGTCACTTTGCACCCTATAAGAGTCACTTTCCACCATATATACAACAATTAACATGTTGACATCATATACATCCAATTTGACATCCTTTTAACACCTATTAATGCCACTTTCATACAAGTTAATTTTGTTTCACATTATGGCTCTAATCAACCATGTAAGTCACTTTTCACCAAATGAGAGTCACTTTGCACCCTATAAGAGTCACTTGCCACCATATATTGATATAATTAACATGTTAACATCATGTATATGCATTTAGACATTCTTTAATCACCTCTTGGTACCTCTTTCCTACAAGTCAGTTTTGGGCCATATTTTGGCTCTAATCAATCATGTAAGTGACTTTTCACCATATTAGAGTCACTTTGAACCTTATAAGAGTCACCTGCCATTATATATTGGTACAATTAACATGTTAACATCATGTACATGCAATTAGAAATCCTTTTACCACCTCTTAGAGCCACATTCATACAAGTCAATTTTTGTCCACATTTTGTTTTTAATTAACCATGTAAGTCACTTTTCACAATATTAGAGTGATTTTGCACCCTATACGGGTCACTTTCTACCATATATTTGTACAATTAACATTTAAACATCATATACATCTAATTTGACATTCTTTTACCACCTCTTAGTTCCACTTTTATACAGGTCAATTTTGTTCCACATTTTGGTTCTAATCAACCATGTAAGTCACTTTCACCATATTAGAGTCAGTTTGCACCTTATAAGAGTAACTTTCCACCATATATACAACAATTAACATGTTAACATCATATACATCCAATTTGACATCCTTTTACCACTTATTAATGCCACTTTCATACAAGTTAATTTTGTACCACATTTTGGCTCTAATCAACCATGTAAGTCACTTTTCACCATATTAGAGTCACTTTGCACCCTATAAGAGTCACTTTCCACCATATATACAACAATTAACATGTTAACATCATATACATCCAATTTGACATCCTTTTAACACCTATTAATGCCACTTTCATACAAGTTAATTTTGTTTCACATTATGGCTCTAATCATCCATGTAAGTCACTTTTCACCAAATTAGAGTCACTTTGCACCCTATAAGAGTCACTTGCCACCATATATTGATATAATTAACATGTTAACATCCTGTATATGCATTTAGACATTCTTTAATCACCTCTTGGTACCTCTTTCCTACAAGTCAGTTTTGGGCCATATTTCGGCTCTAATCAATCATGTAAGTGACTTCTCACCATATTAGAGTCACTTTGAACCTTATAAGAGTCACCTGCCATTATATATTGGTACAATTAACTTGTTAACATCATGTACATGCAATTAGAAATCCTTTTATCAGCTCTTAGAGCCACATTCATACAAGTCAATTTTTGTCCACATTTTATTTTTAATTAACCATGTAAGTCACTTTCCACAATATTAGAGTGATTTTGCACCCTATACGGGTCACTTTCTACCATATATTTGTACAATTAACATTTAAACATCATATACATCTAATTTGACATTCTTTTACCACCTCTTAGTTCCACTTTTATACAGGTCAATTTTGTTTCACATTTTGGTTCTAATCAACCATGTAATTCACTTTCACCATATTAGAGTCAGTTTGCACCTTATAAGAGTAACTTTCCACCATATATACAAAAATTAACATGTTAATATCATATACATCCAATTTGACATCCTTTTACCACTTATTAATGCCACTTTCATACAAGTTAATTTTGTACCACATTTTGGCTCTAATCAACCATGTAAGTCACTTTTCACCGTATTAGAGTCACTTTGCACCCTATAAGAGTCACTTTCCACCATATATACAACAATTAACATGTTGACATCATATACATCCAATTTGACATCCTTTTAACACCTATTAATGCCACTTTCATACAAGTTAATTTTGTTTCACATTATGGCTCTAATCAACCATGTAAGTCACTTTTCACCAAATGAGAGTCACTTTGCACTCTATAAGAGTCACTTGCCACCATATATTGATATAATTAACATGTTAACATCATGTATATGCATTTAGACATTCTTTAATCACCTCTTGGTACCTCTTTCCTACAAGTCAGTTTTGGGCCATATTTTGGCTCTAATCAATCATGTAAGTGACTTTTCACCATATTAGAGTCACTTTGAACCTTATAAGAGTCACCTGCCATTATATATTGGTACAATTAACATGTTAACATCATGTACATGCAATTAGAAATCCTTTTACCACCTCTTAGAGCCACATTCATACAAGTCAATTTTTGTCCACATTTTGTTTTTAATTAACCATGTAAGTCACTTTCCACAATATTAGAGTGATTTTGCACCCTATACGGGTCACTTTCTACCATATATTTGTACAATTAACATTTAAACATCATATACATCTAATTTGACATTCTTTTACCACCTCTTAGTTCCACTTTTATACAGGTCAATTTTGTTCCACATTTTGGTTCTAATCAACCATGTAAGTTACTTTCACCATATTAGAGTCAGTTTGCACCTTATAAGAGTAACTTTCCACCATATATACAACAATTAACATGTTAACATCATATACATCCAATTTGACATCCTTTTACCACTTATTAATGCCACTTTCATACAAGTTAATTTTGTACCACATTTTGGCTCTAATCAACCATGTAAGTCACTTTTCACCATATTAGAGTCACTTTGCACCCTATAAGAGTCACTTTCCACCATATATACAACAATTAATATGTTAACATCATATACATCCAATTTGACATCCTTTTAACACCTATTAATGCCACTTTCATACAAGTTAATTTTGTTTCACATTATGGCTCTAATCATCCATGTAAGTCACTTTTCACCAAATTAGAGTCACTTTGCACCCTATAAGAGTCACTTGCCACCATATATTGATATAATTAACATGTTAACATCCTGTATATGCATTTAGACATTCTTTAATCACCTCTTGGTATCGCTTTCCTACAAGTCAGTTTTGGGCCATATTTCGGCTCTAATCAATCATGTAAGTGACTTCTCACCATATTAGAGTCACTTTGAACCTTATAAGAGTCACCTGCCATTATATATTGGTACAATTAACTTGTTAACATCATGTACATGCAATTAGAAATCCTTTTACCACCTCTTAGAGCCACATTCATACAAGTCAATTTTTGTCCACATTTTATTTTTAATTAACCATGTAAGTCACTTTCCACAATATTAGAGTGATTTTGCACCCTATACGGGTCACTTTCTACCATATATTTGTACAATTAACATTTAAACATCATATACATCTAATTTGACATTCTTTTACCACCTCTTAGTTCCACTTTTATACAGGTCAATTTTGTTCCACATTTTGGTTCTAATCAACCATGTAAGTCACTTTCACCATATTAGAGTCAGTTTGCACCTTATAAGAGTAACTTTCCACCATATATACAACAATTAACATGTTAACATCATATACATCCAATTTGACATCCTTTTACCACTTATTAATGCCACTTTCATACAAGTTAATTTTGTACCACATTTTGGCTCTAATCAACCATGTAAGTCACTTTTCACCATATTAGAGTCACTTTGCACCCTATAAGAGTCACTTTCCACCATATATACAACAATTAACATGTTGACATCATATACATCCAATTTGACATCCTTTTAACACCTATTAATGCCACTTTCATACAAGTTAATTTTGTTTCACATTATGGCTCTAATCAACCATGTAAGTCACTTTTCACCAAATTAGAGTCACTTTGCACCCTATAAGAGTCACTTGCCACCATATATTGATATAATTAACATGTTAACATCATGTATATGCATTTAGACATTCTTTAATCACCTCTTGGTACCTCTTTCCTACAAGTCAGTTTTGGGCCATATTTTGGCTCTAATCAATCATGTAAGTGACTTCTCACCATATTAGAGTCACTTTGAACCTTATAAGAGTCACCTGCCATTATATATTGGTACAATTAACATGTTAACATCATGTACATGCAATTAGAAATCCTTTTACCACCTCTTAGAGCCACATTCATACAAGTCAATTTTGTTCCACATTTTGGTTCTAATCAACCATGTAAGTCACTTTCACCATATTAGAGTCAGTTTGCACCTTATAAGAGTAACTTTCCACCATATATACAACAATTAACATGTTAACATCATATACATCCAATTTGACATCCTTTTACCACTTATTAATGCCACTTTCATACAAGTTAATTTTGTACCACATTTTGGCTCTAATCAACCATGTAAGTCACTTTTCACCATATTAGAGTCACTTTGCACCCTATAAGAGTCACTTTCCACCATATATACAACAATTAACATGTTGACATCATATACATCCAATTTGACATCCTTTTAACACCTATTAATGCCACTTTCATACAAGTTAATTTTGTTTCACATTATGGCTCTAATCAACCATGTAAGTCACTTTTCACCAAATTAGAGTCACTTTGCACCCTATAAGAGTCACTTGCCACCATATATTGATATAATTAACATGTTAACATCATGTATATGCATTTAGACATTCTTTAATCACCTCTTGGTACCTCTTTCCTACAAGTCAGTTTTGGGCCATATTTTGGCTCTAATCAATCATGTAAGTGACTTCTCACCATATTAGAGTCACTTTGAACCTTATAAGAGTCACCTGCCATTATATATTGGTACAATTAACATGTTAACATCATGTACATGCAATTAGAAATCCTTTTACCACCTCTTAGAGCCACATTCATACAAGTCAATTTTTGTCCACATTTTGTTTTTAATTAACCATGTAAGTCACTTTTCACAATATTAGAGTGATTTTGCACCCTATACGGGTCACTTTCTACCATATATTTGTACAATTAACATTTAAACATCATATACATCTAATTTGACATTCTTTTACCACCTCTTAGTTCCACTTTTATACAGGTCAATTTTGTTCCACATTTTGGTTCTAATCAACCATGTAAGTCACTTTCACCATATTAGAGTCAGTTTGCACCTTATAAGAGTAACTTTCCACCATATATACAACAATTAACATGTTAACATCATATACATCCAATTTGACATCCTTTTACCACTTATTAATGCCACTTTCATACAAGTTAATTTTGTACCACATTTTGGCTCTAATCAACCATGTAAGTCACTTTTCACCATATTAGAGTCGCTTTGCACCCTATAAGAGTCACGTTCCACCATATATACAACAATTAACATTTAACATCATATACATCCAATTTGACATCCTTTTACCACCTATTAATGCCACTTTCATACAAGTTAATTTTGTTTCACATTATGGCTCTAATCAACCATGTAAGTCACTTTTCACCATATTAGAGTCACTTTGCACCCTATAAGAGTCACTTGCCACCATATATTGATATAATTAACATGTTAACATCATGTATATGCATTTAGACATTCTTTAACCACCTCTTGGTACATCTTTCCTACAAGTCAGTTTTGGGCCATATTTTGGCTCTAATCAATCATGCAAGTGACTTCTCACCATATTAGAGTCACTTTGAACCTTATAAGAGTCACCTGCCATCATATATTGGTACAATTAACATGTTAACATCATGTACATGCAATTAGAAATCCTTTTACCACCTCTTAGAGCCACATTCATACAAGTCAATTTTGGTCCACATTTTGTTTCTAATTAACCATGTAAGTCACTTTTCACCATATTAGACTGATTTTGCACCCTATACGAGTCACTTTCCACCATATATTTGTAAAATTAACATTTAAACATCATATACATCCAATTTGACATTCTTTTACCACGTCTTAGTTTCACTTTCATACAGGTCAATTTTGTTTCACATTTTGGTTCTAATCAACCATGTAAGTCACTTTTCACCATATTAGAGTCATTTTGCACCTTATAAGAGTCACTTTCCACCATATATACAACAATTAACATTTTAACATCATATAAATCCAATTTGGCATCCTTTTACCACCTATAAGGCCACTTTCATACAAGTTAATTTTGTTCCATATTTTGGTTGTAATCAACCATGTAATTCACGTTTCACCAGAATAGAGTCACTTTACACCCTATAAGAGTCACTTGCCGCCATATATTGATACAATTAACATGTTAACATCATGTACATGCAATTAGACATGCTTTAACCACCTCTTGGTACCCCTTTCTTACAAGTGAATTTTGGGCCACATTTTGGCTCTAATAAAAAATGTAAGTGACTTCTCACAATTTTAGAGTCACTTTACACCTTATAAGAGTCACTTGTATTCATATTTTGGTATAATTAACATGTTAACATCATGTACATGCAATTAGAAATCTTTTTACCACCTCTTAGTGCCACATTCATACAAGTCAATTTTTGTCCACATTTTGTTTTTAATTAACTATGTAAGTCACTTTTCACAATATTAGAGTGATTTTGCACCCTATACGAGTCACTTTCTACCATATATTTGTACAATTAACATTTAAACATCATATACATCTAATTTGACATTCTTTTACCACCTCTTAGTTCCACGTTTATACAGGTCAATTTTGTTCCACATTTTGGTTCTAATCAACCATGTAAGTCACTTTTCACCATATTAGAGTCAGTTAGCACCTTATAAGAGTAAATTTCCACCATATATATAACAATTAACATGTTAACATCATATACATCCAATTTGACATCCTTTTACCACTTATTAATGCCACTTTCATACAAGTTAATTTTGTATCACATTTTGGCTCTAATCAACAATGTAAGTCACTTTTCACCCTATAAGAGTCACTTGCCACCATATATTGATATAATTAACATGTTAACATCATGTACATGCAATTAGACATGCTTTAACCACCTCTTGGTACCCCTTTCTTACAAGTCAATTTTGGGCCACATTTTGGCTCTAATAAAAAATATAAGTGACTTCTCACAATTTTAGAGTCACTTTACACCTTATAAGAGTCACTTGTCTTCATATATTGGTATAATTAACATGTTAACATCATGTACATGCAATTAGAAATCCTTTTACAACCTCTTAGTGCCACATTCATACAAGTCAATTTTTGTCCACATTTTGTTTCTAATTAACCATGTAAGTCACTTTTCACAATATTAGAATGATTTTGCACCCTATACGAGTCACTTTCTACCATATATTTGTACAATTAACATTTAAACATCATATACATCTAATTTGACATTCTTTTATCACCACTTAGTTCCACTTTCATACAGGTCAATTTTGTTCCACATTTTGGTTCTAATCAACCATGTAAGTCACTTTTCACCATATTAGAGTCAGTTTGCACCTTATAAGAGTAACTTTCCACCATATATACAACAATTAACATGTTAACATCATATACATCCAATTTGACATCCTTTTACCACTTATTAATGCCACTTTCATACAAGTTGATTTTGTACCACATTTTGGCTCTAATCAACCATGTAAGTCACTTTTCACCCTATAAAAGTCACTTGCCACCATATATTGATATAATTAACATGTTAACATCATGTACATGCAATTAGACATCCTTTAACCACCTCTTCGTACCCTTTTCCTACAAGTCAATTTTGGGCCATATTTGGGCTCTAATCAATCATGTAAGTGACTTCTCACCATATTAGAGTCACTTTGCACCTTATAAGAGTCACTTGCCATCATATATTGGTACAATTAACATGTTAACATCATGTACATGCAATTAGAAATCCTTTTACCGCCTCTTAGTGCTATATTTATACAAGTCAATTTTGGTCCACATTTTGGTTCTAATTAAACATGTAAGTCACTTCTCATCATATTAGAGTCACTTTGAACCCTATAAGAGTCACATTCCACCATATATACAACAATTAACATGTTAACATCATATACATCCAATTTGACATCCTTTTACCACCTATTAATGCCACTTTCATACAAGTTAATTTTGTTCCACATTTTGGTTGTAATCAACCGTGTAAGTCACTTTTCACCATATTAGAGTCCCTTTGCACCGTATAAGAGTCACTTTTCACCATATATTGATCAATTAACATGTTAACATCATGTACATGCAATTAAACATCCTTTACCCACCTCTTGGTACCTAATTCCTACAAGTCAATTTTGGTCCACATTTTGGCTCTCTAATCAATCATGTAAGTGACTTCTCACCATATTAGAGTCACTTTACACCTTATAAGTCATTTGCCATCATATATTGTTACAATTAACATGTTAACATTATGTACATGCAATTAGAAATCCTTTTACCACCTATTAGTGCCATATTCATACAAGTCAATTTTGGTCCACATTTTGGTTCTAATGGATGTAAGTCACTTTTCATCATATTAGAGTCATTTTCCACCTATATATATCACTTTCCAGAATCTATTTGTATAATTAACATGTTAACATCTTATAGATCCAATTTGACATCCTTTTACTACCTCTTAGTTCCACTTTCATACAGGTCAATTTTGTTCCACATTTTGGTTATAATCAACCATGTAAGTCAGTTTTCACCATATTAGAGTCACTTTGCACCCTATAAGAGTCACTTTCCACCATATATACAATAATTAACATGTTAACATCATATAATTCCAATTTGACATCCTTTTACCACATATTAATACCACTTTCATACAAGTTAATTTTGTTCCATATTTTGGCTCTAATCAACCATGTAAGTCACTTTTGACAATATTAGAGTCACTTTGGACCCTATAAGGGTCACTTGCCACAATATATGCTTTGTGATTTAATTTGTATTTTACTTTCATTCCGCACTATTGCAAAATCAAACACAGTTATTTATTTGTAGTAGAATTGTTCTTGAAATCTGAAAAGAAGCCAGAATTCTATTCAACCCCCCTATAATTCTTGTCTAGATTGTTTGGGAATAAGAATCATCAGAATTCATTGCAAGTAATTGAATTTACAACAAACATCCAGTTTATGTGCTTTGACTATTAGTTATTTATTAAGCAATTGATAGGGTGATCTCGAGAAACCACAATCACCATTCTGATAAAGAATATATTTTCATCAAAATTCATAGCATATAATTTAGCAACTTAAAACAGATCTCTCACAGAGATTAAAATAACTTTTAACATACCTAGCTCACTTACCAACTGTGTAAAAGTGGATTTTTCTTGGTAGAGATATCTTCTTGTTTTAGTGTGCCTGATTCTTAAGAGCTTAACCAAATTCTAAGTTATTGCAAAAGCTTTGATTTGTCATCGTAGTTTGGAGTTCACTCCAACTGCAAGCCATAGTCAACAGGTTGACTTTTTGTCCATGAAAGCTGTGTATAACATCCTTCGGCTGCATTGTCTTCATTCTCAGCAATACGTATTAGCATAATGTTAAGCTCTTTGCAAGCTCAAGATTTCAGTTTCTCTTCTAGATAGTGACAACTCCTTGTAGATTCTTTGATTTCATTTTTGCAAACTGCACAATTTACATCTAGACAACCAGGTAGATCAAACTCAGAGTCTCTATGTTATCAATTTCCAAGAATTGATGATCCCTTGAGATATCCAAATAACTTATTTAAAGCTTCTGGGTAAGAATATACTAAAAATAGATTGAGATGTAAGCGCAAAAACTTGTGGTAAATATAATCGTTGGCCTATTATTAGTTTAAATAAAAAGAAGAATTGACTTAGCTCCTGTAACTTGAAATATTTACACTAGTAACCATTTCAAGTAAGACAAGAGTTGGCATGAGTGATTTTGCAGGTGTTTAATTAGTTAAGTCAAATATCTAAAGACAATATGCATAAACATTATTTTACTTACAAAGATTTTATCACTTACTTGATTTACTTTAGCCTCAAGTAAATAAGTAAGTTCACTCATCATGCTCATTCTATATTTAATCAGCATTAACTTTGACTAATATTTTATAAGATTTATCAACTGCAGAGCTATGGATTATATTATTTACATTAAAAATGTGCAATTATAGTAGGGAATTTTTATTTCTAAAAGAGGAGAATTTTGACATTGGTACCTCTTGAGAAATAGTCTTTAGGTAACAACTGATATAAACAGTCATACCATCTCTAGAAAATTGCAGTAGTCCACATAGTGCTTTCAGAAGCTTATCCACAAACTCTGCAATTCTTGAATAATTAAGATTATGAGATTGGGGTACATAAGCTCATTCTTTAAGATCTTCAGTTAGAGAAGCACTATATGCTTCAGTTTGATAGATTTTGGAACTAACATGAGCTGCATAGATGTGACAGATTCTGATGATTTTCATTTCCTTCAGATAGTCTTCATTTCCTTCAAATAGTCTTCATTTCATGAACTAACATGAGCTGCATAAAATTGGTTACCAATGAAAATGATCCATCACTGTCAATCTTCATTTCCTTCAGATAGTCTTCAGCTGTTCTAGATTTATTCCTTGAAATCAAGCCATTTCCATCTTCCTTAATTTTGAGTACCCAATTAGTTCCATTGACTGAATAATATTTTGGTCTAGGCACCAGTTCCTAACTTTGTTTATTTCAAGTTAGTTTAACACTTATTGCTTGGCTACAAACCAATTTTATTCCAGAAGAGCTTCTTTCACTTTCTTGGATTCTTCCTTGAATAAGAAGTTGTTGTACATGCATTCCTCTTGAGTGAATCTTCCAGTTACTTTCTTGACAGACATTTCTCTCGAAGATTTCTCTTGAAGATGGGTTGATTGGATGATCCTTGTCACTTTTATTTGATAGGGCAATTTTGATGTTGATGATGAAACATTTTTGAGCTGCAAAGAGTTAGAAATGAAGTTCCTTGAAACTCCCCATGAGTGAAAGACTTCAACTTTATTAGAAGTTGATGTCATTTTAGTTTCTCTATCAACTGATGCTCATCAATGGTTATCTTTTTATGATCAATGTTTGTCCCATTGAGTTGATCAAAGGCTCTTCCATTTTGTTGTTAAATTTCTATTTCCACATGTCTTGAATTAACACTCTACATGATGATTTCTATGAAAACATTATAACCATCAACTTGCCAGTCATTCTTTTTATCACTTATTTTGAGACCATATTCAAGGATTTGATCCTTCAATCTTGAGTCTTATTTTTATCCGATACATCATGGAATGATTCCATAACATTTCTTTTGACTTCCAGATTATAGATCCTGTAGGTTCTTCCTACTGAGAATTTAACAAGGGTTCTTCCTACTACTTTAGCTTCAAGTTTGACTATGATTTCTCTTTGTTTTAAGATGAAGCATTTGCAGCCAAAGTCATCAAGAAATTCCCAAGTTATTTTCTCTCCAGATACTTGATTGATGAAAGAAGTATTCTATGTAAAGCCTATATTGTATATGGTAGTCCAGAAAAGTCTAAATATTTTTGATTCCCCAAGTATTGTTCTTCCTGCCTCACTGAGTAATCTATTATTCTTTTCAGCTGCTCCAGTCTGTAGTGGAGTTCTTGTGCATAAAATTCACGAGTTTTCCCCTCAATTACATAGAATTCTTTGATGTGAGTGATCATGATTTCAATAGCTTTAATTTCTAAAAGCCAGGATAATATCCAAGTAAACAATGAAATACCACTAGTGATCAATATATAAAGTTTATTATGTTTCATAATATGGACTAACCCGGATGAGTCCTCATGTAGCAATTGCTGGTGTTTTCAAATAATGACTTTGTCTTCTTCTTGAATAAGACCCTCTTCTTCTTATCAGATATATAAGAAATATGGAGACCATCCTTGATAAGTTCCAATTTTAGTGTTACTCCCACTGGGTTCTTCTTGATTGAAAGATTCAATTGAGATAGCTTCTTTTGTTCAAGCCATTTTCATCCTTATTTTTCTTACTGAGCAGACAAATCATTGATTCAACATTAGTTGAGGTGAAATCAGTTACATACATATTTCCTTTTCGCTTTTTGAATAAAAGGACCTTGTTGTCATTTTTTTAATGATAAAATCATCCAATCTTGTTGAATTCTTTTTTTTTGTGACTATCTGTTATCCTAGGGTTAGTAAGGTTTAGGTCCATTTTTACTCTAGGTGTTGATCTTTGAGCAAAAGTGTTGGTGTTATAGTCAGGTTAGAAATCTTGGGAGTGCATCTTACTAGTGGAAGATGTAGACATGCTATTCATGCCTTGCATAGTTAATGGCATGTGAAATATAGAGTAGTAAGGATTATAATTGCTTTGTATGTTACTACTGTTCTAACTAAGCACATTTGGCATACTTGGTATGGCACACATAGACATATGAGAAACATACATGACATGTATTGAAATAGTTTTACACCTAGTAGATAAATAATTAAAACTACTACACTTGACACAAGATTTTCTTTTAGCAAATTTGTCAGATGTGTAGTTGTTGTGCTTGTTAATTCCTAGTTTTCTATACAAGTTGTTCTTCCTCTTGATTTATATTCTATGTTCAAGCTTATCCTTCAATTTCTTGTTGGACAAGTATCCTAGGTTGTTCTGCTTAACTTTTTTGGTCGTGATACCTTCTCTCTTCAAATAGCTCTTATCTACTGGTTCATCATCTTCAATTAACATGTCCAATTTGCAAGTATTGATACTTTCTTTCAACATATACTTTTTATCCCTTGATTTCTCTTCCTTCAACAGATAATTATTATTTGTTGATGCATAGTTATTAGTAGACCAATCTTGTTCAAATTTCTTTTTCTCCCTTTTCCAAGAATCCTCAAAGAAAGACTCAACATATTCAAGATCTGTGAATTTGCTTGCTACATCCCTAGATTTCTTCCATTTAACAATTACCTCGTCTTTAAGATTCAATTGCCTTTTTAGAATTTCTTCTCTCTTTCATCAAATCATCTTTGGAAGCTAGGAAATCTTTCTTAGCATCCTCATAATTAAGCAATTGAGTCATTAATAAGTTGTTTCTCTCAAATAACAAGGAATTAACATATTTAATGCTAGTATTTTCTTTTTTAAGAGATTTCAGAGTGACATGCAAGTTGTACACTTCAGAAGACATATCATTGATAGTTTCTTGACATTCACCCTTACTTAACTTAGAGAGATCAGTTGTAATTACCTAATTGCTTTCTGAGGTTATCTCTGAATCATCATCTTTTTCCAGGAGAGAAAAATCTAGAAATTCTTTATTCAGATCTGGAATCTGGGCATCTACCTCCTTCTTTACCATAGTTAATTAAATCAGCTTCAAGACTTTTACACCTTTTGTTTGTTAAAGGCTCGCTCTGATACCAATTTTTATCCACCAAAAACCAACTTTGTTTTATAGAAGGGGAGGTTGAATACAAATCAAAATTTTCAAGATAATCTGTACCTAGGAGAAAAAATATGAACATAGATATTCAAAATTTTCATGTGGGTTATTTTTTGATTTTCCACCTGAGGTTTATTTGAAGAAATAATATGTTACAATTACAAAAGTATTCTCATAGCTGCAATTTACAGTGTTCCTCACAGAGGAAGATCTCTCTCTCTCTCTCTCTCTCTCCCTATCTTTCTCTCCCTCTCTCTCTCTAGCTCTCTGAAAATATAAAACCTATTTCTTAAATGAAATACCTGCTACTCCTTGGTTTATAAATCACCAAGTTATAATGCTTTCTAGAAACACTTGACACATTCTTCGAGGTCCCGTAAGTTTGCTTCTCCATTCTCTTTCTCGTGAGGCTGACAAATGACGCTAGATTGTATCCTGATATATTGCTTTGAATATCCCTTTAATTTATCATGCATGACAATAGAATATTTCTTCTTTAAAATCCAAGATCACATGCAAAGTTTGTCTTGGATTTTATTTTCTTTACTGAGATTCCCATCAGCCCATATGCTTTGTGAAACTCGAGACTTGATCATTGTCGAGTCGATATCACCAACTATGTGATTTCTCTCAGTCATTGACAATCACTTGATTAGCCGTTGGTAGGTTGATATTGCTAGCCATTGATGTTGTATCTTCATTTAGCAGTTGATAGCTCACTTTAAATTAATCAGAATTACATGGCATCGAGTATTTACAACTAGCCACCCTATTCTTGATTATCCATAGAGTCAACATAACTTCTGAATAAAAAACAACATTGTTATCTAAAACAAAGAAGCTCATAAAAAAGTATTGCAAAATCCTCATCAGTTGATTGGGCAACTCCTTCAACGGCTATCCCTTAGGATGGCTAGCCATTGAAGGCTACAATTTGTCTTAGCATAATTATGCAATGTGATTTGTTTATCATCATGATTTAAGCTTGATTCCTAACACTCTCTCTTTCTCACACACACACAAATCGTGTTCCAGAAATCGGATAGTAAATCAGATATCTCATTAGATTACACTATGTTTGTGGCTTAAATCCGATAGTTTTTATTAATAAGGTTTTTAAATTGGGGATAGTCAATAATATCTTTATCTCTCTCATTTATTTCACTATATCTCACTATCGGCTCTTCATTCACCAGCAACAGGACGATGATGATTCTCTTCTAGTTAATTGAGTCTATGGGGTTTAACAAAGCAAATAACTTAGGGTTAATCTCGATTGGGGCTCTGAACAATTATGGTTTTTATTCTTCGATTATTCTATAACAATTGAGCCTTCCAGCAATTAAACTCCATTTATATGGTATGCTTCTTCTTGGATTTGGAAATCTCATAGCATTTTATGTGTATATTTTGCTTAATTTTGTTTCTTGGTCAAATACACCAATTATATTGCCTAAATATACATATATTTAATTTGGGTTTTGGTAATTAGGTATTGATTTCTTAGTCTGTAATTATATTTATATCAATAATTTATTTTAATACTTCTATTATTTGCCCTCAGATCATATGGTTCGCAGATATTTTTAGAGAAAAAATCAAATTAGTAGTTAACTATAGAGGTAACTTGATTATATTATATGAAATTCCTTTTCTACTTTTTCATTGATCTTCAATGTACATTACAGATGTTAATTTAAAGCCTATTAAAAAATTTAATTTCAGGCAAGTTATCTATTTTATAATGGAGAAACGTTACTTTGCATAAATTTCACATTTTTAGTTTGATCATTGTAAATAATTCTTTTGAATAAATCTCCAAAGTCTTCATTTCAAAATTCTGCAGGAGTTTCACCCAAAAACATCGGAAATGGCATTGAATATGCTACATTGATCATATTCTATAGCAATCAAGTTCCAATCATTTATAAAATTTCGCATTCTGAATTTTATGACAGGAATTTAATTTCTCTGCATTACGAAGACATTAACATGATCCACCAGTGGACCTTTTTAACAAGGTAAGCGGCCAACCTGTCCTTGTTATAATAATCTAGCTTAACTACATCTGTGTTTTCCTTTTTCATATTTTGTTTCTTCAATACAATGTGCGTGTCAAATTGTTTCTGCATATTGTTACAACTTTTCCAATTTTTTGTTTCATTAATAAATTTTTTTGACTTTCATTATTCTTGGTTTAATGCAACTAACTTTGGACTCTAATCTTCGATTAAATGTTCAATCTCTTTTCAGAATTACCTTAGTCTACTTTACCATTAAGATTCCGCTTTTTCTTAGTACTATTAACAAATTTGATTTTAATTTCATTATTCTAATTATATGGGTGTTGTTTATTTGTTATAAGGGATCAAAAGAGAATAAAATGGGATCTTTACAGCAAGAAAGTAGGATAAGTATTGAAGCTTCTGTACAACCCATATTGATAATAATAATAATGTGTTAGATGTAATTTGATGATATCAGAGTTTACCATCAGAGTTTATGACATCAGCGTTTGACAGAGGATGATATCATCAATATTTGTCCTTAGAGTTTAAATCAGTATCTATTTGAAGCTGTATATCGAGAAGCGATTAATTTTGTGATAACTACTATGATTTGCAAAGATACATCAGTATATGACTTTACATATTTGTAGCAATCAATAGTTAGATTTATGATTCTTTATTTATGTATATCATAACAAATAGATTGATTGTGTAACTATGCTGTATATAAGCACAGATTAGGTTAACACTATATGTGTTGATCATTGTTATATCATTCAGTGTAACCTAGCATGTAACGATCGATCAATTTACGATTTTTTATGATATATTAAATGAGTATTATGTGATTTAAGCTATTATAAATTATGATTGGTCATAAAAGATTATCTGTATGTGCTATATGTGTTACGTGTGGTTCGGGTTATTTTCGGATATTTTATTAACGTGTTAAATGGATTTATATTAAAAGTTATACTTTCCAAGTTTCGTTTTAACAACTGTTATTTCTTATAGAGCAATTGGCCTTATTTTGTATTATATGGCATATACCATATTGATTTTTCGAACATCCAGTTAATTTAAAAAATATTTAGTTTTGTGAAAAATGACTTTTTAGGGCCCCTACCGGGACGTTAATGAAAGAGATATGTCATAAGTCCAATCACGTATGAGGATTTAGGAATAACTTTTATGTAATATGTTTTGATTTCATTGATATTAATAAAATACTTGTTTTGTTTTTATTACGGGCTCTATCTATTTAAGTGTTTAAATAAGATATATCATAGTTTAGAGTAAAGCTTTTTATGGATTATGATGAGATCGTAATAGTGAGACCTAAAAGATGATAACTCTAAACTTAAATAGTTCCTGGTCATAGGATTACTAACTGGTAATTAATAATCCGCAAAGATTGGTACATACTATGCTTGCTCCCTTCAGGAGGATGTCTGTTCTCATAGGCATTTGTGTGGTGACACTATAGCTAGTATGTAGGTGCTTATTAGGGAATAAGTTCACTGAATAGTTATTCACTGAGTGATAGTTGTACAAGTGTCCTTAGACTTGAGATCGTTAAAGGTATCTTATATATAATGAACTGTGCTTTGGTTTAGTCCTTAGTCTCAAGGACATCCATTAGGTCTATTCTGGGCATAGGGATTTGTGTATAGAGATAGTTAACGTCAATAGAGGATCTACCCCTTCCAGTATAGGAAGAGAATATCCTATGTTATTCTTAGTATGCGAGTTCTGGAATCTCTGGCCAAAGTGTATGAAATTAGAAAGGAGTTTCTAATTTGCATTAATATGAACTTTGCATTATGAATAAGAAATCATATGATTAAATTTGATAGGCCTTACACGAGATCCATGCCTTGTATTTATTCGGGATATTATAAGGGTAGAAGGAATTCATTGTACGATAACTAGTCACTGACAGGTTCTTGATATTCTAAGCAGTAAATTCATATTATCCGGATAGTCGCGATATGTTGAGAAGCATCACTCACGATGTAGAATAAATATAATTAATCAGTTAATTATATTTAGTGAATTTTAGTATTCATGTAAATAATTAATAAAAGTTTATTATTATTTATTTCTACTACCAGCATAATATTGAACCTACAGGGTCACACCATAAAAGAATATTTTCTTTGATGAAATAATGAGAGAGAGAATTATTTTCTAAATAGTTAAGAAAAAGAAATAATGATAAAATAGTTTTAATTATTATTAAAGCATTTTATGAAGATAAAATGTGGGGGTTAATATATATATATATAAAGATATATTATAAAACCCTAGGAGAGCCCTATAAATAGAATGAGATGGATGGCTCATTCTTTTTACACACATAATTTTGGTTTTGTGAAAAACCTAACCTCCATCTTCTTCCCCTCTCTCTCTCCCAAAAACTCCATTTTATAAAAGCTCGGTTTTATAAAAAGGTTCATCGAAGAGGATCGTTCTTGGTGGATACCGGTAGAGTGCTTCACACACTGAGGAGCAACTGCTAGCACTCCAATTTTATAAAGCTTCGATTCACGGGGTATGATTTCGATTCCTCAGTTTTTCCCTTTTATACGTTTTTTCTATATGTGCGGTATATGGTTTTTACGGAATAATATTATTTCATGCTTCCGCTCATCCGTAAATTCCATCATTGGCATCAGAGTTAGGTTCTGCATATAGAGATTCATATAAAAAAATTCAGATTTTTTTATGCATGTATGGATTTATTATGATTTTTGCAAGTTTATTTGGATTTAATTATGAATTAATTCGAAATAATTTTTGCTTGAGATTTTGACTACTGATCTGGGTTCTACAAGTGTTGTAGATTGTCTAGGTATTTTTTTCATAATTTTGTGATGTGTAGATTATTTGTTATGAATTTTTTAAAAAAATAAACAATTAAAATTCATGGAATAATTATGCATGTGAATAATTATGACTAAAATTTGCACAAGGACCTATGGCTGATCTGGTAATTTTCTGCTACTGCCTGATTTGAGAAATCATATTATTTTGATTTATATTAATTTATTAATTAAATGTTGATTAATTTATTAATAATAAAATTAAAATAATAATAATATTAATAAAGAGTTATTAATAAGGGAGTAAAGGGAAAGGGGGTTACATCTCCTTTTTGTAACAGCAGTTAGTAAATGGAAGGAGGAAACGGCAGGAGAAGAAGAAACAACAAAAAAACCTACTGATGTTGCAACGGTCAGGTGCGGGCGCGTGAGGCGCACGCGCGGGGGGTTTTGCGCATTCCCGGAATGCGTTACACCCTGTTGCGCATTTTCGGGATGCGTTCCACCCTTTAATGGCTTAAAAGGGCTGTAACGCATTACCAGAATGCGTTACAGGGATTGTAACGCAATCCTGTAATGTGTTACAGCCCATCTGTCTTTTTAAAATTTGATTTTTGGGAGTTTCGTAACTCCGTTTTGGGCGTGCAATATATCGTTGGATTCGTTTTTTCGAGACAGATCTAATGGAGTGGTCAAATATTTTTTATATAAAAGTTTTGAACTGTTTATATTCCCGAAAGTGTTTTAAAGCATGTTTTAATTGTTTTAATTATTTTAATTGCTATAATAAATCCATACATCATTATATCAATGTGTGACATGATATTACTTGCATGCTTACATGTTTATTTATTTTTATATATGAGATATATGCCTGTGTTTACCATGCGTTGATAGATTTAGGTGAACTTAAATCAATATAAGGCGTGCTCTAGAAAATCTAGAATAGGAATCGTTTCTTGCCTTGACAATAATATTATGAATACAATCATGAGATTCTTGTGTTTATGAAACACGTAATTAAATATGAATTTTCAATTTTGAGAGAAAGGATGATTCTGTCAACAACAGATTTCTATCTGTAAGAAAGGGTTATTAAGTGACGCCTCTTGACAATGCTCCACCCGATCTGGGAATCATCTGATTATCGATTATTGATTTGAAATATTTAATTTAAAAGGAAGAATCTCTTTATAATATGATTATGATTGTAACGTAATATAATCCCTCTAAAATTAAATAATATCAAGTAGTAATTGGCCAATGACACAACGGGCTTGTGTCGGTCATAGCCTTCCAACATGATAGAAAGTGGTTCTTATTTTTAAATCATTGTCATTTCGTGCTACAGCCGAGGGCTTTGATTTTGAAATACGAAATACTTGTCTATTACATAGAGATGTGTACATTGAATTAGAATCTAAAGGTCGTTACGTGCTACAGCCTTGGGCCGTTGGAGACTGATTCAATTGTACGAAATGTTGGGTTAGACTTGACTTAGAATATTGAGTTTGTCGTGCTACAGCCGTGACTCAATTATTCAAGAGGCTAAAATTATATTAGGGAATAACATAAGATGTAATTGACAAGAGTTGTCTGCCTATTGAACATCACATGACGTTTCGTGCTACATCTGAGGTTGTGTAATGGAATGTAGGATCCCTATTCCCACTAGCATTATGAATTCCTAATTTTCACTTAGGGGGTGTATAAATTAGATAAACTAGTGGGAGCCACTTATGAATAAAGACCCAATTCATATATTGTTTTGAAATGAAATTGAATATTTGCTAAGTGTTGTTATGTGTTTATCATTTACAGATTTACTATATTCGTTATGTCTTCTGCACTATCACTCCGGAGTATACTAGATGCTCACAAGTTGACTGGTCCTAATTTTGCTGACTGGCTTCGAAACTTGAGAATTGTTCTCAGGGTGGAGAAGCTGGAATATGTGCTTGACTCACCTAAGCCTACTGAACCTGCTAACGATGCACATAATGATGAACATGTTGTGTATCGTAAGTAGATAGATGATGCAAATGTTGCTCAATGCATCATACTAGCTTCCATGAACATTGAGCTACAGAAGCAACATGAGCATATGGATGCTCACACTATCCTAATGCATCTACAAGAGTTGTATGATGTGGCAGGGAGGACAGCTCGATATGAGATATCAAAGGAGCTGTTCGGTTGTAGGATATCTGAGGGATCATCCGTGAATGACCATGTACTTAAGATGATCAATTTGATTAAACGTCTTGGATAACTTGGTTTTGCCATGGATGGGGAGCTGAGTCAAGACTTGGTCTTGCAATCACTTCCGAGTTCGTTCTCGCAGTTTGTTGTGAACTTTCACATGAATAAGTTGGATGTCAGCCTTCCTGCACTCCACAACATGTTGAAGACTGCGGAATCGAATTTTCCCCCTAAGAAGAGTTCTGTTCTTCTAATTGGTGAAGGTTCCAATCCTAAGAAAAGGAAGAGGAACCCTTCCAAGAAGAAGAAAGTAGGTGAAGAAAAGCCGGTTCCACCAAAAGCTGAAGACCCCAAGAGCAAAGTTGTTTGCTTTCACTGTAACAAGGTGGGGCACTGGAAGAGGAACTACAAGGTTTACCTTGCAGAGTTGAAGAAGAAGAAGGGGAGTGAGACTACCGCTTCTGATTCAGGTATGTTCATGATAGGAATGAATATGTCATTAAGTCAAATTTCTACTTGGGTATTAGATACCGCCTGTGGTTCTTACATCTGCAATTCGTTGCAGGGACTAAGGAGAAGTAGGACTCTTGAGGAAGAGGAGGTGATTCTACTGATAGGAAATAGAGCAAGAGTTGCTGCTGAAGATGTATGATCATTTCATTTACATATGCCTACGGGCAAGACTATTGTTTGAAATAATTGTTATTTTGTTTCCTCGATTGTAAGGAATATTGTTTCTATTCCTATGTTGGATGTGGATGGTTTTTCATTTTATTATTAAGAATAATGAATGTTCTATCCTTAGAGATAATATTCTTTATTGACGTGGTATTTTAAATAATGGTCTATATGTATGTGACATAATTTACTTCAGATTGAACAAACTAATAAAAGAAAAGGGATGATGAAAATCTCACTTTCTTTTGGCACTGCAGACTTGGTCATATTAGTGAAAATAGACTGCAGACATTGCATAAGGAAGGGTTACTTGACCCCTTTTGATTTTGAATCATATCCTACATGCGAGTCTTGTCTATTGGGTAAAATGACCAAATCTCCCTTTAGTGGACATGGAGAGAGGGCTGCAGATTTGCTAGGATTGGTACACACAGATGTATGAGGACCAATGTCTACGCAAGCCATGGGTGGATTTTCATAGTTCATTACTTTCATAGATGATAGATCTAGATTCGGATATGTGTTTGATGAAACACAAGTCTGATGCCTTTGAAAAGTTCAAAGAGTATAAGTATGAAGTGGAGAAACAAACCAAAAATGGTATTATAACTCTTCGATTAGATCAAGGTGGTGAATACTTGAATGGAGAGTTTCTGGATTATCTCAAAGAAAAGGGTATAGTCTCCCAGTGGACTCCTCCAGATTGGTATCTGAAAGGAGAAATCGAACTTTGTTAGACATGGTTCGGTCCATGATGAGCTATGCGAATCTTCCAGTATTCTTATGGGGTTATGCATTGGAAACCTCAGCATATTTACTGAATAAGGTGCCTTCCAAATCTGTCCCTAAAACTCCATATGAGATATGGAAAGAAAGGAAACCGAGTCTTAAACACATTAAGATTTGGGGATGTCCAGCTTATGTCAAGAAAGTTGACCCAGATAAGCTGGAATCTCGATCCATAAAATGTAGTTTTGTGGGATATCCTAAAGAGACTTTAGGGTATTACTTTTACACCGATCATAGGGTGTTTATCTCCAGACATGCTACTTTCTTGGAAAAGCAGTTTATCCTTGAAGGAAACAGTGGGAGCAAAATTGAACTTGATGAAGTTCAAGAAGCACAAACTACTACGAATTAAGTGGAAACACCTGTTCAGACTAAACAACCTTCTGTGGAACAGCCCATTTGTAGGTCAGAGAGAGTGTCTCGCCAACCTGAGAGGTATTATGGCCTTGTCATCGAGAATGACAATGAGTTGTCAATCATTGATGATGACAACCCTGTGACCTATAATGAGGCTATGAGTAGTGTTGACTCAGAGAAATGGCAAAGTGCCATGAAATCCGAAATGGAGTCTATGTATACGGTATACAAAAGAAAGATTAGAGAAGATGGCCAGGTGGAGACCTTTAAAGCCAGGCTTGTGGAAAAAGGATTCAAACAAAGGCAATGGATTGACTTTGATGAAATCTTTTACCTGTACCCCTGTTAAAATCAGTTCAGATTTTGCTTGCGATTGCTGCTTACTACGACTATGAGATCTGCCAAATGGCCAGATGGTTTTCTTTCCAAGGGAAATGAAAACCTAGTGTGTAAGCTGCTACGAACCATATGTGGTTTAAATCAAGCTTCTCGTAGATGGAACATCCGTTTTGATGAGACAATCAAAGAGTTTGGTTTTATCAAAAACGTAGATGAACCATGTGTCTACAAAAGGGTTAGTGGGAGCGCGGTAACATTTCTTGTATTGTACAGAAAGAGAGTTGACACACATAAAAACATAGCAGACCCACTCACAAAGCTACTTTCTGAAAGTCACTTTGATCGTCATAAAGACAAGATGGGTATTAGATACCAGAGTGATTGGCTTTAGTACAAGTGGGAGACTGAAAGAGATATGTCCTAAGTCCAATCACGTATGAGGATTTAGGAATAACTTTTATGTAATCTGTTTTGATTTCATTGTATTAATAAAAGACTTGTTTTGTTTTTATTACGGGCTCTATCTATTTAAGTGTTTAAATAAGATATACCATAGTTTAGAGTAAAGCTTTTTATGGATTATGATGAGATCATAATAGTAAGACCTAAAAGATGATAACTCTAAACTAAAATAGTTACTGGTCATAGGATTACTAACTGGTAATTAATAATCCGCAAAGATTGGTACATACTATGCTTGCTCCCTCCAGGAGGATGTCTGTTCTCATAGGCATTGGTGTGGTGACACTATAGCTAGTATGTAGGTGCTTATTAGGGAATAAGTTCACTGAACATGACTCGATAAGTTGAACAACTAATGGATATTACTCACGTGTCAATAGTTATTCACTGAGTGATAGTTTTACAAGTGTCCTTAGACTTGAGATCGTTAAAGGTATCTTATATATAATGAACTGTGCTTTGGTTTAGTCCTTAGTCTCAAGGACATCCATTACGTCTATTCTGGGTATAGAGATTTGTGTATAGAGATAGTTAACGTCAATAGAGGATCTACCCCTTCCAGTATAGGAAGAGAATATCCTATGGTATTCTTAGTATGCGAGTTCTGGAATCTCTGGCCAGAGTTTATGAAATTAGAAAGGAGTTTCTAATTTGCATTAATATGAACTTTGCATTATGAATAAGAAATCATATGATTAAATTTGATAGGCCTGACATGAGATCCATGCCTTGTATTTATTCGGGATATTATAAGGGTAGAAGGAATTCATTGTACGGTAACTAGTCACTGACAGGTTCTTGATATTCTAAGCAGTAAATTCATATTATCCAGATAGTCGCGATATGTTGAGAAGCATCACTCACGATGTAGAATAAATATAATTAATCAGTTAATTATATTTAGTGAATTTTTGGTATTCATGTAAATAAATTAATAAAAGTTTATTATTATTTATTTCTAATACCAGCATAATATTGAACCTACAGGGTCACACCATAAAAAAATATTTTCTTTGATGAAATAATGAGAGAGAGAATTATTTTCTAAATAGTTAAGAAAAAGAAATAATGATTAAAATAGTTTTAATTATTATTAAAGCATTTTATGAAGATAAAATGTGGGGGTTAATATATATATAAAGATATATTATAAAACCCTAGGAGAGCCCTATAAATAAAATGAGATGGATGGCTCATTCTTTTTACACACATAATTTTGGTTTTGTGAAAACCCTAGCCTCCATCTTCTTCCTCTCTCTCTCTCTCCCAAAAACTCCATTTTATAAAAGCTCGGTTTTATAAAAAGGTTCATCGAAGAGGATCGTTCTTGGTGGATACCGGTAGAGTGCTTCACACACTGAGGAGCAACTGCTAGCACTCCAATTTTATAAAGCTTTGATTCACGAGGTATGATTTCGATTCCTCAGTTTTTTCCCTTTTATACGTTTTTCTATATGTGCGGTATATGGTTTTTACGGAATAATTGTTATTTCACGCTTCCGCTCATCCGTAAATTCCTTCAGTTAAAGCCCACAAAATTCGTATTTTTATATTTATAAAATTATGGAACTTTCAAATATTCAATATTTTTGCATTTTTGGATTATTCGTAATTTTTGGGAAATTTTGACATAATTTTTATATTTATTGGATTACAAATTATTCGCCGTTAATTATTAATTTTGGGTTAATTATTTTTATTAAATGATTTAATTAGGCCCTTAATAATTTTGGGGGTATTATTTTTTTTCCAGTGCCATTTATTTATTGTTTAATTATTATTTTATTATATAAAAATCAGAAAAATAAATAAAAACCTGAAAATTCTTTGAAAATTGTTCTTGGTGTTCTTGAGGATTAATCGATCGTTTGAAGGTGATGTGGATCACAAAAATCAAAGTATGAGTAACCGTTGTGAAGCCCTTGATCTGTTCTATCTATTTCAGTCATCAAAATCCTCAAACGATAGTTAATTTTTAATTTTTGATTTTTAATTTTTAGGGTTTATGTTTAAATTTGGGGGTTTTTGATTCTAGGGTTATCGATTGATTTTGATGATGCAGATAGCTTCCTGAGGTGATTTACATTGAATCATGTATGTATTCGTGCCAAACGATTCCTGGAAGTAGGTAGTCGAGTTCATGAGTTTTGCTTAAATTTTGATTTGATTGTTTTTGCGTTTGAATGATATTTGGTTAAAATAAAGTCCATAGATATTTTATGCATGATTTAAGCTTTAATTCATATATGTATCGTTGAGTTTTGTTTGATATTCATGATTATCGATTTGTTTGGCCGAAATTTCTGGGTTTTTGGCCGGAAAGATTTACTGCTTGTTCGACCGTTGTTTTGGTTGTTAGAATATTGATTCTGGATTGCTTTGAAATGAATTAGGAGCAAAAACCTGTAGAAATCAAGCCGTTAGAGCCTTCATCGGAGCTCCGCCGGAATCAGGTTGTTCGCCGGATTCTGTGGAAGCTCCGGCCTGTTCTTAGCCGACCCATTAACCCGACTCTTACCCGTCTTACTATTAAATTCCGACCCGGGTTTAATCCTGTTTCTCCCAAATCAATTTCTGAAAATATATTTCTGGATTTTTTTAAAAAAAATAACTCAAAAATATATTAGTATTTTAAAAATTTATTTCAAAATTCAAAATTAATTTAGTTAATTATTCTATTTAATTAACTAAATTATTTTAATTTCAAACATTATTTTCTTTATTATTTAAAAAAATATAAATTTGGTTTTATTATTTATAATTTATTTTTATTAATTATTTATGGATTTAATTAATTAATTAATTCATTTAATTAATTAATTTTAACTATAAATGGTTAAATAAAATATAATTATTTATAATTAAATTAAATATCTATTTAAAAATCATTTTGAGCTTTTAAAAATTATATAATGGTATTTAAAATTCAAATAATATTATTATTAATTGAATTATTTTTATTTTATTCATAATAAATAGACTGTTCGTCCGTTTAATACGAAACCAACGCGTCTAGACTTAGAAAAATATTTTGCTTCTACTAAAAATACTTTCGAGACCTAAATATTTTTGTATCGAAAGGTCTCTTATTTTGCGAGTCGTTCTTAGTCGATTATTGATCGATAAGTACAATTTTCGACCCGATTTCAATTTTAAATGTATTGAGTCGAATATTTTGACGAACTGAGTTATATGTTATATAAAATATGTGACACGTGTCTTATGTGCTTACGTGTTATGTAAATTGTGAGTCCACGTGTCTATTGAACTAGATATGATTAATCGTAATCATTATATGTTGTTATTGGGTGGGTAAATGATAAGGATTAGACTAGACAATTATACAATGTCGGTTAATTGAAATAGTATCTTTTATGATAGATACATATAGTGCAAGCCATTCAAAGCTAGACACTAATAGTGAAAGTAAAACTTGATTATGTGTGATGATGAGATGAGTAGATACAAAGTAGAGGTGAACATAGCATGGTGATTGAAAGTTAAAAAGTGGATCAATTGAGGCAAGTATTCTCAAACCTTCTTGTGATATATTGCAAGCATTTCTTCCTTATTCAAAATTAAGAATAGTTAAATGTTTTACATTCTGCCACAATTACTTTTAATTATGCAAGTGCCTTTTGTTTTTGTTCCTTACTATTGTTTGTGATCTCTTTAGCAAATATCTATTGTTCTGGGTTATTTGTGAACTCCGAATTATGATGTTTTGAAATCAAAATGATTTAACATCAAAATACTCTACGAACTGGATGGTTACGATGAGGGTCAGGGATGGACTGGACCCTAAGGGCCAGAGATGGTTGGACCCTTTATTTACGGAATCTAGAAATGAGCCTGGGTACCTTGATATACGTGCGTCTATGTAGATGGGCATAGGTCCGTATTATACCTGACTGATCAGCAGGTTATAGTACTGTGTTGATTCTAGTGTCCATTCTAATTTATTATTGATCTCCATTAAGGACATTCCTTCTTGAAAAGTTTTATAATTACAAAACCGGACAAAGATCAGGTTCAAGAGATGAATCAGTTAGGAGTGGGCATTTCCCGGTTCAGAACCGAGAACAGAATCGAACCGATCAAAAATTGCGGTTCTGGTTCGGTTCTTCACTAATTCGGGTCCGATTCAGTTCTTGTTTTTCTAGAAATTTTGGTTCTCAGTTCGGTTTGGTTCTAAACATACTATAACCGTAAGAACCGAACCGTATATAAATGAATAATACAAAAATATATATAAATATATGTATATATATTACGTATTATATTTTCTTATTTATAATATTTTGATAAATTTTAAGAAAAATATGAATTTTATTATATTACTCGTTTCTTTAAATATATTTGGAGTTTCGAATATTTTTATAAATATTTTTCTTCTTATATATTAGAAAGTAATCGAATTTAAAATGATCCGCCACTAATAAAAATCTTTTTTTACTAAGTTACCCTCAATAAATAATCAAAACTAGTCAAAATTTAAAAAGTTAGAATATAAAATAATATGAAAAATAAATAAATATAAAATAAAATATAACTTCGGTTCTTTCGGTTCGGAACCGAACCGAAATTTACGGTTCGGTTCCAGTTCGGTTCTTACATATAAATGGGTCAGGTTCGGTTCTTAAAATATTGTTATTTCGGTTCTCGGTTCTTTCAGTTCCGGTTCGGTTTGGTCCGGTTCTGACCCGTTGCTCACCCCTAGAATCAGTGAATTGCTCGTTACTTTTGATTTATGATTGAGGGCTAATAAAGGCCAATGTTTTATTCGCTCAACTACTTCAAATAAATAAAGATGTTTATAAAACTATTTAAAGATTGTGTACGGGAATTTCTTTTGATATTGATACCTGGAAACTAATTATGATACTTGCTGGGCATTTTTGGCTCCCTCTTGCTTTCTGAATTATTATTTCTCTCAGTATCAAATGAGGACAAAAGTGAATAACTCTTAATAGACAACAAGATTGGAGAGATCCTAGCTGCAAGAAGTTGGAGATATCAGGGTGAATAAGACGAGGAAGTTAGTACAGAGGTAATAAAATTTTATATAGTTGTTATAAATTTTAGATTGTTAGATTCTTGTTTTATACCATAACCTGTAAACGATCGGGATTTGAGGGGTTATCTATATATTGATTTTAATATACATGTTTATATTGTTTAAAGTTATTTGGTGACACCAAATCCTGACCCCGGATTTGGGGATGTTACATAGGAGCTCTCAAGGATATCTGTTTATCCGTTGAGAGAGTTTTGTAAACAGTTTTTATTCATTAATATAACGACCATTCTTAATATTTGAGTTCTTATTTTCGATTTGATCGTTTATATTGTATTCACCCCCTCTACAGTATCACTCATGGACTAACAATTGGTATCAAAGCTTGTTGTTGATACAAAAATAGCTTAAGATCCAGAAAATAATCAATAATGGTAGACAAAGAAACTTAAACACAACCGTCACCACAACCATAAATTAAACAATAACAACATGAGCAATTATGAAACCATCAGAGTTCTAATTCTAAAATTTAATGAGTACCCAATATGGAAAGTAAAGATGGCTAAGTGTCTTATTGAGATAAGCAGTGTTATGGTGAGACACTTTGTCAAAATGATGAAGAGTTGGGTAGGACGCCACCTAATCATGTGTTATGTTCCATATAGTACGAAAGACTGGCCATCTTGAGTACATATATGGTTTTCTCATTCATATCTAAATTATTAGTTATTCTTCTCTTTCAATCATGATTTATTAACATATGGATTCTTCCACTTGTTTTGTTGCACTGTTGTTCTTTTCACAACTTTCTAATCAAAATCATATACACAAATTCTCATCTTGTGTGAGGTCTATTGTTTGAGTATTTTAAAAGAAGTGAAATAATCCCGTATAGTAGATAGAGTACATGTTGAATATGGATATGATTACAAGCCAATAAATGGTGGACAATTGCGTGCAAAGAAGAATCGCTATGCGGATAACGTGTGGATACAAAGACATCAAATCAGAAACAAATATCTGCTATATATGATAAATTTCAAGTCTAAGATTTTGACGTGAAATGGATTAGTTAGTGAACTGTATTAAGTAAATTAACCATAGGAGTAAGAAGGTAAAGTCGTATACACCGGATAAGGTAAATGATTAATTGGACAACAGAAGCGAATAAAGCACTTCTTAATAATAACCAGACAAACGATTAATATGTTGTGAAGGTGAAGCATACCTCAACCATGTAGGAAATAC
The DNA here is from genome assembly GCF_009905375.1 of Apium graveolens. Classification (NCBI taxonomy): domain Eukaryota; kingdom Viridiplantae; phylum Streptophyta; class Magnoliopsida; order Apiales; family Apiaceae; genus Apium; species Apium graveolens. The sequence continues at coordinate 178,388,075 of NC_133653.1, forward strand.
TTGTCATAAGGGTTTCGAAGAAATTTTAATTATGAATAAATTTTGAGCGTGTTCTTCAAGGAATTGTTAGGCTTTCCAACTCAAGTAAGTTAGATATGATGAATTGATGCTCATAACTGAGCCAACGACGAGGATTCTAAATTAAAAAATACAAGTAGAGATGAAGAAATGGTGATTAGACTGCGAAATCTTTTAAGAAGTAATTTTTTAAAATCCAGTCAAATTTTCACAAGATTATGATAATGTTTGTTCAGACCATGTGTTGGTGATCAGAAGTTAAACAAGTTAACTAATGAGAATAAATACATATTGTCAAGAATAGGAGTTGCTCCATCAGTGGAAAAGTGCAGCATAATTTATTAAAAGTATCTTCATACAAGTGTCAGTAGTAGAAAATAAGATTAAAAGATATCCTTCAAACGGATTTATAAACAGGTATAAGTAACATGAATTGTTAATAAGAAAGCTTGGACTGAAAATAAACTAGAAGAATCTTGGAATAAAGTTTTTGAGAAGTAGTAATATAATCTTATATTCAATAGTGATATTCTGTAATATTTTGAAAGAATTGAGAAGAGGTATGGTTATATTAATCATGGTTTGTTTATGACCTTAGTTCGAATAAAAGATGTATGCTATGTCAGTTAGTAGTATACGTGATTATCAGCATGATATGTTCCGAAGTATGGTGAAAGGTTGAGGTTAATGGATGATGATGGATTGATATGGTTTTTGATTGTTTGGTTAATTTTTGGTGTCGGATTGAGTCTGACTGGTAGGCAATAATACAGAGGAGATGTTTGCCCAAATTTTCAGAAAAAATTATGCTTTTAAAGATAAAAAGTATACTTCCATATGTTATTGATATTCCTCTTATTACTCCACACAATTGCGATCTCGGTTCTTAAAAGAAGTTGTTATAGCCAAACCGGCTTTATATAATTGGTCTTTGATTTCATTTAGCTAGTCATCACTTGTTTCAATTGATCACTTAAAAAAGTTAATTGATTAATTTTATCAACAAATGGCCAGTTAGATGGAAATCGATTCCAATTAGATTAAGTCAATTTATGATGTGATTTTCAGATCCAAAATCAAAGCAATTAGGAATTTGGAGGAAGTAAGGAAACCAGTAGAATTTAGAAGTTTAGTAGAATTAGCGCGATGTTATTACAAGTGCGCGAGGCTTTATTTGGATGAATATGCCCTTTGCAATAGAGAAGAGAAATAAAAATTTATTTGTATAGGCGAGTGAGAAGAATGTTTTGAAGAACTAGGTGTTCAAGATAGAGCAAAAAGAAGGAAGGAAGAAAAATGAAGAAGGGTGGTTGAATAAAGAAGAGATTAGTAACTACACCAATATGGATGTTGTAGACGATCAAAGAGATTTTATCATCTGCAATAATGTTTTATTAAAGGACTTGAAGGTATACCAATATAGAACGATGTTATAATGAGAATTACTCTGAAATACCAGAAAACTCGCGAATACAAGTATCCGATGTATGGTAGAAGTTAATAATTATAGTATATGAGTGAAAGATGTGGAAGCATCAGTTTTTAAAGGAACAATTATGGAAATTACACTGACTCCAATAGGTTAAGATATATCTTCATCTACAGAAAGTCAAATATGAGACAAGGATTGTTAGGCCCTTAATCAACTGCAGAGGGGGGTGAATATAGTTAATACAATCAATTCGACAAAGCTTCAAAAGAATCAACAGTTTTTATATTAACTGATAAAAACTTATTATAAACGTACTATCTCGAAAGGATGAACAAATATCCTTAAGAGATGCTAGGTTATGCGAAAGATATAACAATGTCGCAATGCATATAGCATAAACCTTATATGTGTTTTATACAGAGCACATCTACACAATGTATAAGGAATCCTATTCTATCAACAACAAAGAAAGCTATACAATTGCTTTTGAGATAAAGTCCTTTATTGCCTTCAGTTCTTGTTCCCTTTTCCTTATCAAAGATCAACTGATATGACAAATACTGATTTCATCATCCGTTGACATCATCATCCATCGATATCCTTATCCGTCGATTATCAACATCCGTTCATGTCCTTATCCGTCGATATCAACATTCGTCGATGTCATCATCATCATCATCCGTTGATGTAAGTTATGATATAAACTTTTGATAGTTTCTGCTTCATATCATCAATTGCTCCTAACAATCTCACCCAACTTGTTCATTATGGAAATATGGACAAGTTCCAATTGATGATGTCAAAACTATCTAAATGCAGGAATCAAGTATGCATATTTAATCTTGCTTCAGTAAATATCAGATTTTACTCTTCACCCTGAACTGCTTATTTAAATTGAGCAATGTCAGAGGTTAATTCCAGTTCATCAGCTTAGAACGCTTTAATAATCTTCCTTCTTGATGATTTCTTCAGTATCATAAGCTTGTGCTACTGTATAAATTGGATCTATTAGTGTTTGAGATTTAGTTCCCTTAGATACTGTTTTCTTCTTTTCAACAGTTTTGGCTTCAGACTTTGAAATCTTTGACTTCTCTCCTATCTTCTTGTTATGGATAAAAAACTAAGGTTATTATTTCCTGTATTTATTACTAAGATTCGGGAGCTCAATGCCTTTAATGGCTACTCTCGTGTTTCGTGGCTCGATCTGCCTTTACGAGATGCCTACGTATCTCTGTGAATTAGAGAATCAAGCCAAAAAACGTAGTTCTGATCTGTGGGGTGAGGCCCCTTATATAGATGTTGGGAGTCCTTGAATTGGACTTGGTATAGGAGACTTGGTGGGCAAGTCTCATAATTAGAATAGACTTTGAAGTCCTAGATAGTAGGAAACTGATTCCTTATCCTTTTAGGTGGCCTTGAGGCTAATCTATAAGGATTTATATCCTTATCGGGACTCTTCTCAATAGCTGATTTTTCCCTTATTAATTAATTATGAAATTAATTAATAATCAGGGCTTTTGGGCCTTCTTTATTCCATCAGGCCTGATCTGGTCTATCAGGCTTAACCTTTCCGGTCTGAGTATCATATATCTTTTTATTGGGCCTAGCAGTCCACACCTTGCAGTATTCAATCATAATTTATTTATTCCTATCATTTGCCCCCCAACTTTTGGGAAACATTGATTAGGTTTCGCAGAAGTTAAGTTTATTTATTCCCTTACAGGGTTTCGTTTTTGCGTAAAGTGTGGAGCGACCTACACATTTACAATGAATCTTCCTTTTATTCAGGAATTATCTTAATTCCAGGAATTTTTCCCTTATTTCCGGGATTTTCCCTAATTTTCTGGGATTTTTCCTTTAATTTCTGGATTTTTCCCTAATTTTCTGGGATTTTTCCTTTAATTTCTGGATTTTTCCCTAATTTTCTGGGATTTTTCCTTTAATTTCTGGATTTTTCCCTAATTTTCTGGGATATATCCTTAATTTTATGGATTTTTCCCTAATTTCCCGGGACTTATCCTTAATTTTCTGGATTTTTCCCTAATTTCCCGGGACTTATCCTTAATTTTCTGGATTTTTCCCTAATTTCCCGGGACTTATCCTTAATTTTCTGGATTTTTCCCTAATTTCTCGGGACTTATCCTTAATTTTCTAGCTTAAAATCGATCAGAATGCATTCAAAATCGATCAAGATGCAGACAAAATCGATCAGGATGCAGCCAAAATCGATCAGGATGCAGATAAAATCGATCAGGATGCAGCCAAAATCGATCAGGATCCTGATCGAATTAGCTCAGGATCTTACACTCTGGTCGACAGGATTCCTGATCGATTTCGATCAGGATTCTCACCGAATTGACCTTCAAAGTGACACCCTAGTCGATTGTTACACGGGCTTAATCGACCAGGATTCCTGATCGATTTCGATCAGGACTCTGATCGAATTAAGTAGCTCTCGACCATTCTGATCGAATGGAATATCGATCAGGACTCTCTTCTGTGTCGATCAGGACTCTGATCGATCTTAGGGGATTTCTTCCCTCCTGTTCGAATAAGATATCGATCAGGACTCTCCTCTGTGTCGATCAGGACTCTGATCGAATTAAGTGGCTCTCGACCATTCTGATCGAATGGAATATCGATCAGGACTCTCTTCTGTGTCGATCAGGACTCTGATCGATCTTAGGGGATTTCTTCCCTCCTGTTCGAATAAGATATTGATCAGGATCCTCTTTTGCATCGATCAGGACTCTGATCGAACCATTTTAAGATTCTGGTCGATTTTTGACCTTTTAAATTCCACAGGAGCTTCTAGATTGTTCCTGATACTTCTTGTAGATGGGCCTCTAGGTTGGGCCTGGCTAAATGGGCCTAAAAATGCCTCGTATTCCGAGCTTTTCGCGTATATAAGTGTAGTGTGGAGTGAGAATCCTCACTTCACTTCCCACTTCTCATTTTCTCTCATAATTTTCTCTAGAGTTCTCCCTTTGAGAAGGCAATTTCCGGCGACCAAAGCCACCGCAGCTCCACCATTCTCAAGTATTTCTGGGTTTCAAGCCTTCAACCGAACCATATCAATGGCGGACCGTGACCTGGCTCGTTTGCAGAAGATGAATGTCTCTAAGAGAGGTACAAACATTCAAATTCAATCTCCATATACTTCCCTCATTGATATGATTAACTCGAGAGGTGATGAATATCCTTCTCTATCTGAGTTAGATTCGTATAATCATGGTAACACTTTCCATGAGTTAGATGGTAGGATAGAGTCTATGAACACCCTGTACAGACTTCCACCCCACCTTAGGATCACTCCAGCCGCCCCTGGGGATAGGACTTGTAATTGGGAGGGGGATACCCTGTTCATTTATCGAGGAGCCCTGACCGCAGGTCTTAGGTTCCCATTCCACGAATTTATTCCTCGTTTCCTAGCCGATGTACAAATCAACCCTTGTCAACTCCCTCCTAACGCCTGGAGGAACATTATCTGTTTTATGGTCCTTTGTCTCAGGAATAGCTTCCCTCTTTCCGTAACTGTCTTTAGGAAAGTTTTCCAATTCTATATAGTTCCATGAGTCAGCCGGGCTGGGTTTTAATTCGCCAACGGCCCAAAATTCCCCATATCTTTGATAGTAACTCTATATTCGAGAACAACCCTAAATGGAGGGATGAGTTTGTCAGGCTGACCTGGGCTGGGGGTGATTGGGCCACACTCTTCCGTAGGCCATTTTGCAAAGTATCAGATGGTAGTCCTGGTAGCATTAGATTAACTGATGAGGAGGAGGTGGCCTATCAAGCCTTAATTTCAGATGATGGGAAAACAGACACCTAGACCCTTTTAGAGGAGTTTTCCTTGAAGAAAGTTGGTCTCTCCCAGGCCAGTGATAAGGGTAAATATATACCTGCGTAATTATTTTTCCTTCTCTTTAATCGCACTTTTTCTTTTTTTCTGGATTTTAATATTCCTTCTACTTTTCCTTTCAACTTGTGAGGCTATTAATAATGTCAATAGGCCCAAGGAGGGGTAATCTGGACGCCAGAAGAGGGCCAAGTTAAACAGGGACCCCAGGAGCAAACCTGACGGTCCTTCTTTCCTTAAGCCCCACGTCTCGGTGGTCGAGCTGGGGGACGATGTGGATCCTCCACTTAAGGCACATTCCTTCAGGCCTAACTGAGGCTTCAGGAGGAGCGATACGGTGGTTGGATCCACCAAACATGCCAAGGATTGGTCGTACCATTCCATCACTCCCCACGATTTTACTGACATTGTTACGGGGAGTGATATCGAGACTATTGAGCTTCTGGGTTCTCAAGCCCAAGCTGCGGTAATTTTCTTTTTTCTTCTCTTCCTTTTGTGAATTTCAACTTTTCTTGTATCCCAATGAATTTGTGCTAACTCATACATATTTCTTTGCAGAGTAATACCTATTTCCAGGCGGCCCTACATCAGGCTAGATCCTGGAAGGGTAACTCTGATGATTTTGAGAAGGAGATGAAGAAGTGGGAGGAGAGAGCCAAGGTCCTGGAGAAGAAGTTGGACACGAAGAAGGAGGAGCTGGATAAGGCTCATTCCGAGCTGGTGAAACTTAGGAGCGATAAGGAAACGCTCATTGATGACTACATGGGTTCTGACAAGTTTAAGAACCTCATGGAGATTCATGATGAGGGTCTTTATTCCCTACAGTTCACTCAGGGATGGGATGCGGCCGTGAAGGCGGTTTCTGAGAAGTACCCGGGCTTAGTCGACCCTAAGGACTTTATAAGTCCTGAGCAGGCTGAGTCAGAGGACAGCATAGACGCCCTCTTCAACTCCCCTCAGCCAGATGATCGCATCTTGGATCCTAACACTGCTTCTCCTCCCGCTTCTCCTGTGAAGGACGCTGAAGGCGCTGATAAGGAGAAAGAGAATGAAGGCTCCCGCATGGAGGAGTAGTTTTTCTATTCTGTAATTTTATCCTTAACTTATGTCTGGACTTTTGTTTGTATTAAAACTTATTACCCTCCGGGGCTATTTTATATGCTACTTTCCTTATTTGCATTCTCTCCTTCATTTTTCCGATACTTTAATATTCAAACTTGGCTTAAGGGGCCACACAAGTATTATCACAACTCAAACATCCATAGGTTGAAATAATTTCGAACTCTTCAATTTCAAGTCTGGTTTTCCAAAACCTTACATAATATGGGTTTGACCCTGATCTATAATAGCTAAAAAATAAAAATCCTATGCAAACAAAGCTTCAAGGTGCTTTTAAACCTACTTGTCATAATGACAAGTGAGAATCGTACTTCGACCATCTTACACGTAGTAAACCTTCAGGTTTTGTGCGTGCCAGGTTCTCGGGACTTCAAAACCATCCATAGTCTCCAGCTTGTAGGTTCCTCTACCCTGAACGCTCTTGACTCTATACGGCCCTTCCCAATTTGGGGCAAGCTTTCCTTTCTGTCCGACACCAGAAGCCTCTAGTTTTCTCAAGACTAAGTCACCTTGTTTGAAAAACCTCTCTTTAACCCTTAGGTTGTAGTAGAATGAAGCCTTTTTCTGATATTCTACTATCTTTGCATGTGCTTTATCTCGCACTTCATCGATTAAATCCAGGGCTAACCTCTGCCCTTCCTCATTTTCTTCTGAATTGAAAGCTTGAATCCTTGGAGAGGAATGTGATATCTCTACTGGAACTACTGCTTCTGCCCCATATGCCAACATGAAGGGGGTTGCTCCTATCGTGACTCTACAGGTAGTCCTGTAGGCCCATAATATTGGAAGTATTTCATCCACCCAATTATTTCTTGACTTCTCGATCCTCTTCTTTAGTCCATCCAGGATTATCCGATTTGCTACCTCTGCTTGCCCATTGGCTTGCGGGTGAGCCACAGAGGTGAATCATAACTCAATTTCATTTTCTTCACAATACTTCTTGAATTCCTCATTGTTGAATTGTGCTCCATTGTCAGTGACGAGGATACGGGGAATTCCATATCGGCACATAATGTTTTCCCACAGGAATTGTGCAACCTGCTTAGTTGTGATTTTGGCCAAGGGTTTGGCTTCGATCCACTTGGTGAAATAATCAATGGCTACAATCAGAAATTTCCTTTGTGCCGTGGCCATAGGAAAAGGCCCTAGAATATCCATCCCCCACATGGCAAAGGGAATAGGCGAGTTGATAGAGGTCAGCATCTCGGGGGGTTGTCTAACAACTGGTGCATGCTTCTGACAGCGATCACACTTCTTCACATATTCTTTGGCATCAGCCATCATTTCTGGCCAATAGAAGCCTAAACGGGTTATCTTATGAGCCAAGGCCCTGCCCCCCAAGTGTTGCCCACAAATACCTTCATGCACTTCCTCAAGAGCCAAGCGTGCCTCGTCGGGCCTGAGACACCTCAAGTAAGGAACCACGAAAGATCTCTTATACAGAATTCCATCTATCAAGGAGTACCTTAGTGCTCGAATAGTTAACTTCCGTGCCTCAGTTGCATCACTTGGCAACCAACCGGTCTGAATGTGAGCCTTGATGGGATCAATCCATGACGTCCCCAAGCCTATGGGAGCCACAAGCTTAACATTTATGCTTCGTGTCTTCAAAACACGGAAGTACACACTTCCTGAACTCTCTTCAATCTCAGATGAAGCAAACTTTGATAGCGCATCTGCTTTAGCATTTTCTTCCCTTGGAATGTGTTCAACATGGCATTCATTAAATTGGGTCATCACAGCCCTTACTAGGCGAACATACTTAGCCATCGTATCATCTCTTGCCTCAAATTCTCCCTTTACCTGGGATATGATCAGCTTCGAGTCTCCACGGACCTTTAAGTTTTTGACTCTAAGTGTCCCAGCTAGACCAAGGCCAGCAATCAGGGCTTCATACTCTGCCTCATTGTTTGTGGTTGGGAAGTCTAGCTTCATAGCATACTCAATTAAGAATCCATCAGGGCTTTGCAAAACCAACCCTGCTCCACTGGAATTTGTTTTTGATGCTCCATCAAAATAGAGAACCCAATATTCTTTCTCCTTGTCCCCATTGTCGACTCCCTTGTCTTGAGGTATGGTATCTTTTTGCCCCCCGACTTCTTGGTTGGGTATGGTACATTCCACCACGAAGTCAGCTAGTGCCTGGGCTTTTATGGCCGTACGTGGCTTATACTTGAGATCGAACTCTCCCAACTCTATTGCCCACTTAATCAGTCTCCCACTTGCCTTGGGACTGTGAATGATGTTTCTCAGTGGCTGATTTGTTAGCACTTCAATCTGGTGAGCTTGAAAATAAGGACGCAGCTTTCTTGAAGCCATTACCAAGGCTAAAGCGAATTTCTCAATAGTTGAATAATTCAACTCTGCACCATGCAAGATTTTGCTGACATAGTATACGGGTTTCTGGACTTTCAGTTCCTCCTTAACCAACACCGCGCTCAAGGCGCTCTCTGAAACAGCCAAGTACAAGGATAAAACTTCACTCAGAACTGGCTTGGCCAACAACGGGGCCTGGCCCATATACTTCTTTAACTCTTCAAATGCCTTCTGATTTTCCTCACTCCATACAAAGTCTTTAATGTTCTTTAATGACTTGAAGAATGACAAACACTTGTCTCCTGACTTGGAGATGAATCGTCCTAGCGCCGCAACCCTTCCTGTGAGCTTCTGTACATCCTTGACATTTGGTGGTTCCATATCCAGGATTGCCTTTATTTTATCGGGGTTGGCCTCAATTCCCCTCTTTGAGACCATCAATCCCAAGAATTTTCCAGATCCTACTCCGAAAGCACACTTCGTTGGATTCAACATCATCTTGTGGTACCTTAGGACCTCAAAAGCTTCCCTCAAATGGGTTATATGATCAGTCTTTACTAGACTTTTGACTAGCATGTCATCAACATAGACTTCCATAGTCTTCCCAATAAGATCCTTAAAAATTTTATTCACCAACCTCTGATAGGTGGCTCCTGCATTCTTGAGACCAAACGCCATAACAAGATAACAATAAACACCAAAGTCAGTGATAAATGATACCTTTGGAATGTCATCCTTATGCATTTTGATCTGATTGTATCCGCTAAATCCATCCATGAAACTCAGTATCTCATGTCCAGCAGTGGCATCAATCAAAGTATCAATTCTAGGCAGCGGGAAACAGTCTTTGGGGCATGCATCATTCAGATCAGTGAAGTCTATACACATCCTCCACTTTCCATTAGCCTTCTTAACCATTACAGGGTTTGCTAACCACTCCGGAAATTGAATCTCCTCAATGAAACCAGCCTCTAAGAGCTTTTCTACTTCCTGTTTTATAGTCTCTTGTCTCTCCGGGGCAAAATTTCTTTTCTTTTGTTTCACTGTCTTCCGGCTTGGATCCACGTTTAGCTTGTGAGTAATTAACTCCGGGTCTATGCCTTGCATATCAGCTGCTGACCATGCAAACACATCATTATTTTCTTACAAAAATTTCACTAACTTCCCTCTAAGAGGCTCCTCCAATGTGGCTCCAATGAAAGTCATCCTCTCAGGATTCTCGGGGTCTAAAGGAACTGAAGCCAATTCTTCTGCTGGCCTTCCTCTATTCTCATCATTTTCTCGAACATCCATATCTTCAATAGGAAGGACCTGCCCCCCGACTCCATCTGCCCTCAAAGAGGCCACATAACAGCTTCTAGCCATTTTTTGATCTCCTCTCTCTTCTCCAATCCCGTTTCGGGTGGGAAACTTCATGACTGAATGGTAGGAAGAGGGGACTGCCTTGAAGGCATGTATCCCTGTTCTCCCCATGATAGCATTATAAGTTGAACTAGCCTTTACCACCACGAAATCCAGCATCTGTGTTGCTTGCATTAGTTCCGTACCTATGGTGGTCGGCAATTTGATTATCCCTTCCACAGGACATTCTACTCCAGCAAATCCATATATTGGCATGTCGGTTGGTGTCAACTGGGAGTCGTTATACCCCATTCTTAGAAAGGTGTCGTGGAGCAAGATATCCACAGAAGCACCATTATCCACAAGGACCCTCTTAACCGGGCTATTTCCTATTATTGGTGTTATGACCAGCGGGTCATCATGGGGAAACTTCACACCCTCTAGGTCGGAATCATCAAAAGCCAATGTTACTTCTGTCCTGGCCCTCTTCGGGGCATCTCCAACAATATGCATAACCTCCCTAGTATATGCCTTTCTGGAATTTTTGGACAATCCAGCAGCAGTTGGACCTCCAAAGATCGTGTTTATCACAGGTCCTCGAGGGCGTCGCGGTCCTCCAAAAATTGCATTTATAACCGGCCCTCTAGGTTGGGGATTCCGCCCCTGATCGTCTTGGTCCCTCCTACGATCTTCAAAGTTCTTCCTTCCATTATTATTTCTGTCCCCTCCATCTCCAGTATACTTGTTCAATCTTCCTTTTCGAATCAAAAACTCAATTTCATCTTTCAATTGCCTACACTTATCGGTGTCATGGCCAACATCTTTGTGAAACCTGCAATACTTGCCCTTATCTAGCTTGGCGGGATCAGCCTTCAAGGGCTTAGGCCAGCGAATATCTCTGTCTTTCTCAATCTCCATCAAAATCTGACTTCTAGGAGCATTCAACTTAGCGTATTCAGTGAACTTTTACCCAGGTCCTCCCCTCTTGGGGGTTGAATCAGGGTTTTGTTTGGTTATAGGATATTTGTCCTTTGCAATATATTCTAAATCAGTTTTCCGCTTCTTGCCTCCAGTGGGCTCATTACTTACTACGGTCTTCCTCATACTTTCTTCAACCTTGATATACTTCCCTGCCCTCTCTTCGAGCTGCAACATGCTTTCAGGGGGACGTTTGGCCAAGGACATCTTAAAAAACTCGTCCCTAGTTCCTTGTTGCAGTGCTATCATGGCTACCTTATCATCAAGGTCCGGGACTTTTAAAGCCTCCTTTGTGAAACGATTCAGGTAATCTCTCAAGGATTCCTTAGCTCCCTGCACAAGACTCATAAGAGATGCTGAACTTTTCTCATGGACTCTTCCACTGATGAATTGCTTAATAAAAGCCTGACTTAATTCTCTGAACGATCCAATAGAATTTGGGGGTAAGCGACTTTACCATCTTTGAGCCATACCCGACAGGGTTTGAGGGAAGGCCCGACACTTAATAGCGTCATTCACGGGTTGCAGCAGCAGTGCATTAGAGAATGTCCTGACATGGTTAGCGGGATCTCCGGTGCCATCATAAGCTTTGATAGTGGGCATCTTGAATTTCCTTGAGATATGGGCATTCATTATTTCTTCTGTGAAGGGTGGAGTTGGATCATCAGGGTCTCCAAGGGGAAGGAGATTGCTTGGATCAGTTCTTGGAAAGACAGCCCTTCTTCGTACCGGACCATCCAGGTCTATAACAGGAGGAGGATTTCTCCCCCTAGGAGGCATCTGGGGTCTGGTGGCCTGGTGAGCTTCCAAGTCACGCCTCAGCCTTTGGATCTCAGCCTCATGAGCCCTTATCCTTTCCTGCACTTCCTGGGGATTCGCCCCTTGGGTGCTTCGAGGGCGTTGCCTTCCATCGGCCATCGGCTCCTTGCCTGGACGTCTCCTTCTTGGGGCCACTTCATCATCCGAAGATTCGGAATCTCTCTCAGTGTAAGGACCAGAAAATTCCCGATCCTCGGGGATAGGAGCCAAACCTCGTATATAAGGGGGTGATTGCCCCCGTGCTTCACTTCGCCCAGCATATCCACTTCCTCCAACCTCGGGGTAAAGGGGCATCCCATAAGGGGGGTTAGTGGTAACAACAGTTGAATATTCATACCCGACGGGTCGGGAATTCACAGGTATATGTACTTGTTGAACTTGAGGATTCGTACCTTGAATAGTCGGGGGAGTCGTCCCTTGTGGCTGAGATTGAGTTGCCCCTATCTGGGTTTCCGCTTGAGTAGATGCATAAGTTGAGTGGGGAGGAATCTCCACGGTTGACGAAATCACCTGAGTTGTCCCTGATGGTGTTCCCTCCTCCAGAGTGCTAGTTGTTCTCCGTGTTCTCGCCATGGTTGTTGCTTGTTCCCACAGACGGTGCCAAATGTTATGGATAAAAAACTAAGGTTATTATTTGATGTATTTATTACTAAGATTCGGGAGCTCAAGGCCTTTAATGGCTGCTCTCGTGTTTCGTGGCTCGATCTGCCTTTACGAGATGCCTACGTATCTCTGTGAATTAGAGAATCAAGCCAAAAAACGTAGTTCTGATCTGTGGGGTGAGGCCCCTTATATAGATGTTGGGAGTCCTTGAATTGGACTTGGTATAGGAGACTTGGTGGGCAAGTCTCATAATTAGAATGGACTTTGGAGTCCTAGATAGTAGGAAACTGATTCTTTATCCTTTTAGGTGGCCTTGAGGCTAATCTATAAGGATTTATATCCTTATCGGGACTCTTCTCAATAGCTGATTTTTCCCTTATTAATTAATTACGAAATTAATTAATAATCAGGGCTTTTGGGCCTTCTTTATTCCATCAGGCCTGATCTGGTCTATCAGGCTTAACCTTTCCGGTCTGAGTATCATATATCTTTTTATTGGGCCTAGCAGTCCACACCTTGCAGTATTTAATCATAATTTATTTATTCATATCACTTCTCTTTCCTTTTAAGCTTCATGTCAGCAGTTACATTAACTTGTGATCTGAGATCTTCTGCCTGACTGATTTCCCTTATAACTATACCTCTGGTTGGTCTGTTAGAAGGATCATCTTCATAAAGTACTTGAGAAATTACAGCAATATCATCATTTGTTGTCTTTATGGAATTCTTGAAGTCTTCCTCCAATTGCCTTAGCTGTTCAAGATCAATTCCAAGATTTTATTTTGCAAATATTCTTCTACTCACCTCAGAGTCAAATAATTGAATCTTTGGATCCTTGTAGAACATAGTTGTCTTTCTTCCTTTAACTTTCAGAGTTTGAGGATATTGACTTGCTTCAGCACCAGCTTCTCTCTCTAAAATACCTTGGTCTTCATGAGCAATAGTTGTGACTTGTGAAGAATTTTGCATTTTTGTGGTCACAGTCAAATCTTCTACCCTTATTTCATTCATCTTACTTTCTCTACCTAGTCTAGATTAAAATCTAGTGATTACTTTTGATGACCCACTAACTCGAACTAGCTCTTCACATTTTCTCCTTTTATTATCCTTCTGTCCCCCCTTATTACCTCCATCATAATTTTCATCATTAGTACTTATCAATGTCAGCTGCTTGCATTTAGATTTAACAATTTTCTCCACCTTTTTGACATCATCACCAAGCAGTAGAGAAAGAATCAACTCCATTAAATTTTGTACTTCTGTAAGTTGAGCGGACATTTGAGCTTGTTTAGCTTCCAATCTAGCTTGACTGGATTTAATTTCAGTTTTCCTAACAACAATTGGTGAAATTTGTTTCTGAATTTCCTGATGAGTAGCCAGCTTTGAAGCAATCAAAGATTCTTTAATCTGATTGATTTGAGTAGTAGTTGCTTCATAAGCTGTGTGTAAGAATCTGACAACTAAAGTTGATGCTTTCAGATGATTCAGCATATCAGGATTTGTAATATTTTGTTCTACTGTTTCCAGATGTGCAACAGCTTGTGTTCTGGAAATAGGATATGTATTGTCTTTCCAATGAACATTCCAGAGATTATCAGAATAATCCTGCTTCTTCTTAGCATCTAACTCTTTCAGTTTCTGTTGTCTCACATGCATATGCATATCTTTAGGGAAGAAAAGATCATCCTCAGGATCTATAATAGCATTAGAAACATTAGCTTCTACACCATCATTAGATTCTTCAACAGCAACCGGATTTTGCACTAATTATTGAACTTCATCACCAGCTTCAGCATGTAGAATAGAATTAAAAATTGGTGCAATATGTGATCCAGTGGCTTCAGAAGCTTCCACACCTTCAGCAGTTAACTCCACAACTTCAAGTTTTGTAGATAAATAAATTGGAGCTTCGAGATTAACTTCTAGGTCTTCATTTCCTGTAGAATACTGTGGTGATTCTGAAATGGATGAAACTTTATGAATGGACTGTTGTGCTACTAGATCTTCAGAAACAACAGGGATTTCCTCAGGTGATGGAAAAGTAGAGTAAATTGACTATTTTTCAACAAAAATAGGGATTGTACCATGTGGTGCAATAGTAGAATGTATGGACTGCAAGAAAGTATCATTACTTAGCCCTTGGTACATCAAAGTTTTCTTGATGTTCAACAGACTGCTGTTTAGAATATGTTTCTTTAGTACTCTGAGCACCTGCACACATGTAGGAAATAAAACTTAATCTTTCTATTCTTTTCAAGTAGTCTCACTACTCCTCACACCACACATCGCATGACTTTTCATAGTCAGAGCTTCCTCACAAGGATTACTAAATCCTATCTCTCATCTACCTCTCTTTTTTCCAGGAAGGATCCCGCCTCTCTTAAATTCTATTTTTTCTCAATATTTTCACACATCTCACAGAAAAAGGCTTAGAAAGATTGTCCTACAGAAATAAGAGGTGGCTAAAGAAGGGTGATCTGTGGTCATACAACTAGAGGTAGTCCTTAAATAAGGTCTGGGAGTAATCATGCCAACATGATTTATATCATGAAAAATAAAATAAATGCTGAAAAAACTAGATCAGTATTTAGAATAAATGATGATAAAGTAATAACAGTATTTATACCTTGTGAATACATAATTAAGCTCACAGTTGATACTGTGGTGATGACATTTGTTGTTCATCAATAATGAGAACCTCCATTTGAATTGGAGAGGATTTGATCAGGTTATTATCATGTACCATGATCTCAAACCTTGTTCTTCTTCAAAGAACTAACACTTGATTGTGTTAATTGAAATCTATCACAGAGTCTTCAGTAAAGACTGATGAAACCTCTGTATTTCTGTTAGTATCATTAAGATCTACCCCAGCAAGTTGTCTCTAACCAACTAAATGTTGTTTCTGAGTGGTGAGCACAATTCAAGAATTATGTCACTTGATTTTTGACAACATTTGAAATAATAATTCAAGTGTTTCAATTTTGAGAAGAAATTTAAGATGTAAGATGTGTAATGTTAAGAAATGAGTGTGAACAACTTTCTTGATGAGAAAAAGAAAGTTTCAAAGATTCTAAATAGAATGTAACACTCAAAGATAATAATCCTCATTGACTAAGAATTTAATCTTCCATAAATTTCTTCTTTAACAACAGTTACCTCCTGCAGTATGCTCAATCTGTACTAAAGTGATCATATGAACTTAAAAATAGATTAGTTTAATCACATGCACTATTAAAAATATCTGAAGTTTAGCATGCAGTGCTAAATTGGATATAACATTTAAAAACATTTAAGCACACACACAAAAAGTTAAACAAGTAGTCAAATAAGATAGCAAAGAAGCATAACAATTTTCATTAAACATGAAGAAGATGAATACAAAGCAGAATCATAAAATAGTCCTAACACAAGCTAGAAACTATTCCTAGAAACTATCCCATCTTAAACTTCTTCAGAGATTCTTGCTTCCTCATGTCTCAGCTGTGATAAATCCCCGAGATAGTCATTGTAAGAGAGATAATGTTCTCTTGCTACTCAAGAGCTTCAAGTCTCTGTTGTTTAGCCTCTTTGGCTAACCGCTCATCCTCAAGAGTAATTTCCAACTGAAATAATTAGAGATTCACTTTTTGATCACTAGACAACTCCTCGTAGAATGATGATGGAATATCATGAGGACTAAAGATCTAATTGTTAAACTTGACTCTATGTTTCCAGGGGTCATAATAGACACGACCCTCTTCGAACTTGAAAGCTGAATAGTAAGTTCCAACAATAGTACGAGTACAAAAAAACGTTGAGCCATGAACATTTGAGAAGTTGAGGAGTTGTGTTCAAGAAGACTTGAAAAATTAGTGTTTGAAGTGAAAGGTCAGTGAGAAGTTTTGAGAGTGGAGGGTTGTATTTATAGCATAGAGATTTAGAAATTGAAGGGACTATTTGATTAACCATGTAATAATTGACCATAATGCAGATACACGATTACGCGTATCTAGGTAAACAAAAAGTAATCTCTCTCTTCAGATTCCTATTCCTAATGTAAATACTCAAGTATTGCAAGATAATTGCATCAGTAGCTAACCCATTTAAGCAATTAAAAGATATTCCACTTTCTCACTATATAATTAAAAATACTGCTTAATAATTTATTTTGAACAAGTTCAAAATAATAAATGAAGTATAACAATCAATCAAACTTTGATCATTATCAGTATTTTAATTACGAATATCAGGACTTCTCAGTCAAAACTGGGTTGACCAATATCAGAATTTATCAACTACTAACAGAACCTATTAGTCAAAACAAGTTTAACTAATAACAGAGCATGTAAGCATACTTATTAGTTCAACATGAAATTATCACATAAGATCATTTAGCACATTTTGCATGTTATCATGGCATCAAGCATTTAGCATAAGAATCAATATCTAACAAGTACTGACAAATAATAAGATACCATGCTTCAAAAATATCAGCACACTTAATTATCAGAGTTTGAGAATTATCCTAAAATCAATCCCAATTCATTCATCAATCTTGTGAATGTAACTTCACAGAGAGGCTTGGTGAATATATCTGCTACTTGCTGATCCGTTGGAACAAAGACCAATTCCATTGTACCAGCTTTCACATGTTCCCTTATGAAATGCTACCTAATACTGATGTGTTTAGTCATTAAATGTTGCACTGGATTTCTTTTCATTACAATAGCACTTTGATTATCACAACATATAAGAATAGAAGAATAGTCTAACCCATAATCCAGTAATTGATTCTTCATCCATAGAATCTGAGCACAACAGCTTCCAGCAGCAATGTATTCTACTTCTGCAGTTGAAGTGGAAATTGAATTTTGTTTCTTGTTGTACCAAGAAATCAATCTACCTCTAAAAAATTGGCAGCTTCTAGAAGTACTTTTCCTGTCTATTTTGCATCCTGCAAAATCAGCATCTGAATATCCAATTAGCTTAAATCTGAATTTCTAGGATACCATAATCCCAGATTCATGGTGCCTTTGAGATACTTAAAAATTCTCTTCACAACTAATAGATGAGGTTCTCTAGGATCAGCATAGAACCTTGCATAGAGACAGGTAGCATATATGATATCAGGTCTAGTAGCAGTCAGATAGAGGAGTGAGCTAATCATATTCTGTAGTTAGTTATATTTACTGAAGAACCAGTATTTAAATCTAAATTGGTTATAGTGGCCATGGGAGTTGATGCAGTTGAGCAGTCTTGCATTCCGAATCTTTTGAGTAGATTCCTGGTGTATTTGGATTGATTTATGAAGATTCCTTCATTAGTCTATTTAACTTGTAACCCCAGAAAATAACTCAGTTATCCCATCATACTCATTGATACCTGGACTGCATTAGCTTTGCAAATCTCTCACAAAGTTTATCATTAGTAGATCCAAAAATGATATCATCAACATATATCTGTACTAATAACAAGTCCTTACCATGGTATTTATAAAAGAGAGTTTTATCAATTGTGCCTCTTGTGAAACCACTCTCTAGCAAAAATAGAGCAAGTGTTTCATACCAGGCCCTTGGAGCTTGCTTCAATCCATAGAGTGCTTTATCCAGTAAGTAGACATGATCTGGATACTTTGGATCAATGGACCCTGGAGGCTGTTCAACATAAACTTCCTCTTAGAGTTCTCCATTTAAGAATGCACTCTTCACATCCATTTAGAACACCTTAAACTTCTTGTGAGAAGCATAGGAAAGAAAGATTTTAATTGCCTCAAGCCTTGCAACTGGAGAAAATATCTCATCATTATCAATTCCTTCTTGTTGTGAGTAACCATTTGCAATTAGTCTTGCTTTGTTCGTTGTAACAATGATCTCACTATCACTTTTGTTTTTGAACACCTATTTTGTGCTAACTACAGATCTGTTCTTCGGTCTTGGCACAAGAGTCCAGACTTTGTTCCTTTGAAATTCATTGAGCTCTTCTTGCATTGCCGTGACCCAGTCAGCATCTCTTAGAGCTTCTTCAACCTTCATAGGTTCAGTTTGAGATAGAAAAGAATGGTAGATACATTCATTCTAATTGGCTTTCCTTGTTCTTACACCACTGTCAGGGTTTCCAATGATTAAGTCAGGTGTGTGTGACTTAGACCATTTTATTGCAGATGGAAGTTGACTTCTTGAAGATGAACCTCCCCCCTGATCCATGAACTCTCTGTTATTTCTTTGATTAGTACCACTATTGTTTCCTGATGCTCCCCCTGAAATAATGTTCCCATTCTTATCAATATTTGACTCATCATAATTTGAGGAAGATGAATCTGATGATCTTTCTAGTGATGTCTCTTGAGATGAATCACTTGTTGTAGTCTCTGGATTTGAGTCATGTTGCTCCCCCTCAACATATGCTTCAGTGTTAGAAGTATTTTCATTTTTTGTGGAATCACAGAGCTTTGAGTGATATCATGACTTACTATATCAGAGTCAGGATTTAAAAGTTCAGCATACGGTACGTCATGGTCATCTGCATCTTCTAGATCTGTTATTTTTTTGTCATCAAAAGATACATGTATAGATTCCATGACTGTTTTAGTTCTCAGATTGTAAACTCTGAAGGCTTTTGTGGTCAACGGATAACCCACAAATATTCCTTCATCAGCTTTCAGATCGAACTTGGTCAGCTACTCCGGATGAGTTTTGAGAACAAAACACTTACAACCAAAAATATGAAACAACTTCAAATTTGACTTCTTTCCCGTCACCATCTCAAATGATGTTTTTCCATGCTTGTTGATCAATGTTGCATTTTGTGTAAAGCAAGCAATTTGCACAGCCTCAACCCAGAAGTAGGTAGGCAATCTTGCTTCCTCTAGCATGGTTCTTGCAGCTTATATTAGAGTTCTATTCTTTCTTTCAACAACTCCATTTTGTTGTGGAGTTCCAGGAGCAGAAAACTCTTATTTTATCCCCTTGAGTTTACAGAACTATTCCATAGAGCTATTCTTGAATTCAGTTCAATTATCACTTCTGATGATCTTCACTTTGTATGTTGATCCTTTTTTCAGCTCCCTCACATGATCAAGAACAATGGATAGAGATTCATCCTTGGTGTGCAAAAAATACACCATTTGATAGGTATCCATCAATAATTACGAGTGCATACCTCTTCTTGGAAATTGTCAGTAAGTCTGATGTCAATTTCCAAGAAAATTATGAGTCAACATGGCTTTCTGGCATGAGTCAAGGTAATTGCTGATGTCAATTTCCAAGAAGAGGTATGCACTCGTATATTCATCAACAATTACGAGTGCATACCTCTTCTTGGAAATTGACATAACATTCACTGAACCAAAGATATCAACATAAAGTAGATGATATGGTTCAAGAATGGAGGATTCAGTTTTACTCTTGAAATAAATTTTACTTTGCTTGGCTTTCTGGCATGAGTCACATAAGCCATCAGGAGTAAAAACTGTATTGGCCAATCCTCTAACAAGATCTTTCCTCACTAGTTCATTGATATTGTTGAAGTTGAGGTAAGAAAGTCTTTTATGCCAGTTCCAGCTGTCTTCCACATAAGCTCTACTCAGTAGATAAACTTTTGAATTATCAATACTTGTGGAGACCCTGGCTTCATATAAATTACCATATCTTACACGAGTCAATCAATCTTGCCATCAGACTTACTGATAATTTCATAATGCTCCTCATAGAAGTTGACATGGTAACCTCTGTCACAGATTTGATCACTGAAAGATTAGAGTCTATGCTTCCTGACACCACAATGAGAGATATCAACAAGCAACTCAGGTTAGATTCTGGTCTCAGTAGCAAGATAGTTTCCTTGGACACTATGCTGAAGACCCTAGAAACTTCTTTAACAAAAATCCAACACCATCAAGCTCAACAGACACAGCTTCTCAAAAAATTGGTGGCTTCACAAACCTCAAATTCTGCTCAACTTGATGATAACAAAAAGTGGGAGAAAGATTTTATCATTCCAGTTAGTCAGGGGGAGTCAGTTAGTGAGGGGGAGAAAGTGCTCAACATTAGTGTCAGCAAGATAATAGTTCCAGCAATTACCTTTACAAAGCCATCAATGCTAGACATTATTGACTTGATGAAGATAGTAGCAACTAAATTGGAGTTGAAAGAAAAACGGAAGAAGCTTGATGAGAAAATTGAGAAGAATTTTGGCCCAATTGAGAAGCAAGACAAAGCTGTGAAACAATTCTCTTACTTCTTTTAATTGAGGCCAATTTCAATCAATGAAATGAGTTTAGGGAGTTTGGAAAGGGGTCAACCCTCAGCAATAAAATCTCCACAGGCCAATGTGATTTTTCAGCCAAAGAGAACTATCCAAAGAATTCAGACAAAAATCCATTGGACCTAGTTTATGAAACCCCCAAGCCTAATGAGAAGAAGCTGCTTGGAAGATCTATTATTTTCTTTAAAGATCCAAGAGACTCAGTCTTGAAGAAATGAATTGCTAAAATCTACAGGAATGGCAAATTTATCTGTATGGTGGCTGGACATCCACAATTTACAGAGGCTAAGAAAGAAGAAAAGGTGAGGCTCAAACAACAACAAAAGCAAGCTGCTTTAGATGCCAAGAACAAATCTAAGAAGCCTGCAACCACAGAATCTAAATTGCTAGCTGTGATAGCTGAGTCAGTTAATGAAGAAAAGCAAGAAGAACCAAAGCAGACAAATAAACTAAGATTGAAATTTAGACCAAAGAGGAAGCTGGATTTTGATGAAGACAAGGAAGAATATATGCCAACCCAATCTACCACCTCAAGTCAAACAGCCATGCCCACAATGGAGCAGGCTGAATTTAAGGTTTATCCTGACATGAATTTCCATGATGAACCCATAATTCCTAAAGATGAACATGTAGATTGGGAAACCCTGCCTCTTTCTGATCTAAACATCCCAATCCTATCCAGACCAAAGAAAAAAAAGTCAAGAGCAATAAAAAAGGTCAAGCCTGTCAGACTTCAATCCAAAGCATTAGCCAAACCCGAACCAACTGTCAACAAGGGAGATCAACTCTTCATTTGTGACATCAAAGAATTTTCAGACATAAATCTCTATCTGGATGAGCTAGAAGAAGTAAGAGCTATTGATGCCTACAAACATCTTTCAGAGAGATTGGTCTTCAGTTATAAGGATGGAAAAGAGCTAACTTGGCCTCTTCACAGAATTCTCAATGTAGGCTATTTTGCTCTAGTGAAAATTTTCTCCTCAATAAAGAAGAACTTTGGGTTCAACATTGTTGCCAATAAGATGGTACTAAATAAAATTGAGGAGATAAGGAATAGCTGGAGAGGACCAAATGCACTCCCAAGAGTCCTACAATTCCATACACAAGAAATAGAGTGCATTTGAGGCCTTACTGGTTGATGGGGTTCAAGGATGAGAAATGCACCAGAAGATTCTTTAGACTAGAAGATCAACTAAAAATTTCAAGCAATGAAACTTTCAGGGAGATGCAAGAAATGCTTGATCAGACAAATGAAGATGAATCTAAATTCTACAGGAAACTTCAACATCAGATTGAAGAAAACAATGAGAAATTGGGAAAGAAGTTCAGATAGTGAAGGAAATAAGCTAAATTTGCTCAGTCTAGAGGAGCACCTTGAAAATAGCTTGTGAGATTCTCTGTAAACCTTCATCTACATAATTTTCAATAAATTACAGCACTTATTAATTTTATCTACTAGAAATCAGTCTTTATTCATTGGGTGTGTAATATCCGGGAATTTTGTGACTTGTATTATGAATATTATATATGAATGTGTGATTTTGTATGGATTAGAAAATAAAAAAAATATATATGTGTGAGTGCATGATTAAGTGAACAGTATATGTTGATACGGTTAAATTAATAAAGTGAAAATGTGACCGATAAAGATATCGGATTTTTGTATATATACAACGAAAATGGAAAAGTGAGAATATTTACGATTTAATATGGGAATTAAATGGAAGCATGAAGCTTCTATTGAGAAAGGTGTGATTATGTGAGGTTTGACTCGGTTGTGTTTGAAATTTGTTTGTACTATTAATTGCTGAGTCATATTGTTTTGTTTGTGCTTTAAAGAAATGATTTTATGGAAGATTTATTTCATAAATATTGGAGTTATTGCTAAAATTATTTTGATGGTCTTATAATTATGGGAATTTATAAAATTTGGATAGTAGTATTTCGTCAATTATTTATCTCGAAATAATTGTATTTAAGTGTAAATTCAGTTCAGAATGTTTTAAAAATCATGAAACTCATATTTTCTTATATTATGATATTTTGAGAATTTTAAAATTATTTTAGGAATTTTTCGGATTATATTCACCCGCAAGTTTGTTGGTTAAATCGAAAAATGCGGGTATGAAGTACGATTCAGAATGTGTTAAAAATTTTGAAAATTTTATTTTACTAGTTTTCATTTATTTCGAAAATTTTAAAATTAGTTTGGTAATTTTCTGAGTTTAATTACCCGTAAGTTTATCCGTTAAAATGTAATGCGCGAGATAAAACCGGGCTTCTAGAAGGGGGAAACATATGTGTCAAATTTTGGGGAATTAAAAAGAAATGTGGCAGTTGCTCAGCTTATTTCCCCCACGTGACATGCTGTAATTGTTTTATAAAAAAATATAAAACAAAACAAACAAACAGAAGCATCAACTATGTCTCTCTCTCAATTTCTCTTCTCTGTCTCTCTCTCTCTCTCGTATATCTCTCCTATTTCACTATTTCTCTCTCTTCTTCTCTCTCCTTATCTCTCCCCTCCCCCTTTGTTTCTCCTTTTTTTTCTAGGTTACTCCCTGTTTGCCAGAATTTTCTTCCGCCGGCCTGTTTCTATTTCCGGTAATTCCCGCCGCCTTTCTCTTTTCTTTTCCGGCGAAACCATGATTGGGTTGTATGTATTTGCGTGTGTACTGTATCTGTATGCGTGTGCACGTATGTTATGTGTATGTTTGTGTGAGCAGTGGTGGCAGTTCTGTGATGTTGGTCATTTTCCGGTTGCCACCGGGCTAATTCCGGCGAGTTGACCCCTGTATCTTTTGGCAGCACGTGTGCGCGTGTTGCCTGCTCTGTTTTGCCAATTGCTTTGTGTGTATTGATGGGAATAATTGATTAATTTTATTAATTTTCTGCAAGATTTATTTTATTAAAGTTCTTGAAATAAATTTATTCGTACGGAAAACTATTAATATTAATCGGTGAAATTTATTCAGAAACCCGAATATTATCGGGCACCAATAAATTTTTCCACCATCGATGATGAGCCTCGGCGAGTCGACGGTGGGCCGTGATATAATAACTGAGTACTATAAATTATAAATAGATAAATTTAGTTCGTATAGTTATTTTGTAGAAAAGAAAATAAATAATATTTGTATGGATGATTGGGTTGTGAAATGGAATTGGTTGTGATTGTTGCGTCGATTATGTTTCGACGGGTAGTTCGACAAATAGAGGAGACGCTGCCCAATTTCCGAGAAATTAATTTCGGAAACACGGGAATGTATCCTGTAAATATCGGGAATACCAATCGAATGTGTAATGTTATACTAAAAATATTTTACGAAAACTATTTTCGTATCGTGGTGAAATATTTTGCAAAAAGAGCCCAATAACCCTATATTCTATAACGATGGTTATATGTATTTTGAACGTAAGTACCAAACTAAATTTCAAAGTATGTGAGCCCTATCTGTTTTGTATGATAAGATAATATGTATAAATACGAGTCGGGAATTTATATCGTATGGGTAGTGTAAAAAACCCAATTTTTTTTTGACAAGGGTAAAAGGCCTTATGAATAGTAACCTTGCGGTTTAATAAAATATTTTGCGACCACACCATATACGAGTTTTTAATTTAAGATTCCGAGTTGATATTATGATTATACGTACCAAATGAGTGTATGTAAATGATATTAGTTTTCGAAGAAAACGAACTTTGAAAAATGACCATATTTACGAATCATCGAGGATTACGAGGATCACAATATAATTATGAATTTAAAACCCTACGGATTTATAACCAAGGATGATACTTCAAAACATGAGGAATAAACACGAAAGGATTTAAGTCGCGAACTGTTTGCGAGAAAGTATTAAGAAAACGTTTAAGCGACCGAATGAACGCGTAAATGATTAAATAAACGTAACGCACTAACTAACTGTGGTAGAAAAGTAATCATGGTTACTTTATTAAATAATGATCTAAGGAAGTAGGATGATCAACTAGGGCTAGAGAATAGTGAAGCTAATGGTTAAGCTAATTAGCTTAGCTTGTAATCTAAAAAGCCTAGCTATAATTGTATAGAGATTTAGCAACAAAAATCAATCGTATGAATTATACCAGAAGAATAAAAAAGATAGCACAACATTATTGCAAGAAGCAACCAAGAAGCAACCAAGGAAGTAACACATTTTTTCTCTCTCTCTCTCTCTCTCTCTCACAAAACACCATGCTGATTTTCAAGAACACCATGGAGAGAAAAATTCATATCTCATGTTCTACTCATTCAAAAATCACCAAATTTTTACCAAACCTCTCTCATATCATGGGCAAGTCACGCACTAAATTTCATGCCCATCCATGAAGTTTTCAATTTTTTAAATATGTTTGAAGTTGAGGGTGAATAGTAACTCCGAAAATCACTAACTTGTTTTCTTGATTTTTTTTGAAAGTTTAAGGCTCCTAAAGCTAGACCAAGACTTCATCAAGGATCTTAGGACTTTACTAAGTATTAACAAGCTTCAAGAAAGGTATAAGAACCTAATAAACTCAAGCATACAAGGAAGGCTCCTAAAGTTAGACCAAGACTTCATCAAGGATCTTAGGACTTTACTAAGTATTAACAAGCTAAGAAAGGTATAAACATTCATCCAAACTTTGTTTAAGTTTTATGTTTCAAGAAAAGTAAGCATCTTGGATATAAGTATGATTTTGATGATTGATTTGATATTATCTTGATGTTTAGTTAATTAGTTTTAAGGTTGATAATTTTTGCCTCAAGAACATGAATTTCTTGAGAGGAGTTGGTGTTGAGATGATGATTTGATGATTGTTGATGGTGGGATAGTGATTTAAGACGTAAACGAAACTCGAGTCATAATCGTAACCTCGTTAAAATGAACAGAACTCAACTTAAGATTCTGCAGAGGTTCCCGAATGTATAAACCATAGTTTCCTGAAAAGTGAGGCTTTATTATGCCAGACAATGTTATGAGGATCGTTTAGGCGCTTGAATCGCTTGATTCCGATTTACGGATCAAAAGTTATGATCGTTTTAGTAAAAGGGATTTACACGCCAAAACTGATACAAATTACAAACTTTGTAAATATAAATGATTGACTTAAAAATATTTAAAAATAATGAAATTTTTAAACAGAGTACGAAATAGAGTTTATTAGCTGCATTAAAAAGTTCAAGTAAAACTGTTATTTTTTTAATTTTATAAAAATGTCGGAACCGAGGTCGCGCGAGTATGAATGTCAAAAACAACCCCTGTTAGGAAACTACCACTTCGGGATTTTCACCCCTGTTACCAGAAAACCATTTTCAAATGATGTGTTTTAAATTTTTTCTAGATCACGCACGCGAAAATGGTGCATCACTTGAGTTAACGGTTTGAGAGATATCAATGTTTTAGTGAAAGCGGTTTGAATAGTAAAACTCCGTAGTTGACCGAACTTTTGAAATGCTTTTCACCTAATTAAATTCATTTTATCAAAATGAAACTTTTAGGATAAATATTACAAGCACTCAAGAAGCTCCTTGAGGTGGTTTCGTATTAAAATATTAATTTTACAATTTATTAAAAATGATGGAGTGTGAGTCGCGTAATAGTAATATTCGGTAAAGTCAAATCTAGAAGACCACTTTGACCGTCCGTTTCGACCAAGGAGTGATACTTATTTCGAGTCGGTCGAATGATGAAAGTTATGAAGTATTGAAATTATTAGAAATATAAGTTGGTGATGAGATTAGGAATACTGATTAAGATTATAATGTTTGTTGATTAGAAAATCCGGAACGAGAGGAAGTCGGGAAACGTGTCTTGGACTCCAAACAAGTTTTCAAACCCTACCTTTTTTTGAAACTGTTGTGTTGTGTTTGTTTTCAAATAATATCGATATAGACATGATGCTATATTTACGATGTTTTACGAATTATGTTATATAATATCATACGATATGATAATGATTTTGGTATATGAATATTACCGAATTTCAATCGATAACGCTAGAGAGTAGTGTTGTATATATGAGGAGTATATTTTAGATCGAGGATCAGTCAGTATAATTTTATGAAAACCCGGAAGTATTCCGGAGATTTTTTATTTAAGAATACAAACGCTATAGTAGAGAGTGATATATAAGTTATAAGACCGAGAGTCGGTCAGTTTTTATAAAGTATAAACTCGGTAATCATCCCGGAGATGTTTTGGATCATTAAAAGTCCGTACTTATTTATTCCAAAGGACTCGATGTCCACTTGTGAAACATTAAATACCTCGAACTTTTATTAAACCGATTTCCAAAGATCGTATTTCCTCAACTATATTTTATTATTCGAATAATAAATATTAATTAACTATTCATTTATTATGGGAGAAGTATTCTCCAATGATTATTTATTTCAAACCCGATTAAATATTAAAGATTATTGAATTACTTACACATAAACTAGTTGAAGAATATTATTTCAATATTCTTTTAAAATCATAATTATTCGAGCTTTAATTATTTAACGATTGATATTTAATTATTAAATATTTATTAAATGATTTATTTATGATTTAAAAATCATAAAACCTGATTTAAAATACTTTCTGAATTTCGGAAAATCATTCGAATAATTTCAGATCATCGGAGAATATTATCTCGACTTATTTTTAATATTTTGAATATAGTTTCAATAGAAACTCCCCCTTATTTACTTATCTGTTGACAACGGTCAACTCACATCCTTAGTACTTCCTCCGAAAAATTCGGAAGTATGTATACATATACATATATACGGTAATAAACAAATTGTTTCCATCAACAAGCAAAATGCTTGGGGGAACTTCGATGTGGTTCGAGTTCTCAAGATTTGATAAAATTATGTTAATGGAAACGGGAGGAGTAGACTCTAGTACTATGTGTGCTAGATGGACTACCAAAGGTACCGCATGTGAAGGTACTCTGTGTACTCAGGAACTTGTGAAGTATGTGTATACCCAAAAATGGGACATGTAGCCTGAATGCGGCAAGGGTGATAACCGGGATACGAAGGTGTCATCCTTCTACTAGTAGAAATGGTTACTATTTCCGTAGTACGACTAATCATCGTATGCGGTGGCTCCAATGAATGTCCTATACTTCCAATTGGAATTGTGATGCAATACCGTAACCCAAGCCTTGGTGCTGGTTTTACCATTAAGGTATTCGCAAGATAATAAATCCACCAAAGAATTGTTTTCAAAAGAAGGTGTGTATCACCAAGGAAAATTAATTTTTTGAATAAAACATATTTATCATATATGATGTTTTACTTGAGTTTATCATACAATCATTTCATACTGTACATTATTATGCTGGGCATTATAACTCACTCTTGCTTTCTTTTAAATGATATAACACAACATATAACTAGTATGCCGGTGTGGGACTTAGTCGCTTGCAGTCATTGGGAGAATCCCTGGCAGCTTTGTCTCAGGTGGGTAAGAGTATCAGATAGGTATAAGATATCAGTCATAATTATTGTAACTTCATGTAGAGGTTATGAATAATTGTTTGAGATCCTGTAAAGTACATTTGAGTGTAATAAAAGAAGATTACATTTTGTACATCGTTTCTAAGGCTATAACTTTTGTGTGTGTGCACATGAGATTGGGGTCTGTTGGATTACTGAATCTATACAGGTTACACATGAGTAAGGATGGCGTGACGACCCAGATTCCTGACCCCGGATTTGGGGGCGTTACAGAAATGGTATCAGAGCTTTAAGTTATAGTACTTAGAGACGAGAGTGTTAGGATTTTGTCTACATGCGAGATTTTGTAAAAGCTGATATAGAGTTCATCATTGGACTACCGGATGTAGCCCCAAGGTGTAAGTTAGGATAAGTGTATATTTGAGGTATTAAAGTGTGACTAATAGAACCATTGGAGATTATCAGAATGATAAAAAAAATTAGAATCATATATGATTTGGCAAGGATGTGGATGTAGAACTCGGAGCTGAGTCTCCGGGGTATTTGGGGTAAAGACGATATTACCAACACTATATGTAAATTTTGATAACACGAGCCTTGTTACTCGTAGTTCTTTATTGGTTGCCCATGAAGGGGCATCACATTTGAGAACCATAAAGTCTAATTATTAATATATAGTTAAGGTTATTGACCCAAGCTAGTTGAAGGTGTCATTTTACCAATGAGGATGTGAATATCGTATTAATCACGAATTCACCAGAGATAGTGTCCAATATACCCTTAAGGATTTTAATTCTATTAAGGAATATTTGAATGTAATATAAGAATGTTATAGTAAGATGAGTACACTACATGACATTCTTAGTGCGCTTAACTTGTAAGGTTATGATGGTTTAGCTCAGAGATCGAGAGCATCGAGAATTGATGGCATGTCTACAATTGAATGGCGTAAGATTACAATGAGCGATAGTTCGATCTTAGAACCTTTTAAAAGGATAGACCAGTGAGTCTAGACTTGAATTCTTCGGTAGAAATAATGTCAGAGACTATGTATATATACTCGTAGACCTCTAATATATTCGGTAATGTATGTTCACTTACATACACATGCCACAGAACTTATGGACTACATTTAGATCCCTAAGAGATCTCTTTGATCTGTTCTCATGGAGAACTGGCCACTTGTAGTTAGTAACGGATGCGTGTAGCAGGCCCCTATCGGCTTAAAAGATGCTTTTGGAATATTTCTGAGTAAGGTCTTCGAGGTAAAACACCTGAATGACAGATATACGTGCGAAAGTCAAGTTAGTAAGCGATTCTAAAATGATTTGAAAGAGACAGTAGCTGAAATAAGGAATTACAAAGATGAAGAGGTGGTATCATCCTCAGACGGATAATAACAAGAGTTAGGATAATCTGTAAAATATTTTGGCACCTACTCATTGTCATGCTACTCCCTACAAACTATTGATCATTCGTATTGCCTTGATAAATCATATCAGGAAATCCCTTTTGTTCCCTACTTTGAACTTCTGATGTGACCATCTTGAATAGTCTTTCTCCGCATCAGGACTTGTTCAATTCTTTTAGTTGATCAATGAACTTTCATTCATAGATTATGATCTTCTTGTTCGGCTCAGAGCTATTTATACTTTATTTCAATTATCCAAGGGATTTTTTTTCTCCTTAATTCATTGACGAATATTCATAATGAATATCTTCATTTGATTCTTCTTTCATACTTACTCTTCTCAGTCGAGATTGTAAATATTTAACAAATTGTTAAAGACATGGATGATCTAATATACCCATAGATTCCTCGGGAATCCTTTTCTTCTAATTGGGATGAAATTGTATATTGAACTTTGAAATCATAGTAAGGGTATCAATTTGATATTGGTATTCCAAATTCAATTCTATTTGAGAATCTAATAAAGTATGTGAACGAGAACACCTCTGAGTGTACCCTTTTATTGGCAAGAAATATTTGATAAGAGGCTATCGATTGTTCCGATGCCAAGACCACTCGATTCAGAGTTATAATTTTCTTTCTCGGCCCAAATTGGAAAACTCTTTATTTTGAAATCATCATCCAGGTAGCCACAAAATCTTTAGTGGTTACGATATTGAGATTTTCTTTTTTGAACAAACCGAAATATGCTTAGTTTTATATGTTATCATGAACGACTAGTTAATGTCCTAACTAGTCGAAATTTTAATTAATATGATGAAAGTCTAGCTAATCGTTCTAGCTAGTTGTCATGGGCCAAACCAATTATGCTGGCCATTTTCTTAGCCGGTTGATAATATTGCTTGATATGGACTAGTTATTATTTTGCTAGTTCCACTTCTAATCAAATTTTTATTATTCCATAGTACATTATATATGCAAAATTTAATTGTTGATGAAATTTTCAAAGAATGATTTAATTGAGACCTAACTAGGTCGCCCACTTAAGCGACAATTCATACTCAGCTTTATGAAATATTTTATTCATGAAATGTTCTATTCTTTCGTTTATATAACGAATATCCAATTAAAATCATAAAGTGATTGAATAACAATATACTTCCTTATTTGTTAATCATTGAATAAAATTCCTTCTTTCAAAATAGCATCTCTTTAAAACCTCAATGGTTAAACTTTGATTGAGGATGTTATTCGATATTTCTTCTATTATTCGAAAAGAAAAGTATTCTTTCAATGGGAAAATATTACAAGTATCATTAGTATGATGTTATTATTCAAGAATCATTGCTATCAATGGATATTCTCTATAATATCATAATATAAAATTCTAAGGACATGGAAGGATAATCCTTGTTGTATTCTTCCTTCCAAGTTATAAATTTTTTGAGTGCTGTGACTCTTTTATTCAGAGCTCAATATTTGTTTAGATGTTAGATTTTGAAATCTTGTTAAGATTGTCTAATTTTCATCGATATCGTTAAAATCATTTTTCCAAGGCTAATTGCATTCCCAACAAAGAGAGGTATAATTAAGAACTGATTGTTGTAATATGAGACTGAAAGCTCAGTGCTATGATGGTGCAATCGAAGCATCGTGATGAGTAGGTTGTTTTAAAAAGGGAATAGCATGTTTAGTTATTATCATAAGGATCTTTAGCATGGTTATAGAAGAACGATAATAGAGATATAACGTGATTAGTGAGGTACACTTCTGTGAAACACTATTGGGATAAGAACTAATGAATTCGGGAAAGACTAATCATGTATGAATTTGAGGAATAAGACTTTCAAAAAGGTGAACATAAGATTAGTAATAACCTATTGTTAGAAATACTCGGCGATAAAAACATGATTTTGTATGAAATGTAATGATAATCTACGCAGCTTAAGGACCGTGACATAAGGCGTCCTAATAATGAGCTAGAATAATTATGATAAGGTTTGGACTGAAAGGGACAAGGAGTTTACTTATGAGAAAATTTTGGAATCGTTTTTTCTTACACTAAACACGAGATAGAGGCTATAGTCAAATTGATCAAAGGCTATGACTGAGAAATCTATTATGATCAAGGAAAGGCCAATGTGGTGGCTGACACTTTAAGTAGGAAAAGATATATTGAGGATGACAAATCTCAGAATAACTGATAAGAAGGATCGCATGAAAAGAACCCTTTATTACTTAACAGGAAGACTTAGAGATGCCTAAAACATAAACGAATATTAGTCATGATAGAATATGAAAAGGGATGTCATTGAGTAGGTAAGTAAGTATTCTACATGGTTGAAAATGAAAACGGAAAGGCGAGGATTAAAATTTTGGCGATTACGACTTGTAGATGACCCAAATAGGAGTAAGAGTTAATTATAATAAATTTTGAAGGAGGATTATCAAGAACCAAGTTAGTCATCGTGCTATTTGAGGATTTTGAGTGATAGATTAAATAAGCCCACTTATTTTATTATGTAAACGATAGATGTCCACTCTACAAAATTGTTATGAATGCGGAAGAGATAATTGGTGATAGAGAGAACTCTTGATATTGCGCCACGCAAGGACCCAAGATATTTCGTGAGAAGGGATGAACAGAGGCACGACTTAGAGTTTTCAAATCGACAAGTAGAATGAGAGGACTATCCATGCCATTGAAGATACGTCTAGCGGCTTACCTTTTATTTGAAACGGTTCGTGGAATCGCCTATCATTGACAGAAAATTCGTGTAGATGTACTTACCACGCGAGCATACAAAAAATAGTTGCCGATATCCTTTACGAAGGACAACATGAAAGAATGAAGGATGTCATTGTCAGAGCTGATAGAAGGTAAAGAAGATCGTACATGCCCTACAAAGGCCACTGGTAGCAAGTACCAATAAACGTGAATACGTCCTAGCGAGAATAACAAGTACGACCCAGAAGGTATCGTAGTAATATAGATATTATACGGGGAATGATTAAAGAAGTCCGACCGATGACGGAAGCTGAATGTTCCACGATCCTAAAATGTGTCAATCAATTGCGTATGAAATAGTGCTTCCTTCAAGATGGCAACAGGACGATGACGTGCCTTACGTTATTACAGGAAAAAATGTTAAATCTGAAGCTAAGCGTGTAACATGAGACGAACGTGTAGAAATGCGATGAGAATTTCTTATATGAATTAATCGACTGAGATGATGCGCCAAAATGGGAAAACGTTAAGGAATGAAACTCTAGCACTAGTAGGAGGGATGAAGGGGGAAACGAATAAGTTGAAGGATGATTCCAAACACTAATAGATGCGCTAATCATCCATATTATTAATTTTAAGGAAATGAAGTGATCAGCTGACGTTAATCGAATTATTGACAATAACGAGTTATTATACGGGCATTGGAATGGCTACCAAGCTTTGTACGGAAGAAAGAATCGTTCTCTCTTAGGTTGGGAAGAAATTGGTAAGCGGAGGATACTGGACCATAGTTGAGTCAACAGAACAAAGGAATTCCTAGAACTTATCAGAATCCGGCTAGTGGCGACCCAGGATGAACAATAGAGATATGCGGACCAGAACTATAAAGACAGAAAGTATGAAGTAACAGACCAAGTATTGTTGAAAGTACCTCCCGAGGAGGGAGTGATGAGATTCGAAAGGGAAAGAAATGTTGAACCCAAGATTTATTGGACTGGTTGAAGAATTAAAAGACTAAGAAAGTTGACTTATAAATTAGCACCATCGTCGAACGGTCGCCAAGTTATAACGAATACCACGAATCGAGTTTAGGAAATTTAACCGTCAAAGCCAGACATACGATTGAAAATGAGCTAATAAACTTACAGCCAGACTTAGCGCATGTGGAACAACGTGTAGAGATCATAGATCTACAATGAAAAGTACTCTGAAATATATTTGACGGATGACTGGAAATTCTATGAAGAGATTCAAAACTTCGAAGTCAATGTGAGAACTCGAGGTTGTCATGTGAGATGCATATCGATCCCTGTTCTAGACTGATTCCGGGACGGAATCCTTTTAAGGAGGGAAGACTGTAAAAACCCAATTTTTTTTTGACATCGGTAAAAGACCTTATGAATAGTAACCTTGCGATTTAATAAAAACTTTTGCGACCACACCATATATGAGTTTTTAATTTAAGATTCCGAGTTGATATTACGATTATACGTACCAAATGAGTGTGTGTAAAAGCTATTAGTTTTCGAAGAAAACGAACTTTGAAAAATGACCATATTTACGAATCATCGAGGATTACGAGGATCACAATATAATTTTGAATTTAAAACCCTGCGGATTTATATCCAAGGATGATACTTCAAAACATGAGGAATAAATACGAAAGGATTTACGTTGCGAACCGTTTGCGAGAAAGAATTACAAAAACGTTTAAGCGACCGAACGAACGCGTAAACGATTAAATAAATATAACGCACTAACTAACCGTGGTAGAAAAGTAACCATGGTTACTTTAATAAATAATGAGCTAAGGAAGTAGGATGATCAACTAGGGCTAGAGAATAGTGACGCTAATGGCTAAGCTAATTAGCTTAGCTTGTAATCTAAAAAGCCTAGCTAGAATTGTCTAGAGATTTGGCAACAAAAATCAATCCTATGACTTATACTAGAAGAATAAACAAGATATCACAACATTATTTCAAGAAGCAACCAAGAAGCAACCAAGGAAGCAACACATTTTCTCTCTCTCTCTCTCTCTCACAAAACACCATGCGGATTTTCAAGAACACCATGGAGAGAAAAGTCAATATCTCATGTTCTACTCATTCAAAAATCACCAAATTTTTATCAAACCTCTCTCATATCATGGGTAAGTCACGCACCAAATTTCATGCCCATCCATGAAGTTATCAATTTTATAAAAATGTTTGAAGTTGAGGGTGAATAGTAACTCCGAAAATCACTAACTTGTTTTCTTGATTTTTCATGAAAGTTTAAGGCTCCTAAAGCTAGACCAAGGCTTCATCAAGGATCTTAGGACTTTACTAAGTATTAACAAGCTTCAATAAAGGTATAAACATTGATCCAAACTTTGTTTAAGTTTTAAGTTTCAAGAAAAGTAAGGATCTTAGATATAAGTATGGTTTTAATGATTGATTTGATATTATCTTGATGTTTAGTTAATTAGTTTTAAGGTTGATAATTGTTTCCTCAAGAACATGATGTTCTTGAGAGGAGTTGGTGTAACGTCAAAAACTATTCTACCTGAATCGTCGTTAATCTTAACACTAACTCCTCTCAAGAACATCATGTTCTTGAGGCACCAATCATCAACCTTAAAACTAATTAACTAAACATCAAGATAATATGAAATTAGTCATCAAAACCATATTTATATCCAAGATCCTTACTTTTCTTGAAAGTTAAAACTTAAACAAAGTTTGGATGAATGTTTATACCTTCCTTGAAGCTTGTTAATACTTAGTAAATTCCTAAGATCCTTGATGAAGCTTTGGTCTAGCTTTAGGAGCCTTAAACTTTCATGAAAAATCAAGAAAACAAGTTAGTGATTTTCGGAGTTACTATTCACCCTCAACTTCAAATATTTTTATAAACTTGAGAACTTCATGGATGGGCATGAAATTTAGTGCATGACTTACCCATGATATGAGAGAGGTTTGGTAAAAATTTGGTGATTTTTGAATGAGTATAACTTGAGATATGAATTTTTCTCTCCATAGTGTTCTTGAAAATCAGCATGGTGTTTTGTTAGAGAGAGAGAAAGTTTGTTGCTTCTTGAATGCTTCTCTTGAAAGGTTTCTTGTGTTTGATTGTTTATTCTCTAGTATATGTCCTAGGATAGATTTATGTTGGCAAATATTTGGAAAATTCTAGCTAGTATTCCTAGGATACAAGCTAACCTAGTTGGCCTTTTAGGTTTTAGCTCACTATTCTTAGCCTTAGATGATCATTCCTACATCTCTAGCTTACTATTTGATAAAGTAACCATGGTTACTTTTCTACCATATTTAGTTAGTGCGATACGTTTATTTAATCGTTTACGCGTTTGTTCAATCGTTTAAACATTTTCGTAATAATTTCTCGTATACGGTTCGCGGCGTAAATCCTTTCGTATTTATTCTTTATGTTTTGAAGTATCAACCTTGGATATAAATCCGTAGGTTTTTAAATTATTAATTATGTTGTGATTCCCGTAATCCTTGATGGTTCGTAGATACGGTCATTTTTCAAAGTTCATTTTCTTCGAAAACTAATAGCATTAACATACACTCATTTGGTACGTATAATCACAATATCAACTCAGAAACTTAAATTAAAAACTCGTATATGGTGTGGTCGCAAAAGTTTTTATTAAACTGCAAGGTTACTATTCATAAGGTCTTTTAGCGATGTAAAAAATTTGGGTTTTTACAATAACAACATTAGAACATGATAGGTTAATAATACTACGTCTACACAAGAAATCAGGAAGAATGAAGACAAGGCAAATACAAAGAATCAGAAGATTAGAAGAAGGCTTGAAGTCTGTCTACAGGTCACTGAAAGAAGTTCAATAATATGATCGTACCTTAGTAAAAAACAAAGGTTAAAGACTTTCAGGGTTTCAGAAATGTTGAAGATTCAGTATACAAGTGCTACCGGAAGATTTCAGTGTTCGGAGCATAGGAATCTGAAGAATTGAAGACAGGATATAGACAGAGGTTAATGAAGACGTTGTTTAAAGTACCATAAAGGATTCCAGTGAAAGTACAATTGTTTATTGACAGTCAGTGTCTGAAACAATAAAATTGTTGCAAGCTTAACAATTTAATCAGGCCATAATACGAAGACCTGAATCGGGGTTAGTCCTCTGTGAACCAGACCAGTTGCACTAGGCGTCAGCAGCTCGTGAAAGGAATCTTGGTATTATTTTAGAAGAATTGTTAAGTTGAGAACGTACTTGGATTGAACGTTTATCTGTTAAAGTACGAGAAGTGGTGCGCGGGGTATACAACTAAACAGCTCAAGGGACTCGCGAAGCTCAAAGTTTAATTGGTAAATTAAATAAATTTATTTAGTGGACTTTAATATAATTTATTTAATAAACTTAAATTGATTTATCTTATAAATATTAAATAAGTTTATTTTATAAATCTAAATTAGTTTATTTATTTAAGTTATATTTAAGTTTATTTTATAAATTAATTTAATTACAATTTAAACTTAAAAAGAAAAAGAAAAGAAAAAAAGAAAAAGAAAAAGAAAAGAAAAATAAAATAAAAGAAAAGAGAAAATAAAAAAAGGAAAAAGAAAATAAAAGAAAAAGAAAACAAAAAAAAGAAAAAAAAACGAAAAGAAAGGAAAGCAACCAGGTTACATTTGTTTTAGTATATCATCTATACTGGTCGCAGGTAAACCTTGCAAAAGAAAACTAAGGAGATGTACTAGTATAAGTGAAAGGAATATGTCCTAAGTCCAATCATGTGTGAGGATTTAGGAATAACTTTTATGTAATCTGTTTTGATTTCATTGATATTAATAAAAGACTTGTTTTGTTTTTATTACGGGCTTTATCTATTTAAGTATTTAAATAAGATATACCATAGTTTAGAGTAAAGCTTTTTATGGATTATGATGAGATCATAATAGTGAGACCTAAAAGATGATAACTCTAAACTTAAATAGTTCCTGGTCGTAGGATTACTAACTGGTAATTAATAATCCGCAAAGATTAGTACATACTATGCTTGCTTCATTATGAAGGATGTCTGTTCTCATAGACATTTGTGGGGTGACACTATATCTAGTATGTAGGTGCTTATTATAGAATAAGTTCACTGAACATGACTCGCACAGCTGAACAACTGATGGAATTCACTCACGTGTCAGCAGTTGTTCACATAGTGATAGTTGTACAAGTATCCTTAAACTTGAGGTCATCATAGTCAACTTGTATACACTGAACTATGCTTTGGTTTAGTTCTTAGTCTCCAGGGACAATTATTAGGGCTCTACTGGGTATAGGAATTTGTACATGAAGATAGTGTATGATCAATAAAGGATCTACCTCTTCCAGTGAAGGAAGCGAATGTTCAAGGCTGATCCACTTATGCTAGTTCAGGAATCTCTGGCCAGAGTGAATGAAATTAGAAAGGAGTTTCTAATTTGCATAGAACTACGCATAGTAAATGGTAAGCAAATGATTAAATTAAATAGGCTTGACATGAGATCCATGCCTTGTATTTAATCGGGACATTGTAGGGTAGAAGGAGTTTATTGTACGGTAACTATTCACTGAATAGGTTCTTGGTATTCTAAGCAGTGAATTCATATTATCCGGATAGTCGCGATATGCTGAGAAGTATCCCTCACGATGTAGAATAAATGTGATTAATTAATTAATCATATTTAATAAATTAGAGAATTTATATAAATAATGATAAAATAGTTTTATTATTATTTATTTCTACTACCGGCTTAATATTGAACCTACAGGGTCACACCATAAAAAGAGAATGATTTAATGGTGGAGGAATTAATTAATAATGGCTAATAATTATTTATTTATGAAATAAATAATTAATTTGCAAATTTAATAATTGATTAAATGAGATTTAATTGATTATAAATTAATTAAGAAAAGTTCTTAATATTATTAATTAAGAATTTAATTTTTGGAAATTAAATCAAGAGAGAGAAATATTTCTAAAGTGTTTAGAAAAAGGATTAATAATTAAAAGGTGTTTTAATTATTAATGAGAATAATAAATGGGATAATAATAATAATATTTATGGAAAAATTTCAGCTGAAAATTTTGCCTATAAATATACTATTATAGACCCTATTTTTATTTTAACCAAAGAACCCAAAAACCCAAAAAAGTTTGGAAAACCCAATTCTCTCCACCTCCTTCCTCCTCCTTAACATCGTTTTCTTGGTGGATACCGGTGGAGTGCTTCACACTTGAGGAGCAACTGCTAAGGATCTCTGATCATTGTCTCCGAATTATTTTAAAGGTTAGATTCGATCCCTATGTTTTTACCACGATTTATATGCTTTTATTTGGATTTTATATGTGTAAAAGTGTTTTACAATGCCCCGCTGCGATTAAAAATCCAACAATGGTATCAGAGCGAGGTTGTATGCATATAGATCTGTGGTAAAAATTTCAGAATTTTATGTGCTTGTATGAATTAATTATGATTTTTACAAGTTATATCATTGATTAATTTTGTCTGATGAGAAATCGTTTCTCAGAATAATTTTGAATGTTGATCTGGGTTCTACAAGTGTTGTAGATCGTCTGGGTATTTTTTTCATAATTTTATGATGTATAGATTTTTTATTATGAATTTTTGAAGTTCTTGTAATTAAAATTCGTAATTAAATAATCATATATATATATAATATGTTAGTATGTATGTATATACATCTGTTGTTTGTATATCTGCTCTCTGTGCTGCACGGAACCAAGACAGACAAGCACAGGTGAGTTGTCAGGCACGGCAACCGAGAAAGGAAGGCGGCGGCGCTTCGCAGAAAAGAAGAAGAAAAAAAATAATAAAGGGGTGTCGCGCATTCCGGGAATGCGTTACACCCTGTGGCGCATTCACGGAATGCGTTGCACCTTTTAATGGCTTAAAAGGGTTGTAACGCATCACCGGAATGCGTTACAGGGCTTGTAACGCGTTCCTGTAATGCGTTACAGCCCGACTGTTTACATTAAAATTGATTTTCTGGGAGTTTCGTAACTCCGTTTTAGGCGTGCAAACCGTTGGATTCGTTTTTCCGAGACGGATCTAAAGGAGTGATCAATTTTAGTTTATATAAAAGTTTTGAACTGTTTATATTTCCATGAAGTGTTTTAAAGTTGTTTTTAACTGTTTTAACTGCTTTTAAATGCTTCATGTGATACATAGAGATGTATAATGCTTAGACTAATGTGCTAGATGATATAACATGCCTACCTTGATGTTTATTCATGTTGATATATGTGATATATGCTTAGTTTATCATGCGATGATAGATTTAGGTGAACTTAAATGAACATAAGGCGTTTGTTAGACAACCTAGTATAGTGAAATTGTTTCATAACCTTAAGAATAATATTATGAATACAATCATGAGATTCTTGTGTTTATGAAACACATAATTGAATATGAATTTTCGATATGAGAGAAAGGATGATTCTGTCAACAACAGATTTCTATCTGTAAGAAAGGGTTATTAAGTGACGCCTCTTGACAATGCTCCACCCGATCTGGGAATCATCTGATTATTGATTATTGATTTGAAATATTTAATTTAAAAGGAAGAATCTCTTTATAATATGATTATGATTGTAACGTAATATAATCCCTCTAAAATTAAATAATATCAAGTAGTAATTGGCCAATGACACAACGGGCTTGTGTCGGTCATAGCCTTCCAACATGATAGAAAAGTAGTTCTTATTTTTGAATCATTGTCGTTTCGTGCCACAGCCGAGGGCTTTGATTTCGAAATAAGAAATACTTGTCTATTACATAGAGATGTGTACATTGAATAAGAATCTAAAGGTCGTTACATGCCACAGCTGTGGGCCTTTGGGGACTGATTCAATTGTACGGAATGTTGGGTTAGACTTGACTTAGAATATTGAGTTTGTCGTTCCACAGCCGTGACTCAATTATTTAAGAGGCTAAAGTTTGATTAGGGAATAACATTAGATGTAATTGACAAGAGTTGTCTGCCTATTGAACATTACATGGCGTTTCGTGCCACAGCCGGGGTTGTTTAATGGAATGTAGGATCCCTATTCCCACTAGCATTATGAATGCTTAATTTTTCACGTAGAGGGTTGAATAAATTAGATAAACTAGTGGGAGCCACTTATGAATAAAGACCCGATTCATATAGTGTTTTGAAATGAAATCGAATATTTGCTAAGTGTGGTTATGTGTTTATCATTTACAGATTTACTTTGTACGTTATGTCTTCTGCACTATCACTCAGGAGCATACTAGATGCTCACAAATTGACTGGTCCTAATTATGCTGACTGGCTTCGAAACTTGAGAATTGTTGTCAGGATTGAGAAGCTGGAATACGTGATTGACTCACCTAAGCCTACTCAACCTGCTAGTGATGCACATAATGATGAACATGTTGTGTATCGTAAGTGGATAGATGATGCAAATGTTTCTAAATGCATCATGCTAGCTTCCATGAACATTGAGCTACAGAAGCAACATGAGCATATGGATGCTCACACTATCCTCATGCATCTACAAGAGTTGTATGATGTGGCGGGGAGGACAGCTTGATATGAAATATCGAAGGAGCTGTTCGGTTGTAGGATGTCTGAGGGATCATCTGTGAATGACCATGTACTTAAGATGATCAATTTGATTGAACATCTTGGACAACTTGGTTTTGCCATGGATGGGGAGCTGAGCCAAGACTTGGTCTTGCAATCGCTTCCGAGTTCGTTCTCGCAGTTTGTTGTGAACTTTCACATGAATAAGTTGGATGTCAGCCTGCCTGAACTCCACAACATGTTGAAGACGGCGGAATCGAATTTTCCCCCTAAGAAGAGTTCTGTTCTTCTAATTGGTGAAGGTTCCAATCCTAAGAAAAGGAAGAGGAACTCTTCCAAGAAGAAGAAAGTAGGTGAGAAAACGCCGGTTCCACCAAAAGCTGAAGACCCCAAGAGCAAAGTTGTTTGCTTTCACTATAACAAGGTGGGGCACTAGAAGAGGAACTGTAAGGTTTACCTTACAGAATTGAAGAAGAAGAAGGGTAGTGAGACTACCGCTTCTGATTCAGGTATGTTCATGATAGAAGTGAATATATCATTAAGCCAAATTTCTACTTAGGTATTAGATACCGCCTATGGTTCTGACATCTGCAATTCGTTGCAGGGACCAAGGAGAAGTAGGACTCTTGAGGAAGAGGAGGTGATTCTACTGATGGAAATGGAGCAAGAGTTGTTGCTGAAGATGTAGAATCATTTCATTTACATATGCCTACGGGCAAGACTATTGTTTGAAATAATTGTTATTTTGTTCCCTCGATTGTGAGGAATATTATTCCCATGTTAGACTTGGATGGATTTTCATTTATTATTGAGAATAATGAATGTTCTATTCTTAGAAATAATATTCTTTATGGACGTGGTACTTTAAATAATGGTCTGTATAAATGTGACATAATTTACTTCAGATTGAACAAACTAATAAAAGAAAAGGGATGATGAAAATCTCACTTTATTGTGGCACTGCAGTCTCTATTTAGTATACATGGAGAGAGGACTGCAAATTTGATAGGAATGGTACACAAAGATGTATGTGGACCAATGTCTACGCAAGCCATGGGCGGATTTTCATACTTCATTACTTTTATAGATGATAGATCTAGATTCGGATATGTGTTTGATGAAAAACAAGTCTGAAGCCTTTGAAAAGTTCAAAGAGTATAAGTATGAAGTGGAGAAACAAACCAAACATAGTATTATAATTCTTCGATTAGATCGAGGTGGTGAATACTTGAATGGAGAGTTTCTAGATTATCTCAAAATAAATGGTATAGTCTCCCAGTGGACTCTTCCAGATTGGTATCTGAAAGGAGAAATCGAACTTTGTTAGACATAGTTCGGTCCATGATGAGCTATGCAAATCTTCCAGTATTCCTATGGGGTTATGTATTGGAAACCTCAGCATATTTACTGAATAAGGTGCCTTCCAAATCTGTTCCTCAAACTCCGTATGAGATATGGAAAGAAAGGAAACCGAGTCTTAAACATGTTAAGATTTGGGGATGTCCAGCTTATGTCAAGAAAGTTGACCCAGATAAGCTGGAATATCGATCCGTAAAATGTAGTTTTGTGGGATATCCTAAAGAGATTTTAGGGTATTACTTTTACACCGATCATCGGGTGTTTGTCTCCAGACATGCTACCTTCTTGGAAAAGGAGTTTATCTTTGAAGGAAATAGTGGGAGCAAAATTGAACTTGATCAAGTTCAAGAAGCACAAACTACTACGGATCAAGTGGAAACACCTGTTCTAACTGAACAACCTTTTGTGGAACAACCCATTCGTA
Source organism: Apium graveolens (assembly GCF_009905375.1). Lineage (NCBI taxonomy): Eukaryota > Viridiplantae > Streptophyta > Magnoliopsida > Apiales > Apiaceae > Apium > Apium graveolens. The sequence continues at coordinate 178,430,757 of NC_133653.1, forward strand.
GGTCAGGGAGAGTGTCTCGCCAACCTGAGAGGTAATATGGCCTTGTCATTGAGAATGACAATGAGTTGTCTATCATTGATGATGACGACCCTGTGACCTATAATGAGGCTATGAGTAGTGTTAACTCAGAGAAATGGCATAGTGCCATGAAATCCAGAATGGAATCTATGTATACGGTATAGAAAAGAATGATTAGAGCAGATGGCCAGGTGGAGACCTTTAAGGACAGGCTTGTGGCAAAAGGATTCAAACAAAGGCAATGGATTGACTTTGATGAAACCTTTTACCTGTAGCCCTGTTAAAATCAGTTCGGATTTTGCTTGCGATTGTGGCTTACTACGACTATGAGATCTGGTAAATAGCCAGATGGTTTTCTTTCCAAGAGAAAAGAAAACCTAGTGTGTAAGCTACTGCGAACCATATGTGATTTAAAGCAAGCTTCTCGAAAGATGGAACATTCGTTTTGATGAGACAATTAAAGAATTTGATTTTATCAAAAACGAAGATGAACCATGCGTCTACAAAAGGGTTAGTGGGAGCGCGGTAACATTTCTTGTATTGTATTGAATTAGAGTTGACACACATAACAACATAGCAGACCCACTCACAAAGATACTTTATGAAAGTCACTTTGATCGTCATAAAGACAAGATGGGTATTAGATACCAGAGTGATTGGCTTTAGTACAAGTGGGAGATTGAAAGGAATATGTCCTAATTCCAATCATGTATGAGGATTTAGGAATAACTTTTATGTAATTTGTTTTGATTTCATTGATATTAATAAAAGACTTGTTTTGTTTTTATTACGGGCTTTATCTATTTAAGTGTTTAAATAAGATATACCATAGTTTAGAGTAAAGCTTTTTATGGATTATGATGAGATCATACTAGTGAGACCTAAAAGATGATAACTCTAAACTTAAATAGTTCCTGGTCGTAGGATTACTAACTGGTAATTAATAATCTGCAAAGATTGGTACATACTATGTTTGCTTCATTATGAAGGATGTATGTTCTCATAGATATTTGTGTGGTGATACTATAGCTAGTATGTAGGTGCTTATTATAGAATAAGTTCACTGAACATGACTCGCACAGCTGAACAACTGATGGAGTTCACTCACGTGTCAGCAGTTGTTCACATAGTGATAGTTGTACAAGTATCCATAGACTTGAGGTCATCATAGTCATCTTGTGTAAACTGAACTATGCTTTGGTTTAGTTCTTAGTCTCCAGGGACAATTATTAGGGCTCTACTGGGTATAGGAATTTGTACACGAAGATAGTGTATGATCAATAAAGGATCTACCCCTTCCAGTGAAGGAAGCGAATGTTCAAGGCTGATCCACTTATACTAGTTCAGGAATCTCTGGCCAGAGTGAATGAAATTAGAAAGGAGTTTCTAATTTGCATAGAACTACGCATAGTAAATGGTAAGCAAGTGATTAAATTAGATAGGCTTGACATGAGATCCATGCCTTGTATTTAATCGGGACATTGTAGGGTAGAAGGAGTTTATTGTATGGTAAATATTCACTGAATAGGTTCTTGGTATTCTAAGCAGTGAATTCATATTATCCGGATAGTCGCGATATGCTGAGAATCCCTCACGATGTAGAATAAATGTGATTAATTAATTAATCATATTTAATACATTAGAGAATTTATATAAATAATGATAAAATAGTTTTATTATTATTTATTTCTACTACCGGCTTAATATTGAACCTACAGGGTCACACCATAAAAAGAGAATGATTTAATGGTGGAGGAATTAATTAATAATGGCTAATAATTATTTATTTATGAAATAAATAATTAATTGGCAAATTTAATAATTGATTAAATGAGATTTAATTGATTATAAATTATTTAAGAAAAGTTCTTAATATTATTAATTAAGGATTTAATTTTTGGAAATTAAATCAAGAGAGAGAATTATTTCTAAAGTGTTTAGAAAAAGGATTAATAATTAAAAGGTGTTTTAATTATTAATGAGAATAATAAATGGGATAATAATAATATTTATGGAAAAATTTCAGCTGAAAATTTTGCCTATAAATATACTATTATAGACCCTATTTTTATTCTAACCAAAGAACCCTAAAACCCAAAAAAGTTTGAAAACCCAATTCTCTCCACCTCCTTCCTCCTCCTTAACATCGTTTTCTTGGTGGATACCGGTGGAGTGCTTCACACTTGAGGAGCAACTTCTAAGGATCTCTGATCGTTGTCTCCGAATTATTTTAAAGGTTAGATTCGATCCCTATGTTTTTACCACGATTTATATGCTTTTATTTGGATTTTATATGTGTAAAAGTGTTTTACCATGCCCCGTTGTGATTAAAAATCCAACAATAAGTACTAGGAGTCACCAGTATGTTATGCTGGAAGAGAAAATAAACTAAGCAAGTTACTAGTGCATCTCACAGTCGCCACACAAATAATCAGGAAAATGATTTACCTGGTCGCCACAAAAAAAGCTTCCTTGGTCGCCTCATAGATACTAAAGCTGTCGCCACATAACAAACTCCTCTTCTCAGCCACACAATTTTATTGGAGATAAAGACTACACATTTGTAGTAGGAGGACGAAGGACTGAGCCCTTTTTTGGGGATTCATTCTGTTCATCTTCTCTCCCAAGAGAGTAGTGAAATGGCAGCAAAGATTTACAGAGAAGCTCAAGCCTTTTGTATATCCGTTTAACTTCTCACTAGAGTAAGGTTATAATTCCCGATTTAATTCTTGTATATTAATAGGGGCATTATAATCGTTATCCGGTAATCAAATCCTTAGACAAACAAAAGCTAGATCATTGTATAGGATTTAATTTGTAAATCTTTACAGAAGTTAGGAACTTTGTTGTTCTTAGATTGTAGCCGGTTAATTTATTTACCGGAGTATAGCAACACCCCCGAGGATTTATATAGGATTATATACTTCCCCGAATATCTTGTGTTCCTTGTTTTTATCATTCCAAACACTATTCCTCTCAAGAACATGAAACCACTAACCGAACACTAAATCTATATAC